>NC_079496.1:51671446-52004247 GCF_030052815.1 Hevea brasiliensis
AAAGCCATGAATATGGGCATAAAAGCCATGAATACGGGTATAAAGCCATGAATACGGGTATAAAGCCATGCCTTTCGCAGTACTACCCTATTGGAATGCCAATCTATCCAATCTGACACACTTGTCTAGGCAATACATGGGCACATAGTACCATTAAGAGTTTATATGTTTCATCATTTCATTATATTTTTCGTTTATATATTTTATAGCATTCTAATTTTGTTTATAATGGAAACATAATTTCCAAATTCATATTTCTAGGTAATTTATGCATTCATCGTAACATTCATACTAATTATAATTCACATTCATTTAATCTCATGTACCATTCACATTCAAAACATCTTTCCTTTCTCTCTTGATGGGAACCTAAATCCCAAATGACACTTTTATCACATTTATTTATTCAACAATCTATTCATGTAAAGTACATTTCATACTTCAAGTTGTATTGCTAATATATTATGAACTCCATTGGTGTTGGGAGTATAAGTCTCAATAATCCATCTAGGTTAATTTCATTTCATATTCAAGTGGTATCACTCATGTTTTATTAAACCTACTAGTAATGGGAATACAAATCATAATTATATATTCACATAACTTAAATGTTCATTAAGTCATTTAGGTAAATTACTATTTCTATTCCAAGTAATCCGTGAACATTTCATAGATTCCAAATTTCATACCTTAATTTCCTCTACCAATTTAGTTATTACACTTTGTGTCTTTGTATTACTATTCACATTACTATTCACTCAAATTATTGACTTCTTAATACATAATAAATTTATTGAACCTAAGTTCACCAATATACCGCATTTTGCATTTTATTTTTGTTGGTATTGATTTCCAATACCATTTCAAAGCTTATCTTATATTATTCAAAATTTTCAGATTTCATACCCTAGGTTTACTGTTCCATTCGTCATTTGTACAGTAGGAATTTGACAAAATTGTCTTCATGAAAGTTGTTCTTTATTGTGTCTAGTTACATTTCTTTTTTTGAATCACTACATTTGGAGTTTTGTAGCTCAAGTTATAGCCTAAACACCATAACTGGCCGGATTGGACAGAATCCAGAATTCTGGGCAAAACTGGTTCTGGCAAATTTGGTGACCTAAGTTTGTTTGGCAATTTGAATTGGTTAGGTTTAGAATTTGAGTTTGTGTTCTTCATGAAAGTTGTAGGGCTATGTCTCAAATTTCTTCTGGTAAAATTTCAGGTTAATTGGACCTTTCTACACTGAGTTATGACCAAATGAATAAATATTGTTCATTTGATCATTTTGCCTAGGCAGAATGCAAGTCACCCGGATTAGGGCAATTTTTAAGTCAACTTGGTTTGGTTTTCTGAGCAGGGTTTTTTCACTAAAGTTGTGCCATTATGTGTCTAGTTTCATGTCCAATTTGCCTTGCACCAATTGAACCTATGCAACTCCATTTATGGCCGCCCAAAATTACTAGACTCACAATCAGTCCTGCAGCTCACCAAAGGCAGCATGCCTATGCTCAACTCCAACATCCTTACTCACTTCAATTCCTCCTCACACACATTCAAATAGTCACTAGTTGACCATTACATGATTAATATACCATTTCATGAGCAAACCCTAATTTCTTTTCACAAACCCAAATTTCCAAGTGTCCATTTCATGCTATCATGCCATCTAACACATCCAACACACATAATCCAACATCTAACTCAAGTTTTCTCATCACAAACCACTTCTAAATAATTCAAGTCATACAAATCAACAAATCTCATCCTTCTCTCATGGCTGTAAATTTTCATACACACTTCAATATAATTGTTTTGTTCAATTTTTCAACAAACTCTCATTTAATTAGTCTTCCTAACAAGGATTAAAAAGAGAGGGAAGTAAGTATAGGCACTAACCTTTTTGAGCTTCACTTAACCTTGATTAAACCTCCCTAATTTCTTCTTCTTTGGCTGCCAGTAGCTTTTCTAGGTGAAAGATCAAATTTTTGGAAGGGACTTGGCAATTTTTGTGAACAAATGGAGAGGAAATTCAAGCTTTTAAGCTTGAAAATGGTGGAACCTCTTCTCTCTCTCTCTCTCTCTCTCTCTCAACGTTTTTGGCTGCCCAAAGGTTGAAGATGCAGATTGTTTATCAATTTTTGATCTCTTTTATCTCTTTTAATGAGTTTAACAAATTGTGATTGGTGGAGGAAATTTAAATGACATCATATGATGTCATAATTAGCATTTTCTTTCATTTTCTTTTCTTCTCTTCTCTACTCATTTCTAATTTAATTTTTAGCAATATTTATTCATATTTTAGATCATAATAATTATTTACTTAACTGGACAAGTCGGCCAAAAATTATTTCTGAAGACAAAATGACCAAAATGCCCTTCGTTTGGCTTAAGAGACTAAAATTGTCTGTACCGATTGAAAAATTTTTCTAAACCTTTTGTTGGCATTCTAATGCCATAGAAACCTCAATAAATCTTCTCTAGATTCCCAAAAATTATTTTATAAATTTTTCTCTGGGTTTAGGGCTCCTAGTTGCGAGAACCGTAACTTTCCATTGGGTTACCCATCGCTAGGGCCCAGCTCATTTAACTTGGTTGTATTTTATTTTTAAAATTTTTCCTTAATTTTTCTTATACTTATTTTAGTTATTTATGACTCCTCACTCTAGTCGAAATATTTTTCCAGACGTTCTAGCTGTCCAGACTGACACCGATCACCGGAACAGTAGAATGTGCGGAATTACTACAGTGAGGGTGTTACAGCTTCAGCATCCATTCAATCCATTTCTAATAACTAATTCCAATAATTTTACTTTTGCAGTCTTATCCTACCCAATATAGTTCTTAAATTTGATCCCTTACATTTTTGTGTGTAGTGGCACGATTCATGTCAAAATGTTGACTTCTTCATACTTAAGGGGTATGTTAATTCTAATGACACCCACATACCATATTTTGAGTGTCAAATTTGTTGGCATTGATTGCCAATTAAATTTCTAAACTACCTAAGTAAAATCCCAAAAATTCAGTTTTGGGTCACAAGTTTCTACTGTTCCATTGGTCTATCTACACTGAAATTTTGTAACACTTATATTTGCATAGCCTGGTATATTTCACTATTCTGGTGACTGGTGTCGATCCGGACAACTGAGGGGATTAGAACCACACTTAAGACAACTAGATAAGCCATAAACACAAATAATTAGTAATTGTCAATTGGTTAAGTGTAAATAAGAAAAATAGAACATAAGAAGTTAAATGAGCCGAGAGTCATAGCTATAGGTGACCTTCTCGGAAAGGACTGCGAAGTCGATTTAAACTCAAATTTCAAATCGTAAAATGTGACGCCATGGTCCTTAGGACTATTGCGAACATAGTGAAAAAGAGAATATCACGAAAAAGAATTATTAAGCCAGTCAAATAATTAGGTCAGGGATCCGGAAGAAATATTGAATTATTTGCAAACCGGGTAGAACCGGTAAGGGGAAATTTCGTTAATTGACCCCGAGAGCTGACTCCTGACTTAACTGTCAAATAAAATTGGAGAAAAGAAAATTTCGAAATCAGGAATTTAATTAAAGAACTAATGGTAAAATAAATTAAAAAAAAAAGAGAAAAAGGAAAAGTGAAAAGTAATGACATCATGCATGATGTAACAAACACTAATTAAATAAAAAAATAAAATTTGGATAATTTTGGTCTTCCATAAAGGATAAAAATTAATAAAAGAAAAAGAAAAGAAAAACCAAAAAGGAGTCTTCTTCCTCCCATTGCCGTGACACACTCTCTCTCTAAGTTCCTTCACTCTCCTCCATTAATGCTTGTTTCAAGCTATAAAACCTTTACTAAACCCTAGTTTCTCCCATAACTACTTCATAAAACCTTGAGTTTAAGCTTTGAGAAGAAGATTGAAGAAGAAAGAAAAGGAGAAAATTTAGAAAAGTAAGAGGTTGGGAAGCTTCATTCAAGGTTAGTAGCTAAACTTGGAATTTATAGTTTAATTATTGTATTTATAGCTTAACTAACTTAGAATTATGCTTAAAATGAAATGAAAATAATTGTTGGAGGACTAGAAGTAATTTTGGCCAGCTAGGGTTTGATATGAATATACATGTGTTTTGATGGAATTAAAATTGTATCTAAGCTTGATTGAGTTGAGGAAGTATGTTATATGTGTTGAATTGGTTAAATGTAACAAATTGTGTGAATTAGGGTTTGGACCTAAGGTTTTGGAAGCCAAAAATTTGAGAAATGGTCAAATGGTATGTTTAACCTTGTTTGAGATGGAAAATGGTCATTTGTGACCAATTGCTATATGTTGGAAGTGTTAAAGTTAGGTTTAGATTCGGATTGGATGTGGGCAGTGTGCAGGCAGCATGACCAAGGTCATTTTCAGGGACAAAAAAATTTACAAGCCCAATTGGTGTAAGGCCAATTGGGAATGAAACTAGACACAAAATGACACATTTTTCATTCAGGAATCATGCCCAAAAAGTGACTAAAACCTAGTGAACAAATTGACCAAATCCGGACTTAGGCAATCTGACCTGTGCAAAAATGACCAAATGAACAGTGTGTCTGTTCATTTGGCCATAACTTGGGCTAGGCAGGTATAAATGACCTAAAATTTTACCAGTGGAAAGCTAAGATATATACCTAAAACTTTCATGAGGAACACAAATCCAAATTATGTCCTTAACCAAGTCATTTGGCCACCCAAATTTGGTGACCTAAAACTGCCAGAACCAGTTTGGTGCCCAGAAATCTGGGTTAAGTCCAATCCGGTAGCCATGATTCAAATGGCTATAACTTGAGCTATAAAACTCCAATTGGAGTGATTCAAAACGAGAATAAATTTCAGACAATAAGGAACAATTTCTATGAAGAAAACTTAGCCAAATTCTAACAGCAAAATGACCAATGGAACAGTGCAACATAAGACACCAAAACTGAAAATTTGCAATTTTGCCTAAAAGACCTAAGTTTTGAGAAAACAACCAAAACCAACAAAATTGGTGACCAAAATGTGGTATGTGAGTATGGTTGGAGTTCCCATACCTTTTAAATATAAGAAAGTCAACATTTTGACTCGACTAGTACCATGAATGGTAACCTCAACATGAAAATTTGCAAGAATGTAAGTTTAAACATATTGGAATTAGTTATTGGAATTGTTATGAAGTAAAGATACTGAGAAACTATAAATTTTGGGTTTCAACTGAAAAAGACTCGGAAGGTCTGAGAGACTGAGTCAAGGCCTAGAGGCGACTCACGTCAGGTTTGTGCACAATAAACCTTATTTGAGCATTTTGTCATTAAAAAATTGATTTGGTATGATTTATGAAAATTTGGTGTTAATCATGAATTGTGTTGCCACTTTGTGAATGAAACTATGACTTTGAAAATTTATCAGATTTCTCATGAATTATTTGAATAAAATGTTTGAAATAGATTTTTGATTCACACTTAGCATGACAGTGCCTTGTTATTCCTCTTCCATTTACGGGGTGAGATCGATTATTTTCCTCCCTCTCTAGTTTACCAGTTGAGGTTGTAGATCGGATGAGTACTCATTAGCTAGCTAGCCACCTCCCTCATTGATTTCGATTAGTGGGGTTGTAAATCGCTTTGTCATGGTGTACAACACGACATTGATCGAAAATTTTGTGTTATGGCTTAAGTTGTGTATGAATTGGCAACACTATGTTTGTTAAATTGTTTGACCAAAATTGTGCTATAATGAGTTTGATAATTTGTGAAATGTAATTGTGAAATAGTTAAATTGTGATTTATCAATGAATGTCTTATGTGCTGCATTTCAAATCTTTATTGTGCACCACTGAGTATTTTTATACTCAGCGACAGCTTATTTTGCTGTCGCAGATAGGAGCAAGGAAAAAGCAGCAGAGTGAGCTGCTGAACTGGAAAAGCCTTCACTGATTTTGTACGAGTATTATTTTATATCCAATGTAATTTAGTTTGATGTAAATAAATATTGTTCATATGTATTAATGTAAAGTTGAGCATTTGTATTTATAAATTGTAATAATATTATTTTTGGATTTTATATCAGTAAATTAAACTTGTGAATGTAAATTAGCCTTGTTGAATGGAATGTTGATGGAATTATTTTGAAGTGGTTTGATTTGAGAATTTTGAGTTGATTTGGGTTGGGAGTTGTGGAAAAATTTATTGGAAGTGTTTTTCTCAGGTATTTGAAGAACTGTTTTCTCAAAATACAGACGGCACTTTGCCGAAATTTTTATAAAATTTATGAAAAAATAAAATGGGACAAAAATTTTAAGTAGTTTTAAAACTTCGAATAAATAATTTTAATTCCTACCAAAATGCTTACCACTTCCAAAATGTAAGAAAATGGTTTTAAAATCCCTTGTAGGATACTTAATGAGTTATCTGTAGGTGAAGTTCGGTAGTTCATTAGGTATTCTATGGAATCATGTCATGCCTTATAGAGGGGTGAGGTGTGACATGTTTTAATGGTATCAGAGCATGGTTTTTCAATAAATTTTGACTATGTGTATGAATATTTTTTTGATAAGTACAACTGCTCAAGTGTCTTTAATTGATAAATATTATTTACATCATGAATAGGCACTAACGGAGGTCAACCTCCTTGTGTTTGATCTCAGGAAGTAGAAATTTTTGGAAAACGGAATGGAAGAAGGAGATCATTCCGTGGAACAATCTGTTGAGGCTGAGGTCCAAAGGGAAGCCCCACCACTCCAGAATGTGAGTGGATCAGCCACTCCAGCTCCCACTCTAGCATCGCAGTTTTCCTACTCAGTTTGCATAGCAGATGGCTACATTTTTCCAACAAATAGTGGGAAATGTGCCACCTCAAGCTCAGATGCAAGCACCTACAACACAACCACAGCCCTCGGTTCGGCAATATGAAAAATTAATGAAATTTGGGGCCATCGAGTTTAAGGGTACTATGGATCCACTGGAGGTTGAAAAATGGTTAGAAAGAATGGAAAGGGTATTCAGAAAACTACAGTTTGCTGAATAATTAAAATTTGAGTATTCAGTATCTCTTCTGCAAGGGGATGCATATGAATGGTGGAAGACCATCCCTCACAGCCTGGTTGAGACACCTGTGTTGACATGGATAGACTTCCTGAGGGAATTCAGGCAGAAATGGGTTCCTGATGCGTATGTAGATATGAAATTGTAAGAATTCTTAAGTCTGAAGTAAGGAAACAGAATAATAGTAGAGTATAAGCGGGACTTTTCAAGGCTAAGCCACTATGCGGGAAGCTTATTCTCTACTCCCAGAGACAGATGTAAGAGGTTTAAGGCTGGGTTGAGGCCTAGCATAAGAATGCAAGTTGTGGGATTTAGACACTAGAATTTCTCTAAGCTGATTTCACAGGCCCTGGAACTGGAAAGGATAAAATCAGAAGGGGCAGTGAAGAAGGGTACACCAGAGAAAAAAAAGACTGAAAAGACTACTGGACAAGCATCTGAAGGTGGTTTAGGGAAGAGAAAACAATATGGAGGATCTAGCTCTCATAGATCTAGCAGAGGCAGATTCTCTGGCCAAAGACCACCCCGGTCTGGTCAGCAGACCCAACAAGCATGCCGAGGAGCTCTATCAGCACGGCAGTGTGAAACTTGTGGTAGAACACACGATGGGGTTTGTTTCAAGGCCACCGATGCATGTTTTAACTGTGGAGGGAGTGGACATTTTGCTAAGGATTGTACTAGTCCGCGCCGATCTAGACCTTCTACTACATTTGAGGGATCAGCCTAAGTCTCTGCACCTAGAGGATCACAGCTAGCTGGTAGAGGAAGAGGCAGAGGTAGGGGTCCTAGTAACACTCCTGAAAGTCAAAGTACTGTTAACCAGCCAGTACCCAGTGGTGCACCAGTCAGAGTGTATATAATGCGTCAGAGGGAGGAGGTTGAAACATGAGACGTAATAGCTGGTATTTTCTCCATCCTTGACCGAGATGTATATGTGTTGTTTGATCCTGGCTCCACACATTCATATGTCAGTGCTAGTGTGACGTGTTCTACTACTATTCAGTGTGTACCAATGGATTATGATGTGCTAGTAACTAGTCCATTGGGCTAGGAGGTCAGGGTAAATAGACTATATAGGGATTGTCCTCTGGCATCCAAGGACACACTTTTCTGTCTAATTTGATTAAAATGCCCTTCAGAGATTATGACATTATCTTGGGCATGGATTGGTTAGCCAGGCATCATGCCATAATTGACTGTACACTAAAGACAATCACTTTTGGTCTCCCTCAGTACGGTGATGTAGTAATACATGAAGAGAGGCAGTTATTACCGTCAAACATCATTTCAGCTGCACTAGCCAGAAAAATGATTAGGAAGGGGCGTGAGGCATACTTGGCACATGTGATAGACACCCAAGTGGGTAGTCCAGCATTACGGGACATCCCTACAGTATGTGACTTTCCGGATGTATTTCTTGATGAATTGCCAGGATTACCTCCAGAAAGAGAAGTGCAGTTTGAGATTGATGTTATATCTGGTGTGGACCCAATCTCCATAACACCATATAAAATGGCACCAGCAAAACTAAAAGAATTGAAAGTGCAGTTGCAAGAACTACTTGACAAGGGCTTCATCCGCCCTAGTGTGTCACCTTGGGGAGCGCCAGTGTTGTTTGTAAAGAAGAAGGATGGCACTCTCCGGTTATGCATTGACTATCGGCAGTTGAATAAGGTGACAATAAAGAACAGATACCCATTGCCCCGCATTGATGACTTGTTTGATTAGTTGAGGGATGCAGCTATGTTCTCCAAAATTGACCTAAGATTAGGTTATTATCAGCTGAAAGTACAAGAGTAGAATATTTCTAAAACTGCCTTTAGAACCCGCTATGGCCATTATGAGTTCTTGGTCATGCCATTTGGGTTAACTAATGCTCTGGCTGTTTTTATGGATCTGATGAACACTATCTTCAGACCATACCTCGATCAGTTTGTTGTGGTATTCATAGATTATATACTGGTATATTCGAGGAGTGTAGAAGAGCATGATAGACATCTGCGGATTGTACTACAAACTTTGAGGGAAAAATAGCTATATGCCAAATTGTCGAAGTGTGAATTTTGGCTGAAAGAAATATCTTTCTTGGGGCATGTAGTATCGGCAGAGGGTATTAAGGTGGATCCTAGCAAGACAGAAGCTGTCCTTAATTGGAAGCCACCCAGAAATATCACAGAGATTCACAGTTTTCTGGGTTTAGCTAGATACTATCATCAATTTGTGAAGGGATTCTCCATGTTGGCATCTCCATTGACCAAGCTGCTTAGGAAAGATGTGAAATTTCAGTGGACGGATAAATACCAACAGAGTTTTGATAAATTGAATAGGTGTTTGACCGAGGCTCCAATCCTAACTTTACCTACTCCAGGTAAAGAATATACAGTTTACAGCGATGCTTCTCACAATGGGTAAGGCTGTGTACTGATGCAAGGCCAGAATGTTATTGCTTATGCATCACGCCAGCTAAAACCGCATGAGAGGAACTATCCGTGTGACACTCCTTACCCGTCTACAGTGTGGCCGAGCAAGATATGCCACACAGTGTGCCAGGGCACCAAATCATATTTCAATTCAATTTACCCCTTTTTACTCATTTGTTTAAAATTTTTTATTAATCTGAATTTTTTGCAAATTTTATTGAAAATCCGGCAGAGTGCTGACTATAAATTGGAAAAACAGTTCTTCTGAACCTGTTTAAAAGACACTTCTAATCTAGTTGTCAAATCTAGAACTCCAATATACACACATTTCAACTCAATCTCCAAATTTACACACTATTTTCAATATTTTTGTTCACATCATCATTCGAATCACATTCATGTATATTTCTCAACATTTCATTTTTCAACATAATATACAGAAAATTTCAATAACATGAAATTTCATATATTTACATTATCACATAATTTCAAAAGTTTATAGTTACAATCCAAAACTAATACAAAATGCAAAACAATACAAAATGCCACCCAAAGTCCTAACGTCCTACCAAGTGTACTGCAGATGTGAGGTGACTCTGGAATCAGTATGCAGCTCTAAAAGTTCACCCTGTCTGATGTCTGCTGGGCTCCCCAACTATGTCTCAGATTACTGCGTGGCAAAGCGGACGCTAAGCAATTCTGCTTAGTGGTGACAATATAAAATAAAATAACTAAAATAAAGTAAATATGCAGAATGTATGTTTACATCTTTGGTAGAATTAATTTCTGATATTTATTGCAGTATTATTCGATTAAAATTTGGTAAGATTTATTATCATTGCTCGAGTAACCCATACTAGTCGACTGGACTAGATAAATGGGTAAACTGGTACTGCTCGAGTAACCCTAAACTTCAATTCCCACTAAACCAATCACTTCATTTCTTATTTATACATAACTAAATGGTCACTAATTGACCATTAAAACCTAATTTCACCATTACATGATCAAAGTCTCAATTTCATCCCAAACCCTAACTCAACTATCTCAAAACATGCATTTAACTTGCATTTCATTATTCCACTCAATAGACTAATACTAAGGGTAGCCATACTACTATTTTAGTTCCATGAAATCATCCAAATCTTACCACATCCAAGGTTGCTGAAAATGTGGGATGGGCATACACATGATATTTATTAAATTTCTTTGTAAATTTACACTCAATCATACTCCTTCAACATGAATTGAAAGAGAAAAGGCAAGTTAAGTCACTAACCTCTAATGGAGTGAATTTCAAACTTGCTAGAGTTCTTCCTTTACACTTCCTTTTATTCCCAAGAGCTTCACCAAGATGAAATACTAAGGTTTTATGTTGCTAAGTTAGGGTTTTGTCGAGAGAGGACTAAGGGAAGGGAGCTTTGTTAACTTGAAAATGGTGGAGTGAGGGAGAGAGCATGGAATGGCAAGAAGAAGAAGAAAGTGTGGCTGCTGCAATTTTCTAGAGTTTTACTTCCTTTTTTCATCTTTTAATGTATTATAATTGTCTTTCTTTAATTTGATTGGCCATAGCTTTTTAATTACCTCATGCTTACATAAACATGAAGTAATAAATCTCATTTATTTACAATTTCTTTTCTTTCTTTTCCTATTCATTTTTAAATAATTTTTCATCAATATTTGTTCATATTTTATGTCATAATAATTATTTACTCAACTGGACAAGTCGGCCAAAAATCACCTCTGAAGGCGAAATGACCAAAATGCCCTCCGTTTGGCTTAACAGACTAAAATTGTCTGTACCAATTGAAAAATTTTTCTAAGCATTTTCTTGGCATTCTAATGTTATAGGAACCTCAATGACCCTTCTCTGGAGTCCCAAAAATTATTTTATGAATTTTCCCTTGGGTCTAGGGCTTCTAGTTGCGAGAACCGCAACTTCCCACTAGGTTACCCATCACTAGGGTACCGGCTCATTTAACTTGGTTGTATTTTATTTCTAAAATTTTTCTTAAATTTTTCTTATTAATATTTGAGTTAATTATGGTTCCTCACTTTAGTTTAAATATTTTTCCAGACGTTCTAGCTGTCCGGACCGACACTAGTCATCGGAACAGTAGAATGTACGGAGTAGCTAAAGTGAGGATGTTACAACTCTTCCCTTCTAATAATAATTTCATCCTCGAAATTTACTTGATGCAAACAGTTGAGGAAACTGTTGCCTCATCATTTCTTCACTTTCCCAAGTTGCCTCTTCAGTGTTGTGGTGCCTCCAAAGCACTTTTACCAGTGGAATTTGCTTATTCCTCAAGTCTTTCACTTTCTGAGCCAGGATCCGTATGGGTTCTTCTTCATATGTCAAATCTGGTTGTACTTCAATTTCTTCCATGGAAATGACATGTGAAGGATCTGAGCGGTATCTTCTTAGCATAGACACATGGAACACATTATGGATCTTGTCCAGCTCTGGTGGTAAAGTTAGCTTGCAGGCCACTGGACCCACCCGTTCAATGACTTCATATGGGCCAATGAACCTAGGGTTTAACTTACCTTTTCGTCCAAACCTTAATACCTTCTTCCACGGTGACACCTTGAGGAACACTTTGTCACCCACTGCATATTCTATTTCTTTTCTCTTCAGGTCAGTATAGGATTTATGTCTGTCTGAGGCAACCTTCAAATTGGCTTTGATTATTTTCACTTTCTCCTCAGTCTGTTTCACCAGGTCTGGTTCTACCAGCTTATCTTCACCCAATTCAGTCCAACATACTGGGGTTCTATACTTCCGCCCATACAGTGCTTCATATGGGGCCATTTGAATGCTAGCTTGGTAGCTATTGTTATATGCGAAATCTGCCAGTGGGAGGTATCTATCCCAACTCCCCTCAAACTCAATAACACAACTCCTCAGCATATCCTCCAAGATTTATCACATAATGCACATTGTTACTATCATTTCAATTTATTAATTGTGAAAATTCAATTAGTTTTTAGGTTTACCTGGATTACTCATTTCGACTATCCATCCTTCTAAAGATGAAAAGCCGTGCTAAAGCGGAGTTGTGTGCCCAAGGCCTCTTACAACTTTTTCCAGAATCTCGATGTAAACCTTGGGTTTCGATCAGATATGATGGAAAGTGGGATTCCATGTAGTCTAACTATCTCACTGATATACAATTCTGTTAGCTTTTCCAGTGAATAGTCAGTCCTAACTAGTAGAAAATGTGCTGACTTCATCAATCTATCCACTATCACCCATACTGCATCATGCTTCTTCTGGGTGAGAGGTAGACCACTAACAAAATCCATAGTGACTCAGTCCCATTTCTATTCAGGTATGCTTTATAGGCTGTAGCAATCCTGATGGAACTTGATGTTCTGCTTTAATTTGCTGACATGTCAAATACTTAGTCGCATAGTCAGCTATATCCCTCTTCATACCAGGCCACCAATAATGAGGCTTCAAATCATTATACATTTTTATGCTTCCCGGGTGCATAGCATAAACACTAGTGTGTGCTTGTTTCAGAATACTAGTCTTCAGTTCCCCATCCTCGGGTACACACACTCTTCCTCTGTAGTACAGACACCCATCTGCTTTTACCTCAAAATCAGTTTCTTTCCCTTCAGGAATTTTATCCACAATAGCCATTAACTTTTCATCTGCCTTCTGTCTATCTTGTATCTGCTGTAGCAGATTTGGCCTCACTTAAAACTTAGCCAAAATAGCTCCATCTTAAGCTAAGGATAGACGGGCATTTAGTGATCTTAAAGCTGTGATGGATTTTCTGCTCAAGGCATCAGCAACTACATTTGCCTTCCCAGAATGATAATCTATCACACAATCATAGTCATTTAGGAACTCAATCCATCGCCTCTATCTAAGATTGAGCTCCTTTTGGGTTGGCAAATATTTTAGACTCTTATGGTCTATATAGATGTAGCATTTTTCACCATATAAATAATGCCTCCATATCTTCAGTGCAAAGATAATTGCTGCTAACTCCAAGTCATGAGTAGGGTAGTTCTGTTCATGGGGCCTTAACTGCTTGAAAGCATAGGCGACCACTTTCCCCTCTTGTATCAATACACACCCTAACCCATTATGCGAGGCATCACTGTGACCACAAAGTCTTTTCCCGACACTGGCTGTGTTAACACTGGTGCTTCTGTCAACATAGCCTTCATCCTCTCAAAACTGGCTTGGCACTTATCGTTCTAGCCAAATTTCACATTCTTGTGCAACAACTTGGTCATTGGAGCAGCTATAAGAGAGAACCCCTTCACAAATCTTCTGTAATACCCAGCTAGCCCCAAGAAACTTCTGACCTCAGTTGTATTTCTGGGAGGCTTCCATTCCATCACTGCTTCTATCTTTTTGGGATCCACTCTAATCCCCTTAGCTGATACTATGTGTCCACGGAAGGAGATTTCACTCATCCAGAAAGTCACACTTGGACAACTTAGCATACAGCTTCTTTTCTCGCAGGGTTTGCAGAACAATCCTTAAATGTTCATCATGTTCTTCCCTGGTCTTAGAATACACCAGAATATCATCAATAAAGACCACTACAAACCGATCTAAATATGGATGAAAGATACAATTCATAAGGTCCATAAATGCTGCTGGTGCATTTGTTAACCCAAACGGCATCACTAGAAATTCATAATGCCCATACCGGGTTTTGAATGCAGTTTTTGACACATCTGCATCCTTTACCCTCAACTGATGATACCCTAATCTGAGATCAATTTTTGAAAATACACAGGCTCCCTTCAACTGATCAAATAGATCATCAATTTTGGGTAATGGATATTTATTCTTCACAGTTACTTTGTTCAATTGCCAGTAATCAATACACAATCTCAAAGTTCCATCCTTCTTCTTCACAAACAGCACCGGAGCTCCCCATGGTGACACACTGGGGCGTATGAACCCCTTATCAAATAACTCCTACAACTGAATTTTCAACTCCCTCAATTCAGTGGGTGCCATCCTATAAAGGGCAATAGAAATTGGTGCTGTACCCAGCATTACCTGAATAGCAAACTCAACTTCCCTTTTTGGTGGTAAACCAGGCAATTCTTCAGGAAACACATCTAGGAAGTCTCTTATTATGGGTATATTACACAGGTTCGGCTTAGCCTGCCTAGTATCAACCACGTGTGCTAGGTAAGCTTCACAGCCTTTTCTCATCAATCTTCTTGCAACTGTGGCTGAGATAACATTGGACAAAAAATATGTCCTTTCCCCCACACCTGAAATCTCATTGCCCTCAGGAGTTTTCAGAGAAATGCTCTTCAATTTGCAATCAACTATTGCCTGATGACGTGACAACCAGTCCATTCTCAAAATCACGTCAAATTCATGGAAGGACAATTCAATTAGGTCTGCCGAGAATTCATAACCCTGAATCCTCAACAGACAATCTTTATACACCTTATTCACTACCACACTGTGGCCTAGTGGATTTGTAACCAGAATGTCTTAATCACTCTCCTCTACTGGAACTCCCCTCTCTACGGGTAGTTTGATGTAGATGTATGAATGAGTGGATCCTGGATCCACCAATGCATGCACAGAAATGTTATAGAGAGAGAATGTACCCATGTTGACATCCGAGGCATCTTGCTCCTCTTGAGCTCTGATGGCATAGGCCCTGGCAGGTACTCTAGTCTCTGGCCTCTTAGCTAACTCAGATGTAGGCCTTAGTGATGGACCAGCTGCCTCAGATTTACCGGGCTTCCTACCCCTTTATTGTGTAGGAGGAGGTCTGTCTGCTTGTGCTGGGGTAGCTGTAGTAGTCCTCTTTGGACAACTTTTAATATGATGTTTTATAGATCCACACCGTAAGCATGTACCAGTCACTCGCCAACAATCCCCCTTGTGCCACTTCTGGCAGTGTGGACAGGCAGAAGATGCTGGGGCTGGTCCCTTGAACACCATCCCTGGAGAGCTTCCCACTGATGGTGTGGACTGGCCTCTCTTCGGTGTGAACTATGGTCTGGGCCCCTGGGACTGACCCTGACCTTGTGGTTATCCTGAACCCTGAGCAGGAGGACCCTTACTCTTCTTACTGGGAGCAGAAAATGAACTGGATTGACCTGGACCCCTCTTCTGCTATCTTTCCCTTCTAGTTTGCTCATTTATTCGGACCCTTTCTACTTTCGATGCAGCATCTACTAATTTTGCAAAATCTGTGATCTCCAATGTTGTTATTATGACTTTGATATTGTCATTGAGCCCTTCTTCGAACCTTCTGCACCTTTCTGCCTCTGTAGGGACTATCTCCCTCCCATACCAGCTCAGTCTAACGAATTCTCGCTCATACTCTACCACTGATAATTGCCTCTTTCTTAGACTGATAAATTCTCTTCTTCTTTCTTCTAAATACACTTTACTGACATACTTCTTCCTAAATGCTATAAGAAAGTAATCCCAGGTGATTTGATTTGGTTGCACCTCACTGGTTGTTGTGTCCCATCACTGGTATGCATCATCCTGAAGTAGGGACACAGCACCCTCCAGGTTCTGCTCGGGGGTGTAATGAAGCTGTTTTAGCACTCTAATTGTTCTATCCAACTAGTTTTCTGCTGTCATGGGATCATCCTCCTTCTTCCCAAAGAAATCCATAGCCCCATGTTTTCGTAGTTTCTCCAGATGGGACTTCTGTGGTGCTGGTGGAGGTTGTGGCTGTGGTTGTGGCGGTGGAATTGCCCCATCATTTGCCATTAAAACTCGATCATTTGTTGAAATAGTGTAAATTAAGGTTGGGCAGGTGCCTCAGCTACTGGTGGGGCAGATTCTCCCCTGCCTCCAGATTCAGCCCTTGGTAGAGCACGACTCTCCACCTCTTCATCAACTACTCTTTGAGAAGCAGGATCCATATCCTAATCAAAATAAGAAAACAAACAGATCTGCATCAGTGTCACCTCAACACTTACAAATGCAATGCAATGGTATGCACTCTATCTAGGCCCAGAAACGCCTAAACCGATGCTCTGATACCACTAAATGTGACACCTTTTACCTGTCTACAGTGTAGCCGAGCAAGATATGCCATACAGTGTGCCGGAGCACCAAATCATATTTCAATTCAATTTACCCCTTTTTACTTATATATTTAAAATTTTTGATTAATTTGAATTTTTCGCAAATTTTATAGAAAATCCGGTAGAGTGCCGGCTATAAATTGGAAAAATAGTTCTTCTGAACCTATTTAAAAGACACGTCCAATATAGTTGTCAAATCCAGAACTCCAATATACACACATCTCAACTCAATCTCCAAATTTACACACTATTTTCAATATTTTTGTTTGCATCATCATTCGAATCACATTCATGTATATTTCTCAACATTTCATTTTTCAACATAATATATAGAAAATTTCAATAACATGAAATTTCATATATTTACATTATCACATAATTTCAAAAGTTTATAGTTACAATCCAAAACTAATACAAAATGCAAAAAAATACAAAATGCCACCCAAAGTCCTAATGTCCTACCAAGTGCACTGCAGATGTGAGGTGACTCTGGACTCAGTATGTAGCTCTGAAAGTTCACCCTGTCTGATGTCTGCTGGGCTTCCCAGCCATGTTTCCAGTACCTGCGTGTGGCAAAAGCGACGTGCTAAGCTATTCTGCTTAGTGGTGACAATATAAAATAAAATAACTAAAATAAAGTAAATATGCATAATGTATGTTTACATCTTTGGTAGACTTAATTTCTGATATTTATTGCAGTATTATTCGATTTAAATTTGGTAAGATTTATTATCATTATCGGAGTAACCCATACTAGTCGACTGGACTGGATAAATAGGCAAACTAGTATTGGGTACTAAGTGCCTTGGACCATCACACCATCGGTCACATTGTGTCTCCCAGTGTGCAAAAAAACAGCTAATAAGCTATAATAATTATCAGGGATAAAACCCAAGTATAACAACTCAATCAACATAGCCAAAGGCTATTATGTCACAGAATGGCATGTAAGGCCATAAAACACAGAATGGCATGAAGCAATATGCAGTATTGCTAACAGAACCCTATTGGTATGCCAACCTATCCAAGCCAATCTTGCTAGGTGTACTAGGGCATGTTACACTCTTAAATTATACAATTCTTGAAATTCAAGTTTAGGTGTTACTATTCATTTCATTAATCCTTTTTGCAGTGAATTTGGCAAAGTGGTCAACATGAAAGTTGTTCCTTATTTTGTCTAGTTACATTTCTTTTTCTGAATCACTCCATTTGGAGTTTTGTAGCTCAAGTTATGGCCCAAAAACCACAACTGGCCGGATCACAAATTTTCTAGATTTTATGGACTAACCAAATCTATAGTATTTTGAGCAGTGACTGCAGGTCACTTTTTGAATATGTTATGGTCATAATTTGGATTAGGTTTCTTCATGAAAGTTGTAGGCCTATATCTTAGATTGTTGCTGGTAAAATTTCAGGTCAATTGGACCTTTCTATACTGAGTTATGACCAAATGACTAAACATTGTTCATTTGGTCATTTTACCCAAGAAAATTGTAGGTCACCCAGATTAGGGCAATCTTTAGGTCAACTTGGTTTGGTTTTCTAGGCATGGTTTCTTCACCAAAGTTGTGCATTATGTGTCTAGTTTCATGTCCAATCAGCCTTACACCAATTGAACCTCTACAACTCCAGTTATTGCTGCCCACACCTGCTGAACTCATACCCAGTCCTACAGGTCACTAAGGGCAGCCACACCAACTTCAATTCCCACGAAACTAATCACATCATTTCTTATTCATACATAACCAAATGGTTACTAATTGACCATTAAAACCTAATTTCACCATTACATGATCAAAGTCTCAATTTCATCCCAAACCCTAACTCAACTATCTCAAAACATGCATTTAACTTGCATTTCATTATTCCACTCAATAGACTAATACTAAGGGCAGCCATACTACCATTTTAGTTCTATGAAATCATCCAAACCTTACCACATCCAAGCCTGCTGAAAATGTGGGATGGGCATACACATGATATTTATTAAATTTCTTTGTAAATTTACACTCAATCATACTCTTTCAACATGAATTGAAAGAGAAAAGGCAAGTTAAGTCACTAATGTAACACCCTCATTGTAGCAATTACGTACATTCTACTGTTCCGGTGACCGGTGTCGGTCCGCACAGTTAGAACGTTCGGAAAAATATTTAAACTAAAGTGAGGAACCATAAATAACTCAAATATTAATAAGAAAAATTTAGTAAAAATTTTAGAAATAAAATACAACTAAGTTAAACGAGCCGGTGCCCTAGCGATGGGTAACCCAGTGGGAAGTTGCGGTTCTCGCAACTAGGAGCCCTAGACCCGGGGGAAAAATTATAAAATAATTTTTGGGACTCCAGAGAAGGGTCATTGAGGTTCCTATGGCATTAGAATGCCAAGAAAATATTTAGAAAAATTTTTCAATCGGTACAGACAATTTTGACCCGTTAAGCCAAACGAAGGGCATTTTGGTCATTTCGCCTTCAGAGGTGATTTTTGGCCGACTTGTCCAGTTAAGTAAATAATTATTATGATATAAAATATAAATAAATATTACTAAAAATTAAATTGAAATTGAGTAGAGATGAAAAGAAAAGAAAATCAATAAAATGCCAAATATGACATCATTATGATGTCACTTAAAAGCTTCCACCAATTATAACTAAACAACCAATTAATTAACCAATAAAAGAGATAAATATGATCAAAGAAATAAAAAAAAAATACAGCAGCCATCTTCTTCCTTACAACCAGCCAAAACCCATCTTCCTCTCCCTCCATTGAAGCTCTTGTCTCAAGCTTGATTCCCTTCACTCCTCACCATAAAATCCCTTCTTCTCTTCATTAAAACTTGTCCACTCATCTTGGGAAAGTTTTTGGCAGCCTAGAAAAGGAAAGAAAGTGAAGTTTGAGCTTGGAAAAATCTGCCCTACAAGAGGTTAGTGCACATATAAACCTTAAACTCTTTATTTCCATGTTAGAGACTTGAAATAGGTAAGAATTTGTGAATTAAATGAACCAAATATATGTGTATGTCCACCATGAATTTCGGCAGCCCTAAGGAAGGAACAATGATGGAGTGTTTTTGATGGTTTTAACGGACTTAAAATGAATTAGAGATTATGTTTAAGGTGTATATACACATATAGAATGAATGAAAGTGCTTAACTAGGTGTATGGGTGAATTGAAAGGGAAAATTAGGGTTTTGGGAGTGAAAATTTGACTTGGCTTATGAAATGATTAAAGGACATTCTAATGGTCAATTAGTGACCATTTGAGGCAAGTTAATCATAATTTGAAGTGAGCTAATGCATGGCAAAGTGGAATGGTAGGCTGCCTAGGACAAAGAAAGAAGGGTGGCTGTGATTCCAGCCCACTTAGACAGCCATAACTTTGGCTGTGTAGGTCCAATTCGTGTTTGGCCAATTGGACATGAAACTAGACTTATAATGGCACAATTTTGCTGAAGAACCATGCCCAAAAGACCAAAGTAAGTGGACCAAAAGTTGGCCCCAATCCGGATACCCTGCAATTCAATTCTGCAGAATGACCAAATGAACAGTAACTGTTCATTTGGCCATAACTCACTGTAGAAATGGTCAATTGACCTGAAATTTTTACAGCAACAATTTAAGACATAGAAAAACAACTTTCATGAAGAAACCTACCCCAAAATATGACCAGAACCTATTCACCAAGGCAGTGGCAGTCACTGTTCATGGTACTATAGATTTGGTAAATTCTAGAGTTCTCTAATCCGGCCAGCTGTGGTTTTTGGACCGTATCTGGAGCTACAAAACTCCAAATGGAGTGATTCAAAAAAGGAAATTCAACTAGACAAAATAAGGAACAAATTTCATGTTTACCATTTCCTCAAATTCTTAATGTAACAGTCCCTAATGGAATAGTGAAGTTAGGGCACAAAATCTGAAATTTCTGCCCCCTTAGTGCTAAGCTTGGAAATGGATTTGGAGATTAATTCCAACAAATTTTGAATGCAAAATGTGGTATCTTTGAGAACTTAGGTTCAATAAATTTATTATGTATGAAAAAGTCAACATTTTGGTTGACTAGTAAGGTGAATAGTAATCAAAATAATTAGCAAATTAAGATGAAGACCTAGAACCAATTCTAAGCTTAAATGCTTAGAATTGTATGACAAATGTAGACTATGCATCCTAGTCAAAATTGTTAAAAAGGAATTAAGGCCATAAATTTGAACTCCATGAAATGTTTATGGATTACTTGAAACATGAAAAATAAGTCACCTAATTGATGTGAATAGATAGTTAGGGCTTATATGCCCATCACAAATGGAATTCATAAAATATTAATAACTCAACTTGAAATATAAAATTTATAATTACATAAGTAGATTCTTGAATGTATAGATGAGAAAAGGGAAAATGTTTTGAATACAATGGTACATGTGAACCATTATTTAGAATTGTGATTAATATGAATAACATAATGAATGAATAAATGAACCATATTAATGTATGAATGAGACATTAGTTCTCATTATCGTAGAGAGGAGAAGTATTTTAAGTACAATGGTATAAAAGGATAATTGATGTGAATTGTGATCATATAAATGATCAAATGAATGTATGAATTATATTTGAAATTTATCATGAAATAATAAAGTCATAAAATACAATATATTAATATTTAATGATATTATGTGCCCTTGTATTGCCTAGACATGTGTGTCAGATTGGATAGTTTGGCATGCCAATAGGGTATTGTTTTAGCAGTACTGCGAAAGGCTTTATGCCTATATTAATGGCTTTATGCCCGTATTCATGGCTTTTATGCCCGTATTCATGGCTTTTATGCCCGATTATGTGATATCATGGCTTTTTAGCCATACTGACTGCATACATGGTTGACGTTCTGCGTCCCATGGTATGACGGCCCGAGGCACCGCGGTGTCCAAAGTACAACCCGTTGTCCAGATTTAGTCGATCATCATAGGTTACTTGGGCAGTGTAATTTATTGAAATAAATTAAGACTATTAGTAATTAAAAATATTTGAAACTAAATAAATGAGTAAGATGACCTAAAATAAATTAGAATAGTTATTTATTAGAAAGAATCGAAATGAACTGGACCGATATTAAAATTTACTTATTATGAAATAATCTGAGACAACCTAGCAAGTATAGAGAAAGTGCTAAAAGATTAGCAAAGAAAATTATAACATAAATAAATATTGCAAATGTGACTTATATAATAATATAAGCATAAATTTATTATTTTCAGATCATTTTTCTTTGTACATTATTACTGTACATTGGCGAAATAAACACTTTCAAAAAAGACTAAATTAGGATAAACCATATTAAATTTTAGAAACCGCATGTGAAGTATAAATAAATCTTAATTATTTGAATTATGTTTTATTTCTATCTTTATTTGTATATTATTTCCTTGTTATATTATTGCACCACTAAGCAGCAATGCTTAGCGCGATAGAATTGTTTCCTCGCGCAGGTACTGAAGTTAAAGCCCAGCAAATACTAAACAGAGATTTTGGAGTTCTGATCTGCAGAGCGTTCAAGGTTGTCACCTCCTCAGCAATGCATGTAGATAGGGCTCACATTAAGCATATCATGTATTTTGTGTATGTTATTTATTTCTTATATTGTAATATAAATTAGCAAATTGTAATTAATTTGTATATCATGTAAATTAAGAATCTATTTAATTATTGCAAATGATGTAAATTAATGCAAATTTGAGAATTTTGCTATAAGAATGGAGCATGAATGAATTTGTACAAATGAGTATAGATTTGAATTACATAATGATTTTTCAAATGATGATATGAGTGTGGAAATGATTATGAAATGTATGGATGAGATTTGAAATATGAGATAATTATGATTGGCATGGATAAGATTTTATTTTAGAAATATTGTTGAATTTCAAACAGGTGAATATTGAAATACGCCAAACGATAATAAAATAGGGGAAACTCCGCTGGTTTCTCTGTTGAAAAATAATTGATATTAAATTAAATGAATTCAAAATTATTTAAGAAAAATAAGGTAAGATAAGTTAGGGTGCTCCGGCATCGATTTTAGCATGCCTTGCTCGGCTACACTGTAGTCGGGTGAGGGGTGTTACAACTAACCTCTAATGGAGTGAATTTCAAACTTGCTAGAGTTCTTCCTTTACACTTCCTTTTGTTCCCAAGAGCTTCACCAAGATGAAATACTAAGGTTTTATGTTGCTAAGTTAGGGTTTTGTTCAGAGAGGACTAAGGGAAGGGAGCTTTGTTAACTTGAAAATGGTGGAGTAAGGGAGAGAGCATGGAACGGCAAGAAGAAGAAGAAAGTGTGGCTACTGCAATTTTCTAGAGTTTTACTTCCTTTTTTCATCTTTTAATGTATTATAATTGTCTTTCTTTAATTTGATTGGCCATAGCTTTTTAATTACCTCATGCTTACATAAGCATGAAGTAATAAATCTCATTTATTTACAATTTATTTTCTTTCTTTTCCTATTCATTTTAAATAATTTTTCATCAATATTTGTTCATATTTTATGTCATAATAATTATTTACTCAACTAGACAAGTCGGCCAAAAATCACCTCTGAAGACGAAATGACCAAAATGCCCTCCGTTTGGCTTAACAGACTAAAATTGTCTGTACCGATTGAAAAATTTTCTAAGCATTTTCTTGGCATTCTAATGCAATAGGAACCTCAATGACCCTTCTCTGGAGTCACAAAAATTATTTTATGAATTTTTCCTCGAGTCTAGGGCTTCTAGTTGCAAGAACCGCAACTTCCCACTAGGTTACCCATCGCTAGAGTGCTGGCTCATTTAACTTGGTTGTATTTTATTTCTAAAATTTTTTCTAAATTTTTCTTATTAATATTTGAGTTAATTATGGTTCCTCACTTTAGTTTAAATATTTTTCTGGACGTTCTAGCTGTCCGAACCGGCACTAGTCATCAGAACAGTAGAATGTACGGAGTAGCTAAAGTGAGGATGTTACAATCCAACACATGACTTGAAGCTTGCAGCTATTGTGTTTGCTCTTAAGATCTGGAGACACTATTTTTATGGGGAAAAGTGTTACATCTATACAGATCATAAGAGATTGAAGTATTTGGGCGCTCAGAAAGAGTTGAATTTGAGACAGAGGAGATGGTTAGAGTTGATAAAAGACTATGATTGTCTGATAGACTATCTGCCAAGGAAAGCTAATGTTGTGGCTGACGCCTTAAGTCGCAAGACTATGGCAAGTCTACAGGTTACTCCTTTGTCTATGGCACATGAGTTGAGATCATTACATGCCAACTTAGAGATTAATGATGAAGGGCAGACAGCAGTTGCATGGCATGTACAGCCAGTGTTGACTGATCAGATCCGAATGGCTGCTCAAAATGATCAGAAGTATCAGAGGCTATTGGAAAAGGTCCGGCAGGGTAAGAAACTAGAATTCTCAATAAGAGATGATGGTCTACTACTACACCAGGGCAGAATGTGTGTTCCTAATGATGTTGATTTGAGGCAGATCATTTTGAAGGAAACACATGAGTTTCCTTTTGCCATGCACCCTAGTGGCACAAAAATGTATAGAGGGCTAAAGGAGCATTACTGGTGGATGGGTATGAAAAGAGATGTGGCCAAATTTGTTTCCAAATGCCTAACTTATCAGCAAGTGAAGGCAGAGCATCAAGTATCTGCTGGATTGTTACATCCACTATCAGTACCATAATGGAAATGGGAGTGAATAACAATGGATTTTGTGATAGGACTTTCGAGGACACAGAAGAGTCATGATGCAGTATGGGTCATTGTTGATAGACTGACCAAGTCTGCTCATTTTCTACCAGTTCAGATGGACTACAGTTTAGAAAGATTGGCCAAGTTGTACATTGATGAGATTGTGAGACTACATAGAGTGCCAGTATCCTTCGTATCAGACAGAGATCCTAGGTTCACTTCTAAATTCTGGGGTAGTCTTGAGAGAGTCCTAGTAACTATATTGAACTTCAGTACGACATTCCACCCACAAACTGATGGCCAGTCTGAGAGGGTAATTCAGATCTTGGAGGACATGTTACGGGCTTGTGTGATTGAGTTTGAGGGCAGTTGGGACACGCACTTGCCTTTGATTGAGTTTGCTTATAACAACAGCTACCAATCAAGCATTGGGATGCCTCCATATGAAGATTTGTATGGCAGAAAATGTAGAACTCCCCTATGTTGGGATGAAGTAGGTGAAAGAAAGATGATTGGGCCCGAAATTATTCAAAAGGCCAAGGAGAAGATTAGGGTGATCAGAGATCGACTTAAGACTACATCAGACCATCAGAAGTTCTATATTGATCTGAAGAGAAGGGATATTGAGTATGCAGTAGGTGACAAAGTATTCCTCAAGGTTTCCCTATGGAAGAGGATTATAAGATTCGGCAGAAAGGGGATACTGAGTCCTCGCTTCATTGGATCATATGAGGTTCTGGAAAGAGTGGGTCCTTTGGCATATCGATTGGCACTACCTCCAGAGTTGGAGAAGATACATAATGTCTTCCATGTGTCCATGTTGAGGAGGTATCAATCAGACCCATCTCATGTACTACCAGTAGAAGAAATTGAAGTGAATCCAGACCTTACATATGAAGAAGAACCCATAGAAATTCTGGCTTATGAGGTGAAGCAGCTACGGAATAAGCAGATCCCATTAGTGAAAGTGCTGTGGAACCATCATTTGGGCTAGGAGGCTACTTGGGAACGAGAGGACGACATGAGGAGATAGCACCCACAGTTGTTCAAAGATTGATACCAGGTAAAATTTCGAGACGAAATTTATTTTAAGGGGGGGGGGGGGGGGAATTGTAACACTCCTATTTTCATAGCCTGATATATTTCACTATTCTGGTGACTGGTGTCAGTCCGGACAACTGAGGGGATTAGAAACACACTTAAGACAACTAGATAAGCCATAAACACAAATAATTAGTAATTGTCAATTGGTTAAGTATAAATAAGAAAAACATAACATAAGAAGTTAAATGAGCCGAGAGTCATAGCGATGGGTGACCTTCTCGGGAAGGACTGCGAAGTTGATTTAAACTCAATTTTGGAACAGTAAAATGTGACGCCGCGGTCCTTAGGACTATTGTGAACATAGTGGAAAAGAGAAAATCATGAAAAAGAATTGTTAAGCCAGTCAAATAATTAGGTCATGGATCCAGAAGAAATATTGAATTATTTGTAAACCGGGTCAAATCGACGAGGGGCAATTTGGTTAATTGACCCTGAGAGCTGACTCCTGACCTAACTATCAAATAAAATTGGAGAAAAGAAAATTATGGAATCGGGAATTAAATTAAAGAACTAATGGTAAAATAAATAGAAAAAAAAAAGAGAAAAAGGAAAAGTGAAAAGTAATGACATTATGCATGACATCATGCATGATGCAATAAACACTAATTAAATAAAAAAATAAAATTTGGATAATTTTGGTCTTCCATAAAGGATAAAAATTAATAAAAGAAAAAGAAAAGAAAAAACCAAAAAGGAGTCTTCTTCCTCCCATTGCCGTGACTCTCTCTCTAAGTTCCCTCACTCTCCTCCATTAAAGCTTATTTCAAGCTTTAAAACCTTTACTAAACCCTAGTTTCTCCCATAACTACTTCATAAAACCTTGTGTTTAAGCTTTGAGAAGAAGATTGAAGAAGAAAGAAGAGGAGAAAATTTAGAAAAGTAAGATGTTGGGAAGCTTCATTCAAGGTTAGTAGCTAAACTTGGAATTTATAGTTTAATTATTGTATTTATAGCTTAACTAACTTAGAATTATGCTTAAAATGAAATAAAAATAATTGTTGGAGGACTAGAAGATATTTTGGCCAGCTAGGGTTTGATATGAATATACATGTGTTTTGATGGAATTAAAATTGTATCTAAGCTTGATTGAGTTGAGGAAGTATGTTATATGTGTTGAATTGGTTAAATGTAACAAATTGTGTGAATTAGGGTTTGGACCTAAGGTTTTGGAAGCCAAAAATTTGAGAAATGGTCAAATGGTATGTTTGACCTTGTTTGAGATGGAAAATGGTCATTTGTGACCAATTGATGTATGTTGAAAGTGTTAGAATTAGGTTTGGATTCGGATTGGATGTGGGCAGTGTGCAGGCAGCATGACCAAGGTCCCTTTCAGGGACCAAAAATGAAAATTTACAAGCCCAATTGGTGTGAGGCCAATTGAGAATGAAACTAGACACAAAATGGCACATGTTTCATTTAGGAATCATGCCCAAAACATGACTAAAACCTAGTGAACAAATTGACCAAATCCAGACTTAGGCAATCTGACCTGTACAAAAATGACTAAATGAATAGTATTTGTTCATTTAGCCATAACTTGGGCTAGGTAGGTCTAAATGACCTGAACTTTTACCAGTGGAAAGCTGAGATATAGACCTAAAACTTTCATGAAGAACACAAACCCAAATTATGCCCTTAACCAAGTCATTTGGCCACCAAAATTTGGTGACCTAAAACTGCCAGAACCAGTTTGGTGCCCGAAAATCTGGGTTAAGTCCAATCCAGCAACCATGATTCAAATGGCTATAACTTGAGCTACAAAACTCCAATTGGAGTGATTCAAAAAGGAGAGTAAAGTTAAGACAATAAGAAGCAATTTCTATTGAAGAAAACTTAGCCAAATTCTAACAGCAAAATGACCAATGGAACAGTGCAACGTAAGACACCAAAACGAAAATTTTGCAATTTTGCCTAAAAGACCTAAGTTTTGAGAAAACAACCAAAACCAACAAAATTGGTAACCAAAATGTGGTATGTGAGTATGGTTGGAGTTCCCATACCTTTTAAGTATAAGAAAGTCAACATTTTGACTTGAATAGTATCATGAATAGTAACCTTAACATGAAAATTTGCAAGAATGTAAGTTTAAACATATTGGAATTAGTTATTGGAATTGTTATGAAGTAAAGATACTGAAACACTATAAATTTTGTGTTTCAGGGAAAAAGACTCGGAAGGTCTGAGAGACTGAGTCAAGGCCTAAAGACGACTCACGTCAGGTTTGTGCACAATAAACCTTATTTGAGCATTTTGTCATTGAAAATTTTATTTGGTATGATTTATAAAAATTTGGTGTTAATCATGAATTGTGTTGCCACTTTGTGAATGAAACTATGACTTTGGAAATTTATTGGATTTCTCATGAATTATTTGAATAAAATGTTTGAAATAGATTTTTGATTCACACTTAGCATGACAGTGCCTTATTATTCCTCCTCCATTTATGGGGTGAGATCGATTATTTTCCTCCCTCTCTGGTTTACCAGTTGAGGTTGTAGATCGGATGAGCACTCATTAGTTAGCTAGCTAGCTCCCTCATTGATTTCGATTAGTGGGATTGTAGATCACTTTGTCATGGTGTACAACACGGCATTGATCAGAAATTTTGTGTCATGGCTTAAGTTGTGTATGAATTGGCAACATTATGTTTGTTAAATTGTTTGACCAAAATTGTACTATAATGAGTTTGATAATTTGTGAAATGTAATTGTGAAATAGTTAAATTCTGATTTATCAATGAATGTTTTATGTACTGCATTTCAAATCTTTATTGTGCACCACTGATTATTTTTATACTCAGCGATAGCTTATTTTTCTGTCACAGATAGGAGCAAGGAAAAAGCAGCAGAGTGAGCTGCTGAACTGGAAAAGCCTTCACTGATTTTGTACGGGTATTATTTTATACCCAATGTAATTTAATTTGATGTAAATAAATATTGTTCATATGTATTAATGTAAAGTTGAGCAGTTGTATTTATAAATTATAATAATATTATTTTTGGATTTTATATCTGTAAATTAAACTTGTGAATGTAAATTAGCCTTGTTGAATGGAATGTTGATGGAATTATTTTGAAGTGGTTTGATTTGAGAATTTTGAGTTGATTTGGGTTGGGAGTTGTGGAAAAATTTATTGGAAGTATTTTTCTCGGGTATTTAAAGAACTATTTTCTCAAAATACAGACGGCACTTTGCCGAAATTTTTATAAAATTTACGAAAAAATAAAATGGGATAAAAACTTTTAGCAGTTTTAAAACTTCGAATAAATGATTTTAATTCCTACCAAAATGCTTACCACTTCCAAAATGTAAGAAAATGGTTTTAAAATCCCTTGTAGGATACTTAATGAGTTATCGGTAGGTGAAGTTCAGTAGTTCATTAAGTATTTTATGGGATCATGTCATGCCTTACAGAGGGGTGTGGTGTGACAAATTTTGGCTAAATGTCTTTCATCAAAGTTGTTCCTTAATGTCTTAGCTTTGATTCCCTTTTTGAATCTCTCCATTTAGAGTTTTGTAGCCTAAGTTATGCCTATTTTTCTAAGGCAGGCCGGATTGGTCCAAATCCAGAATTCTAAGCACAATTCTGGTTCTGGTAGTTTTGGTACGCCGACTGTAGCTCACTTTTTGGATGGGTTATGGTCAGAATTTGGGTTTATGTTCTTCATAAAAGTTGTAGTACTATGTCTTAGCTTTCCATCAGTTTAAAATTCAGGTCATTTGGACCTTTCTACACCATGTTATGGCCAAATGAACAAATACTGTTCATTTGGTTATTTTTGTATAGTGGCAGTGTGCCAATTCCAGGTTTGACCTAATTATTTGCTAACTTAGTGTCACTTTCAGTTCAGGGTTTCTACACAAATATTGTGGCATTATGTGTCTACTTTTATCTCCAATTGGCCTCACACCAATTTGAGTGGCAGAATTACAGTTTTGGTCCTCTAAGTGGACCAAGGTCAGGCTGTCTAGAATTGGACCCCTACCAATCCGAATTTGACTTAACTTCTCACCATTCAAACACATCCCAATTGGTCCCAATTGACCATTTTGAGTCCCAATTAGGTCAATTTAGTTTAATTTCAAAAATCCCTAATTTTCCCCTTAATTTTCAAGTGCCATAAACCCTAATTTCACAATTTGGTATATTTCATGAAATCAAAGTGTCCTAGACATCTTTCCATACTCAATTAAACATGAATATACCATTAATTCCAACAAACTTCACCAACCCTAAACCTACATATGCTGACCGAAAATCCCTTGACTCCTCAACCATGTTTTTTTTTTTTCTAATTTATTCATGTAAATCAGCTATTTACAACTCTAATTCATGTATTTGTAGTAAATTTTGCTAGAAAGAGAAATTACCTTTACTTAAGCTTTTTAATCTTCAAATTCCTTCACTTTTCCTTCTTTCTTTCTCCTTCAATCTTCCAATCAAGCCTCAAGAGCAAGTTTTTCTTAAGAAAGTTGTGAAATTGATGGAAATTTTTAGGGTTATGAAAGCTTGGAATAAGCTTTCATGGTGAAAGAAGAGGAAAGAAAATGAAAGAAAGAGAGATGAGGGAGAGGACGGCAATGAGAGGTGGAAGACAAAGATTTTATTTTCTTGTTATGTATATTTATGCAAATTTTGACTTAGTCAATTTAGTTAATTAAATTAAAATTAAATTTGATGCCATGCATGATGTAACTTGTATGATGTCATTATTCCTATTTTCTTTTCCTTTCTTTTTTTTTTTCTTTCTTTTTTCCTTAGTTCTTTAATTTAAATCTAGATTTCAAAATTTTCATTTCTCAGATTTTGTTGGACAGTTAGGTCATGAGTCACCTCTAGGGGTGAATTAACCAATTTGCCCCTCGCCGGTCTGATCTGGTTTACCAATAATACTGTATTTCTTCAGGAACCCTGACCTAATTATTTGATCTGGTTCTCAACCTTTTTCTGTGATTTTCACATTTCCCTTAGCTTCGCAATTTTTCTTAGGCCTGTGGTGTCATAATGCCCCATACGAAATTAGGGTTTGACTGATCTCACAGTCACTTCCCAGTGCGGTCACCCATCGCTGTGACCCCCGACTCATTAAACTTTTTATGTTTTATTTTTCTGATCTATATTTAACATTCGAGTAATCACTATTAATTTTTGTTTAGGGCTTTTCTAGGTGACCTAAATAAGATTCCAATCCTCTTAATTATCCGAACCGACACCGATCACCGGAATAGTGATTTGCATAGGACTATGCATATAGGGGTGTTACACATGATGCATGAAACTCTAGAAGAAAATTTTGAATTCAATGTTCTAATCTAACAAGTTTTATGCTTCCACTCCTTCAATTGGTATCAGAGCCACTATATTTGTCATTTAGATTGTTTAATATCTGATTTAATTGTGTGATTTGATCAAAAGTTGATTGATTCATTGCTGGTTGGACCAACAATGTGGTGGCAATGTGTAGAGCATCGTTGGTGTGCATGGTTTGGTTCATTCAACCATGCGCATGGTTTTTGGGCTTGAGTGTGTGCTTGGTTTCAAGGCCCATAATTAGGCCCATGACTAACTAAAATGTTTAATTAGAAGTTTTAATCACACAATTAAATTTTGATTCAATTATTTAAATGGATTCAAATCTGAATTTTTAAATTTGTTTGAATGAGATTCAAATATGAATTTTTAAATTTATTTGAAAAAGATTCAAATCTGAATTTTTAAATTTGTTTAAATGAGATTCAAATCTGAATTTTTAAATTTGGTTGAATGAGATTCAAATCTGAATTTTTTAGTTGAATATGAGATATTCAATTTAATTTTAGAATGTATGTTTTATTTAATTATTAAATGGTAATATGCATGATGGATGATCATGGACAATAAAAGACCAATGTGATTGGATTTATTTCTTTTATTTTTCTTTGGGTTGTAAAATAATTAATTTTATTTTGGTGGCATGTATTATAAGTGTTGTAATAATTTTGGGTTGTAATTTCATTTATTTAAGGACTTTAAAGTCTATGTTCTTGTAAATTCGCCTTGGTATGTCAAGGATTACTATGTAATTGCAAGAAGATCAAGGAGGTCAAGAGCATTGGTGGGACCAGTGGGAGGAATTCAAGATCAAGTGTTGATTATGTACTCCTTCAGTAACTCTTGTAATATAAATGAATGAAATGCACCTAGGAATGCCCTGATTCAATTCTTGGTGGCTCAAAATTGAATCTCTTAGAAAGTCTATGATCATACCATATTATTTATTTATCCATGTATGCATGAGATGTATGGGAATGTATACAAGTATATGATATATGCATGCCAAATAGATAATGTGCAAAGTGAGACCATAATAGTAATTGAGCCGACCACTAAATCTTCCAAACAAATGATTAACTTGGAAATGGTATAATTAAAGTAATTTTATCATGGGCCCTCCATTGAGGCAATTATTTTAAGAAATTTTAAATACTTGCATATGATGCAATTAATTTAAGAGATTTTCTTAAGAATAATTGTTAAGCATGAGATGTTGTAAATATGTAAATGGTTTGGTGGCCAATAATGGATGTGCCTGAGAACATTAAAATTATTTGCATGTTTACTGACTCAGTGGGATCAACTTAATTAATACAAGATAAGTCAATAATGGATGTGCTTGAGATTTTGAGCATTAGGGACTAGGTAAAAGATTGAATCTCACATGAGATGTGATGGGCAAGGAGTTGCTCACTTATAGTTTATTGTAACTCCAATAATGGATGTGCCTAAAGATGATCAATAAGACTATAAGAATTCAATCACCCACTAGAAATCCATCCAACTAGAATTTCCATTTTCTGCTTTGGAAGTGTAGGATTCGCTAAGTTAGTGGGAGGACCAATTTGATCAAAGACCATAATCATTTTGGTTAATTACACGATACATTTACTAATTAGTCTGGTTATTTTCGACAGTTAATTTTCAGATAATAATGAGCACACAATAACCACCACCATCCAATATCCTTGCGAGCATACTTGATCATAATAGGTTGACGGGACCTAATCTTTCTGATTGGCTAAGAAATTTAAAACTTGTCCTGAACTTAGAACGTATTGGATATAAAGGCTCCTAGTCCCTTACCTCCAGAGGCCACTCAAGAAGAACATGATACTTTGGATAAGTGGAAGGGGCATGATATGAGAGCCAAGTGTTACATGCTTGCTTCTATGAGTAATGAGTTACAGAAGCAACATGAAAATATGCAATATGCAAGTGAGATCCTCCTTCACTTGCAAGAGTTGTATGGTGAGCACAGCAAGAATGCTAGGTATGAGATATCTAGATAGCTATTCCGTATGAGGATGTCTGAGGGACAGAATGTTAGGGATCATGTCCACAAGATGATTCGGCTAATTGAGCAGCTAGAACATCTTGACTTTCACATGGATTTCCAACTACAGACGGATTTGATCCTTCTGTCCCTTTTTGTGACAAATTTCCATATGACTAAGTAGGAATATACCTTGGCCGGTTTGCTTAACATGCTAGTTATTGCCCAAAAGAAAATGCTAGGCAATAAAGGAAAAGAGGCAGCTTTGATTGAATCTTCTTCTGCTGGAAAGTCCAACAAGAATAAGGGCAATAAGAAAAAGAAACCTCAAATTCCTAGTCCTTCCAAGAAGATAGCTAAACAGAAAGGAAAGACCAAAGCTGATGGAGGCAAAGGAAAGTGTTTCCATTGCCAAAAGGATGGGCACTGAAAAAGGAACTGCCTAGAGTATCTTGCTTCTTTGAAGGACAAGAAGGATACACCTTTAGAAAGTATGTCTATATCTTGTTATTTACATGCTGATGATGCTCATAGTTCATCTACAGCTTGGGTTTTAGATACTGGCGCTAGTTCTCACATTTCTTATGATATGCAGAAACTAGCAAACAGTAGCAGCTTGCATGCTCGAGATGTTAGACTCCGGATTGACAATGGCTCAACTGTTGAAGCTTTAGCCATAGGATCTAAATCTTTTTACATGTGTGGACATGTTTTGTGTTTGAATAATATTTTGTATGTGCCTGATGCTTTTTAGAATATCATTTCTATATTTAGTTTGACTAGAAATGGTTATGAATTTTAGTTCACAGATGATGTTTGCAATATTTATTTTGGAAATAAATAAATTGGCTCAGGTTATATGCATGATGGTCTTTATTATTTGGATAAAAATTATAAACACAAAATGAATGCAAGCAATCTAAAAGAATGCAATGCCATGGTGAAAATCAACTCAAGTTGAAAATATATTTGGCACTTAAGATTAGGTCATGTTGCAGAAGATAGGATTGTAAAACTGGAGAAAATGGGGATTTTATCCTCATTAGGTTCTGAACCTACTCCAACTTATGAATCCTGCCTTCAAGGCAAAATGACTAGATCACCCTTTGTTGGACAAGGACTACGAGCTGAAAATATTTTGGAGCTAATACATAGTGATGTATGTGGTCCATTTAAGGAAATGGCTAGAGGTGATTTTCATTACTTTATTACCTTTACTGATCATAAATTAAGGTTTTAGTATTTGTATTTGATGAAATACAAACATGAATCCTTTGAAAAGTTCAAAGAATTTAAATCTGAAGTAGAAAATAAAATAGGAAAAAGTATTAAAGCTCTTCGATCAAATCGTGGAGGTAAATACATGAGTATTGAATTTGATGAATACTTGAAAGAGCATGGCATTGTTTCCCAGCTGACTTCTCCAGGAATGCCACAGCTGAATGGTGTATCTGAAAGTAGAAATCGTACCCTATTAGATATGGTACGTAGTATGATGAGCTATACTGATATGCCAATCTCCTTTTGGGGATTTGCATTAGAATCAGATTTGCATATTCTAAATAAGATTCCATCAAAATTAGTTTCTTCCACACCTTATGAGATATGGCATGGAAGAAAACCAAGTCTTAAGCATGTTAAGATTTAGGGTTGTCTAGCTTATATCAAAAAGCTGAACACTGATAAATTGGGAACTAGATCAGAAAAAGGTCGATTTGTTAGATATCCAAAAGAGAGTTTTGGATATTATTTTTATTTGGCTACATCACAAAAGGTTGTGGTAAGTAGAGATGCCACATTTCTTGAACAATAGTTTATTCAAGAAGGAGGCAAAGAAAGGCAAATGGAGTTAGAATTGGAGAATTCTGACCAACCAACAGATCAAATGGATATAGATCCATCTAGTCAACCTACACTTATTGATAAAACATCTACAGTTATTCCTCGTAGATCAACCAGGATATCTAACCCACTAGTGAGATATGGTTTTCTTCATGAAGATGAACAAGAGTTGTATACTCATGAAGAAGTAGATCATGGAGATGATCCATTTACCTATGAAGAAGCTATATCAGATATAGACTCTTCAAAATGGATTGATGCTATGAAATCTGAAATTGATTCCATGTATAAGAATCAAGTTTGGGATCTTATTGACCCATCTGAAGGTATTGTACCTATAGGAAACACATGGGTTTTCAAGAAGAAAATTGGTTCTGATGGAAAGGCAGAGACCTATAAAGCAAGGCTAGTAGCGAAAAGGGTTTTGCCAAAGGTAAGGAATCGACTATGAGGAGACTTTCTCGCCTGTTACCATGCTTAAATCAATTAGGATTCTATTAGCAATAGCTGCATACTATGATTATGAGATTTGGCAGATGGATGTCAAAACAGCTTTTCTCAATGGATACATTGAAAAAAACATTTTCATGGAACAACCTAGGGGTTTTGAATCCCAAGATGGTTCCAAGGTATGCAAGCTAAAGCGATCCATTTATAGGTTGAAACAAGCTTCGAGGAGTTGGAACATCCATTTTGATGAAGCCATTAAGTCATTTGGTTTTATAAAAAATGAGGATGAGCCATGTGTATATAAGAAGGTTAGTGATAGTGCTATCACTTTCCTTGTCTTATATGTGGATGACATTTTGTTGATGGGTAATGACGCAGGTATGTTGACAACTGTAAAGGTATGGTTGTGACACCCCTTACCCGTCTACAGTGTAGCCGAGCAAGATATGCCACTCAGTGTGCCGGAGCACCAATTCATATTTCCTTTACAATTTATCCCTTTTAATTTATTTATTTACAATTTTTGATAAATCTGAATTTTTTCATAAATTTTATAGAAAATCCGGCAGAGTGCCGGCTATAAATTGGAAAAACAGTTCTTCTGAACCTGTTTAAAAAACACTTCCAATATAATTTCCAAATCCAGAACTCCATTACACACATTTCAAATCAATCTCAAAATCTCAATATTATTTTCAGAATTTTTTTGTTCACTTCATCACTTGAAGCACATTTATAAATATTTCTCATCATTTCATTTTTTTCCATATACATTATACAGAAAATTTCAATAACATGAAATTTCATATATTTACATTATCAAATAATTTCAAGAGTTTATAGTTACAATCCAAAACTAATAATAAAAAAAAATGCAAAATACAAAATATCACCCAAAGTCCTAATGTCCTACCAAGTGCACTGCAGATGTGAGGTGACTCTGGACTCCGGATGCAGGTTTGAAAGTTCACCCGGTCTGATGTTTGCTGGGCTCCCCAGCTAGGTCTCCAGTACCTGCGTGTGGCAAAAGCGACACGCTAAGCAATTCTGCTTAGTAGTGACAATATAAAATAAAATAAAATAAAATAAGTATACAGAATGTATGATTACATTTTTTGGTAGCCTTAATTTCTAATATTTATTGCAGTATTATTCGATTAAAATTTGGTAAAATTTATTATCATTGCCCGAGTAACCCATATTAGTCGACTGGACTGGATAAACGGGTAAACTGGCACTGAGTACTAAGTACCTCGGGCCATCACACCATCGGTCACATTGTGTCTCCCGGTGTGCAACAGAATAGCTAATAAGCTGTAATAATTATCAGGGATAAAACCCGGGTATAACAACTCAAATAATATAGCCAAAGGCTATTATTTCACATAATGGCATGGGAAGCCATAAAACACAGAATGGCACGAAGCCATATGCAGTACTGCTAACAGAACCCTATTGGCATGCCAATCTATCCAAACCAATCTTGCTAGTTATACTAGGGCATATTACACTTTTAAGTTTCATAATTCTTGAAATTCAAGTTTAGTGTTACTATTCAATTCATTAGTCAACAAAATGTTGACTTTTACATGAACAATAGGTACATGATTTTAATACTCCCAACATATCACATTTTGCATTCTAAAATTGTTAGTATTGGTTGCCAATACCATTTTTAAACTTAATATTAATTGCATAGAATTTTTAGTTTTCAAGCTTTGTGTTTACTGTTCCATTAGTCATTTTTGTAGTGGGAATTTGGCAAAATGATCAACAATGAAAGTTGTTCCTTATTTTGTCTAGTTATATTTCCTTTTTTGAGTCACTCCATTTGGAGTTTTGTAGCTCAAGTTATGGCCCAAAAACCACAACTGGCCGGATTATGATTTTTCCAGAATTTTTGGACTGACCAAATCTACAGTACTAGGAGTAGTGACTTCAGGTCACTTTTTGAATATGTTATGGTCATAATTTAGGTTAGGTTTCTTCATGAAAGTTGTTGGTCTATATCTCAGCTTGTTGCTGGTAAAAGTTCAGGTCAATTGGACCTTTCTACACTGAGTTATGGCCAAATGACTAAATACTATTCATTTGGTCATTTTGCCCAGGCAGAATGCAGGTCACCCGGAATAAGGCAATCTTTTGGTCAAATTGATTTGGTTTTCTGGGCATGGTTTCTTCACCAAAGTTGTGCCATTATGTGTCTAGTTTCATGTCCAATTAGCCTTGCACCAATTAAACCTCTACAATTCCAGTTATTTCTGCCCAAACCTGCTGGACTCATGCCCATTCCTGCAGGTCACCAAGGGCAACCACACCAAATTCAAATCCCACTGCACAATTCACTTTATTTTTTATTCAAACAAAACCAAATGGTCACTAATTGACCATTAAAGCCTACTTTCATAATCACATGATCAAAGTCTCATTTTCCACCCCAAACCCTAACTCAAACATTATAAACCATGCATTATCATTGCATTTCATCAATCCACTTAAGAAATACATATTGTGGGCAGCCATACTACCATTTTAACTCCATAAAACTCATCACAGTCATATCCTAACCAAGGCTGCTGAAATTTAGGGATGACATACAAATGGTATTTCATCAATTTCTTTATCATTTGCACTCATTCATGGTCCTTAAACATGAATTTAAAGTGAAATTCAAAGTTAGGTCACAAACCTCTAATGAAGTGAGATTTCCTACTTGCTAGGGTTCCTCTTTTCCTTTTCTTTTTTCTCCCAAAAGACTCTCTAAGGTGTAAGAACACTTTTTTGTATTGGGAATATAGGGTTTAGTGGGACAAAAGCTAGGGAAATCAAGCTTTGAAAAGCTTGCTCAAGGTTGGCTATGGAGGAGGGCTGACGGCAAGGAAGATGATAGGAGTGAGAGTTCTAATTTTCTTTTCATTTTTCAGCCCATTTAGTCTCTTTTAAATAAACTTATGCCATGTGTCAACATTGGATTGGTTGGGAGAATTTTAATGACATCATGAAGATGTCATAATTCCATTTTCGTTCATTTTCTCTCCATTTCTTGTCTATTTAATTTCAATTAAAATTTTAACAATATTTATTCATATTTTATTTCATAAAAATTATTTATTTAACTAGACAAGTTGGCCAAAAATCATCTCTGAAGATGAAATGATCAAAATGCCCTCCGTTTGGCTTAGCAAGCCAAAATTGTGTGTACTGATAGAAAAAAATTTCTAAGCATTTCCTTGGTATTATAATGTCATGAGAACCTCAATGACTCTTCTCTGTAGTCCCAATAATTATTTTATAATTTTTTCCCTAGGTCTAGGGTTGCTAACGGCCTTCACCTTCACTTCCCTTCGGGTTACTCATCCCTGGTGTTTCGGCTCGTTTAACCTTAGTGTATTTCATTTCTAAAAATTTTTCCTTGATTTTTATGAGCATTATTTAATTTCTTTATAACTCCTCACTCTAGTCTATTTATAATTTCAAACATTCTAGCTGCCCGAACCAACATTGGTCACTGGAACAGTAGACTGTATGGACTAGCTAAAGTGAGGATTTTACAACTCTTCCCCTCTAATAAAAATTTAGTCCTCGAAATTTACCTGATGCAAACAGTTGAGTGAACTGTTGCCTCATTGTCTCTTCACTTACCCAAGTTGCCTCTTTAGTGTTATGGTGCCTCCACAGCACTTTCACCAATGGAATTTGTTTATTTCTCAGTTCCTTCACTTCCCGAGCTAGGATCTGTATAAGTTCTTCTGTATATGTCAAGTCCGGTTGGATTTCAATTTCTTCCATGGAAATAACATGTGAAGGGTCTGAGCGATATCTTCTCAACATAGAAACATGGAATACATTATGGATTTTATCCAGTTCTGGTGGTACAGCTAGCTGATAGGCCACTGGTCCCACACGTTCAATGACTTCATATGGGCCAATGAACCTAGGGCTTAACTTACCCTTTCTTCCAAACCTCAGTACTTTTTTCCATGGTGAGACTTTGAGAAACACTTTATCGCCAACTGCATACTCTATCTCTTTTCTCTTCAAGTCGGCATAAGATTTCTATCTATCTGAGGTAACTTTCAGGTTAGCTTTGATTATCTTCACTTTCTCCTTAGTCTGTTTCACTAGGTCTGGTCCTACCAACTTATCTTCACCCAATTTAGTCCAACACACTAGGGTTCTACATTTCCTCCCATACAGTGCTTCATACGGAGCCATTTGAAGGCTAGCTTGGTAGCTATTGTTATATATGAATTCTGCCAGTGGGAGGTATCTATCCCAACTCCCCTCAAACTCAATGACACAACTCCTTAGTATATCCTCCAGGATCTGTCACATAATTCACATTGTTACTATCATTTCAATTTATTAACTATGAAAATTCAATTAGTTTTTAGGTTTACTTGGATTACTCGTTCTGATTGTCCATCCGTATGAGGATGAAAAGCTGTGCTAAAGTGGAGTTGTGTGCCCAAGGCTTCTTACAACTTTTTCCATGTAACACCCCTATTGGTATAGCCTGGTATATTTCACTGTTCCGGTGACCGGTGTCGGTCCGGACAATTAATGGGATTAGGGCCACACTTAAGACAATTTGAGAAACCATAAACACAAATAATTAGTAATGTTTAATTAGTTAACTATAAAAAAGAAAAACAGAACATAAGAGGTTAAACGAGCCGAGAGTCACAGCGATGAGTAACCTCCTGAACGATCGAAGTCATTTTAAACTCAAATTTCAACCGTAAAAGTGACGCTGCGGTCCTTAGGACCCTTATGAACACAAAGTGGAAAGAGAAAATCACGAAAAAGAGCTGTTAAGTCGTCAAATAATTAGGTCGAGAGCCTAAGAAATATTGGATTATTTGCAAACCGGATGAACCGGCGAGGGGCGATTTGGTCAATTGACCTCGAGAGTGACTCGACCTAATCACAAATAAAATCGGAGAAAAGAAAATTTGAATCGAGAATTAAAATAAAGAACTAATAGAAAAAAATAAATAGAAAAAAAAAAGAAAAGAAAGAAGTTAGAAAAGTCAAAGGTGATGTCATAAAAGAATTAATTAAATGAATTATTAAATTTGGACTTTGTGGTCTTCCATAAGCAAAATAAAAAGAAAAGAAATTGGTTTTTTTTTTCTTCTTCATTTCCATCAACCTTCATCTCCTCTCTCATCTCTCTCTTTTTCTTAACTCTCCATCTCCACAAACTCCATTAAAGCTCAATTTTGAGCTTGTATATCATAAAATTTTACCATAGAAAAATTAGCCACCATAGTTAAAGTTTATTTAGGCAACTTGAGAAGAGGATTGAGCAAGAAAGAAAGAAAGAAAGAAGAACAAAAGTTAGGGTTTTGAAGATTTAAGAAAGGTTAGTGTGTTAACTCATTATATTACTTCTTTAAATGCATATGCAATGGTTGACATGAGCTTAGAAGTTATGAAATGAAATAAAAACATGGGAGAAGGACCAAACTGAAATTTGGGCAGCTTGAGAGGAGTATGATTTACATGAATTTTATGCATTAGAATAAGTTTAAAAGCTTTGATTAGTGAATGGTTAAGGTTAAGTGCACTAGTTGTGATTTAATGCATGAGATGGAAGAGCTAGGGTTTGAATGTTAGGGTTTTAAGGCAAAATTTTGGAGAAATGCATAAATGATATCTTTGACCAATTGTGGACGGAAAAATGGTCAATAATGACCAAATAAGTTGTGTGGGAATGGTAGGAAATTAAACCAAATTCGTAGGTCAATGGTCATGTCACGGCAAGATGACAAAACCCACTTTGAAGGACCAAATCTCAAATTTTACAAGTCCAATTGATATACCACCAATTGGAGATGAAATTAGACATAAAAGAGCACAATTTTCATTGAGGAACCATGGCCAAAAACTGACCAAAACTTGGTGAAACAATTGACCAAAGTGAGTTGATAGCAGGCTGCCACTGCACTAAACTGACCAAATGAACAGGCTGTTCATTTGGCCATAACTCGAGTTAGACAGGTCAAATTGACCTGAAATTTGGCCAGGAGTTAGAGGGCATATAGATCTAAAACTTTCATGAAGAACATCACCCCAAATTATGCCATTAACCCATTCAGATTATTGAGCAAATTTAGGCTACCAAACCTGCGACTCTGCAGAATTTTCATTGAGCAGCAATGTTTGGATGGCTATAACTCCCTCTAGAAAACTCGGATTTAGGCGATTCTTGAACCGATGGAAACCTAAGACATAGAAAACATTTCATATGAAGAAAGTGAGGCCAAATTATGAACTTAACTTGATGAAATTATTGACCAAAGTTGGACCAAAAATCTGTCAGCACCAAAATCTCAGTATGAATAAAGACACGTAAAGAAATTTATTTTGGCCATAACTTGAGCTAAAAAACTCCGATTGAGGTGATCCAAAAATGAGAATACACTTAAGACAATAAGGAACATTTTCTATGAAGAAAGTTTTATCAAATTCCAACAGTAGATCGACCAATGGAACAGTGCAACTTCGGAGAACCAAAACCGAAAATTGGCAATTTTGCCAAAATGACCTAAGCTTTAAACAAATGACCAAAACCAACAAGTTTGGTGACCAAAATGTGGTATGTGGGTGAAGTTGGAGTTCCCATACCCATTAAGCCTTAGAAAGTCAATAATTTGACTTGAATAGTGCAGTGAATAGTAACCCAAAACACAAAATTTCGAGAACGTCGAATTTAACACGTTAGAGCTAGGTAAATGTGAAGTTAAGTTTATTTTGGATTTATTTTAAGTTTTAGTACTAAAACATTGAAAAATTTCGTGTTTCAGTGGAAAAGAATACCGGGACAGAACCCGAGGAGTCGAGTCAAGGCCAACAAAGCGACTGCTTGAGGTTTGTGCACAACATATACTTTTATAATCATCTTTTGCATATCATTTTGAATAATATGAAATATTGGATTATGGCATTTTATGATGTTTGATCTAAATTGTTGAAAGTTATTATGTATATTTGAAAAGACAATGTTTAGCAAATTGTTAAGATAAGTTTTGAAACCACAGTGTCATGACCACATATTTGAACACCTCACTAGCACTACTAGTGGGGGTAATTAGTTTCGAATTTTGATTCCTTCTCTGGAGAAGTGTTGAGGTGTGCCAGTAGAAGAGGATGTGAATGGATATCCATATATTTGAGCTAGCTAGCCTTGTGATATGATTTCTCTTTAGCCTCTGGCTATTGAGATTCATGTGATTTCTCTTTAGCCTCTGGCTATTGAGATTCTATTTGTTTCGAATTGCATGATCTAGCTGTGGGTTTTATGAAATGTGTTTTGATACTTTGAAATGAACTTGGTTTACATGTAAAATCTTACAATGCATGATTGTATTTAATTTTCATGTTTAGCCAAATTTTTGAATGAATGTGCTTTAAGTTTTGCATAAAGATTATTTTAGTATATTGTGCACCATCGAGTCCTAGTACTCAATGATAGCTTTTATTATCATGCAGATCTGAGAGACTAGAGGAGCAGATCGAGTCACGAGGTGTGTGAAGTCATCACTTGAAGCCTTCGGGTATAATTTATACCCTAACTGTAAATATTTCTTTTGATGTATATATTGCACATAAATGTATGGACATGTAAAAATGGGTCTTGAGCAGCTTGTACACAAATTTGTATGAAGTTTGTAATAAGGTTTAGTTTGTGTTTCTTTTGATATAAATTTGTAAGGTTGTGTATAAATTATTTTGTTTTTAATGAAATATGAATGATATTGATTGACAGTATTTTGAGAACTGTTGAACTTGTGAATTTTGAGAAATTGATTGAGTTTGATTGTGAAACCGAAGTATTAGTTGAGAAAAACTTTTAGAAGTGCTTTTTACAGGTATTCGAAGAACGGTTTTCTCAAAATACAGAGGAAACTCTATCAAAATTTTTATAAGATTTGCGGAAAACTAAAATGGCCAAAAATATTAATTAGTTTTAATTTCAACTAAATGTTTTAAATACTTATTAGAAATGCTCACCACTTGTCAAAGATAAGAAAATTGTTTTAAAATCCCTTGTAGGGTACTTAATGAGTTATCGGTAGGTGAAGTTCAGTAGTTCATTAGGTATTCTACGGGATCATGTTTTGCCTTACAGAGGGGTAAGGTGTGACATGTTTTAGTGGTATCAGAGCAAATTTTTGAAGTATGTTTTAACATATAAATTTGTGTCTTTCTTGTTAAGTACAACTGCTCAATGTCCATAATTGTTACATACAATGCATTACATCATGAATATGAACTAACGGAGGGAAATCTCCATGTGTTACTTGTTCAGGAGATACCCTAACTTCAGACTGAAATGGAAGAAGGGGATCGCTCAGTCCAGCAGTTTGTTGAAGCTGAGGCACAAGGAGAAGCCCCAACTTTACCGAATGTTAGTGGGTCAAGAAAGACCACCCACAAATGCCGCAGCCTCGCATTCGCACAAATGATGGTCGCGATGTTTCAACAAATGGTCGGGTATGCTGCTCAAGCTCCACCCCAACCACTGTGGCACAACCATTGCCTCCAGCATACTTGATAAATTGCTAAAGTATGGGGTCAGAATTTAAGGGTACAGTGGACCCTTTAGAGGCAGAGCAATGGCTTGAAAGAATGGACAGAGTGTTTAAAAAATTGCACTGCCCAGATGAACTAAAGTTTGAATATTCTGTGTCGCTACTACAAGGGGATGCGTATGATTGGTGGAAGACCATCCCCCACAGCTTGGCTGAACCACGATCTTGACACAGGATGATTTCATCAGAGAGTTCAGACAGAAATACATCCCAGATGCATATGTTGATCAGAAACTGCAAGAATTTTTGAGTTTGAAACAAGGGAACTGAACTGTAGCAGAGTATGAGAGAGATTTCTCAAGGCTAAGCCACTATGCTGGAAGCTTAGTCTCCACCCCCATAGATAGATGCAAGAGGTTTGAGTCCGGGCTAAGGAAGAGTCTGAGAATGCAAGTTGTGGGTTTCAGACATCAGAATTTTGCTGAATTGATCTCACAAGCCTTGGAATTAGAAAGGATAGAATCAGAAAGGGCAGTGAGGAAGGGTTCACAAGAGAAATCGGAAAAAGACAAGGGGGAAAAATCAGTTGAACAGAGTTCTGGTGCTACCTCTGGAAAGCGAAAGAAGTTTAGTGGACCTAGCAGGGGTCGGGGTGGAAGATTTAGTAGAGGCAGATTTTTCGGACAGAGACCCCCTAGGTCTGGCCAGCAGTCAAGCAGGGGTTCACAGTCTGCCCGCCCCTGTGAGACTTGTGGCAAGATTCATGGGCGGGAGTGTTATTGGGCCACTGGAGCCTGTTTTAACTGTGGAGGCAAGGGTCATTTAGCAAGAGACTGTACTAGTGCTCTGAGATATGGTCCAACTCCTACTACTGTCTAGGGATCTATTCAGAGTCCTGCTCCCAGAGGTTCACAGTCTGTTGGTAGAGGAAGAGACAGAGGTAGAGGCACTGCTTCAGGCAGTCAGGGCACAATTGGTCAGTCAGGACAAGGAAGTGCTTCAACCAGAATCTACGCAATGAGACAGCGTGAAGAGGCTGAGACTTCTGATGTGGTAGCTGGTACATTCTCTATCTCTGGTCAAGATGTATTTGTATTGTTTGATCCGGGTTCAACCCATTCATATGTTAGTGCTAGCATAGTCAGTTCACTTACTGTTCCATGTGTGCAAATGGGTTTTGAAGTGCTAGTAACTAGTCCTTTAGGACAAGAGGTTCGGGTCAACAGAATTTATAGAGACTGTCCTTTGGTGATCCAAGGACATGTTTTCCTATCAGACTTGATTGAGATGCCCTTCAGAGAGTATGATATTATCTTGGGCATGGATTGGTTAGCCAGGCATCATGCTATGATTGACTGTAGATTGAAGATACCACTTTTGGTCTCCTGCATGCGGTGATGTGGTAATACATGGGGAGAGGCATTTACTGCCATCAAACATCATTTCGGCTGCACTAGCCAGAAGAATGATCAGAAAGGGGTGTGAAACATACTTGGCACATGTGATAGACACCCAAGTGGGGAGTCCAGCACTAAAGGACATCCCTACTGTATGTGATTTTCCGGATGTATTTCTTGATGAATTGCCAGGATTACCTCCAGAAAGAGAGATGCAGTTTGAGATTGATGTTATGCCTGGTGTGGACCCAATCTCCATAACGCCATATAGAATGGCACCTGCAGAATTAAAAGAGTTGAAAGTGCAGTTGCAAGAACTGCTTGACAAGGGCTTTATCCGCCCTAGTGTGTCACCTTGGGGAGTGCCAGTGTTGTTTGTAAAGAAGAAATATGGCACTCTCCGCTTGTGTATTGATTATCGGCAGTTGAATAAGGTGACAATAAAGAATAGATATCCATTACCCCGCATTGATGACTTGTTTGATCAGTTGAGGGGTGCAGCTGTGTTCTCCAAAATTGACCTGAGATCAGGTTATTATCAGCTGAAGGTACAAGAGCAAAGTGTTCCTAAAACTGCCTTCAGAACCCGCTATGGCCATTATGAGTTCCTAGTTATGCCATTTGGGTTAACTAATGCTCCGGCTGCTTTTATGAATCTGATGAACACTATTTTCAGACCATACCTCGACCATTTTGTTGTGGTATTCATAGATGATATATTGGTCTATTCGAGGAATGCAGAAGAGCATGATAGATATCTGCGGATTGTACTGCAGACTTTGAGGGAGAAACAGCTATATGCCAAATTGTCGAAGTGTGAATTTTGGCTGAAGGAAATATCTTTCTTGGGGCATGTAGTATCAGAAGAGGGCATCAAGGTAGATCCAAGTAAGATTGAAGCTGTCCTTAATTGGAGGCCACCCAGAAATGTCACAGAGATTCGTAGTTTTCTGGGTTTAGCTGGATACTACCGTAGATTTGTGAAGGGATTTTCCATGTTGGCATCTCCATTGACCAAGCTGCTTAGAAAAGATGTAAAATTTCAGTGGACGGATAAATGCCAACAGAGTTTTGATGAATTGAAGAGATGTTTGACTGAAGCTCCAGTCCTAACTTTACCCACACCGGGTAAAGAATATACAGTTTACAGCGATGCTTCTCACAATGGGTTAGGTTGTGTGTTGATGCAAGATCGAAATGTCATTGCCTATGCATTACGCCAGCTAAAACCGCATGAGAGGAATTATCCGACACATGATTTGGAGCTTACAGCCATTGTGTTTGCTCTTAAGATCTGGAGACATTATTTGTATGGGGAGAAGTGCTACATCTACACAGATCATAAGAGTTTAAAGTATTTGGGCACCCAGAAAGAGCTGAATTTGAGACAGAGGAGATGTTTAGATTTGATAAAAGACTATGATTGTCTGATAGACTATCAGCCAGGGAAAGTTAATGTTGTGGTTGATGCCTTAAGTCGCAAGACTATGGAAAGTCTACGGGTTACTCCTTTGTCTTTGGTACATTAGTTAAGATCATTGCATGCCAGCTTAGAGATTAGTGATGATGGGCAGACAGCAGTTGCATGGCATGTACAGCCAGTGTTGATTGATCAGATTAGAATGGTCTTTCGTAATGATCGAAGTATCGTGGTCGTTGGAAGAAGTCCGGCAGGGCAAGAAACTAGAATTCTCAATCAGAGATGATGGTTTATTGCTACACCAGGGCAGAATGTGTGTTCCTAATGATGTTGAATTGAGGAAGATAATTTTGAAGGAAGCACATGAATCTCCTTTTGCCATGCATCCTGGTGGCACAAAAATGTATAGAGGGCTAAAGGAGCATTACTGGTGGATGGGTATGAAGAGAAACGTGGCAGAGTTTGTATCCAAATGCCTAACTTGTCAGCAAGTAAAGGCAGAGCATCAAGTACCCACTGGGTTGTTACATCCACTACCAGATGCGAATGGAAATGGGAAAGAATAACGATGGATTTTGTGATGGGACTTCCGAGGACACGTAAGAGTCATGATGCGCTTTGGGTCATTGTTGTGATCGACTAAATCTGCTCATTTTCCGCGATTCGGATGGACTACGCTTAGAAAGATTGGCCAAGTTATACATCGATGAGATTGTGAGACTGCATGGAGTGCCAGTATCCATCGTGTCAGACAGAGATCCTAGGTTCACTTCTAGATTCTGGGGTAGTCTTCAGAGAGCCCTAGGAACTAGATTGAACTTCAAGATCGCATTCCACCCACGCATGCATGGCCACCGAGAGGGTAATTCAGATCTTGGAGGACATGCTACTGGCTTGTGTGATTGAGTTCGATGGTAGTTGGGATACACACTTGCCTTTGATTGAGTTTGCTTACAACAACAGCTACAAATCAAGCATTGTGATGACTCCATATGAAGATTTGAATGGCAGAAATGTAGAACCCGTTGTGTTGGGATGACGTGGGTGAAAGAAAAATGATTGGACCCAAATTGTTCAACGATCAAGAGAAAATCAGGGTGATCCGAGATCGACTTAAGACTGCATCAGACCGTCAGAAGTCCTACATTGATCTGAAAAGAAGGGATATTGAGTATGCAATGGGTGAGAAAGTTTTCCTGAAGGTTTATCCTTGGAAGAGGATTATGAGATTCGGTCGAAAGGGGAAACTAAGTCCTCGTTTTATCGGGCCATATGAGGTTCTGGAAAGAGTGGGTCCTTTGGCATATCAGTTGGCACTACCTCCAGAGTTGGAGCAGATACATAATGTCTTCCATGTGTCTATGTTGAGGAGGTATCGATCAGACCCATCTCATGTACTACCAGTAGAAGAAATTGAAGTGAATCTATACCTCACATATGAAGAAGAACCCATAAAGATTCTAGCTTATGAGGTGAAACAGCTACGAAATAAGCAGATACCGTTGGTAAAAGTGTTGTGGAACCATCATTCGGGCCAAGAAGCTACTTGGGAATGAGAGGAGGACATGAGGAGACAACATGCACAGCTGTTCAGAGATTGATACCAAGTAAAATTTCGAGACGAAATTTATTTAAGGGGGGGAGAATTGTAACACCCCTATTGGTATAGCCTGGTATATTTCACTGTTCCGGTGACCGGTGTCGGTCCGGACAATTAATGGGATTAGGGCCACACTTAAGACAATTTGAGAAACCATAAACACAAATAATTAGTAATGTTTAATTAGTTAACTATAAATAAGAAAAACAGAACATAAGAGGCTAAACGAGCCGAGAGTCACAGCGATGAGTGACCTCCTCGGGAACGACTGCGAAGTCATTTTAAACTCAAATTTCGAACCGTAAAAAGTGACGCTGCGGTCCTTAGGACCCTTATGAACACAGTGGAAAAGAGAAAATCATGAAAAAGAGCTGTTAAGTCGTCAAATAATTAGGTTAGGGAGCCAGAAGAAATATTGGATTATTTGCAAACCGGGATGAACCGGCGAAGGGCGATTTGGTCAATTGACCCGAGTGACTCGACCTAATCACAAATAAAATCGGAGAAAAGAAAATTTCGGAATCGAGAATTAAATTAAAGAACTAATAGAAAAAAATAAATAGAAAAAAAAAGAAAAGAAAGAAGTTAGAAAAGTCAAAGGTGATGTCATAAAAGAATTAATTAAATGAATTATTAAATTTGGACTTTGTGGTCTTCCATAAGCAAAATAAAAAGAAAAGAAATTGGTTTTTTTTTCTTCTTCATTTCCGTCAACCTTCATCTCCTCTCTCATCTCTCTCTTTTTCTTAACTCTCCATCTCCACAAACTCCATTAAAGCTCAATTTTGAGCTTGTATATCATAAAATTTCACCATAGAAAAATTAGCCACCATAGTTAAAGTTTATTTAGGCAACTTGAGAAGAGGATTGAGCAAGAAAGAAAGAAAGAAAGAAGAACAAAAGTTAGGGTTTTGAAGATTTAAGAAAGGTTAGTGTGTTAACTCATTATATTACTTCTTTAAATGCATATGCAATGGTTGACATGAGCTTAGAAGTTATGAAATGAAATAAAAACATGGGAGAAGGACCAAACTAAAATTTGGGCAGCTTGAGAGGAGTATGATTTACATGAATTTGATGCATTAGAATAAGTTTAAAAGCTTTGATTAGTGAATGGTTAAGGTTAAGTGCACTAGTTGTGATTTAATGCATGAGATGGAAGAGCTAGGGTTTGAATGTTAGGGTTTTGAGGCAAAATTTTGGAGAAATGCATAAATGATATCTTTGACCAATTGTGGACGGAAAAATGGTCAATAATGACCAAATAAGTTGTGTGGGAATGGTAGGAAATTAAACCAAATTCGTAGGTCAATAGTCATGCTGCTGGCAGCATGACCAAACCCACTTTGAAGGACCAAAACTCAAATTTTACAAGTCCAATTGATATGCCACCAATTGGAGATGAAATTACGCATAAAAGAGCACAATTTTCATTAAGGAACCATGGCCAAAAACTGACCAAAACTTGTTGAAACAATTGACCAAAGTGAGTTGATAGCAGGCTGCCACTGCACTAAACTGACCAAATGAACAGTAACTGTTCATTTGGTCATAACTCGAGCTAGACAGGTCAAATTGACCTGAAATTTGGCCAGGGGTTAGAGGGAATATAGATCTAAAACTTTCATGAAGAACATCATGCCAAATTATGCCATTAACCGATTCAGATTATTAAGCAAAGTTAGGCTGCCAAACCTGCGACTCTACAGAATTTTCATTGAGCAGCAATGTTTGGATGTCTATAACTCCCTCTAGAAAACTCGGATTTAGGCGATTCTTGAACCGATGGAAACCTAAGACATAGTACAACATTTCATATGAATAAAGTGAGACCAAATTATGAACTTAACTTGATCAAATTATTGACCAAATTTGGACAAAAAATCTGTCAGCACCAAAATCTCAGTATGAACAGTACACAAGAACAGTAAACTTATTTTGACCATAACTTGAGCTACAAAACTCCGATTGAGGTGATCCAAAAATGAGAATACACTTAAGACAATAAGGATCATTTTATATGAAGAATTTTGTCAAATTCCAACAGTAGATCGACCAATGGAACAGTGCAACTTCGGAGAACCAAAACCGAAAATTGGCAATTTTGCCAAAATGACCTAAGCTTTAAACAAATGACCAAAACCAACAAGTTTGGTGACCAAAATGTGGTATGTGGGTGAAGTTGGAGTTCCCATACCCATTAAGCCTTAGAAAGTCAATAATTTGACTTGAATAGTGCAGTGAATAGTAACCCAAAACACAAAATTTCGAGAACGTCGAATTTAACACGTTAGAGCTAGGTAAATGTGAAGTTAAGTTTATTTTGGATTTATTTTAAGTTTTAGTACTGAAACTTTGGAAAATTTCATGTTTCAGTGGAAAAGAATACCGGGACAGAACCTGAGGAGTCGAGTCAAGGCCAACAGGCGTCTCGTTTGAGGTTTGTGCACAACATATACTTTTATAATCATCTTTTGCATATCGTTTTGAATAATATGAAATATTGGATTATGGCATTTTATGATGTTTGATCTAAATTGTTGAAAGTTATTATGTATATTTGAAATGACAATATTTAGCAAATTGTTAAGATAAGTTTTGAAACCACAGTGTCATGACCACATATTTGAACACCTCACTAGCACCACTAGTGGGGGTAATTAGTTTCGAATTTTGATTCCTTCTCTGGAGAAGTGTTGAGGTGTGCCAGTAGAAGAGGATGTGAATGGATATCCATATATTTGAGCTAGCTAGCCTTGTGATATGATTTCTCTTTAGCCTCTGGCTATTGAGATTCATGTGATTTCTCTTTAGCCTCTGGCTATTGAGATTCTATTTGTTTCGAATGGCATGATCTAGCTGTGGGTTTTATGAAATGTGTTTTGATACTTTGAAATGAACTTGGTTTACATGTAAAATCTTACAATGCATGATTGTATTTAATTTTCATGTTTAGCCAAATTTTTGAATGAATGTGCTTTAAGTTTTGCATAAAGATTATTTTAGTATATTGTGCACCACTGAGTCCTAGTACTCAGCGATAGCTTTATTCTTTGCCGCAGACTGAGAGATCGAGGAGCAGCAGATGAGTCACGAGGTGTGTGAAGTCATCACTTGAAGCCTTTGGGTATAATTTATACCCTAACTGTAAATATTTCTTTTGATGTATATATTGCACATAAATGTATGGACATGTAAAAATGGGTCTTGAGCAGCTTGTACACAAATTTGTATGAAGTTTGTAATAAGGTTTAGTTTGTGTTTCTTTTGATATAAATTTGTAAGGTTGTGTATAAATTATTTTGTTTTTAATGAAATATGAATGATATTGATTGTGATATTTTGAGAACTATTGAACTTGTGAATTTTGAGAAATTGATTGAGTTTGATTGTGAAACCGAAGTATTAGTTGAGAAAAACTTTTAGAAGTGCTTTTTACAGGTATTCGAAGAACGGTTTTCTCAAAATACAGAGGAAACTCTGTCAAAATTTTTATAAGATTTGCGGAAAACTAAAATGGCCAAAAATATTAATTAGTTTTAATTTCAACTAAATGTTTTAAATACTTATTAGAAATGCTCACCACTTGTTAAAGATAAGAAAATTGTTTTAAAATCCCTTGTAGGGTACTTAATGAGTTATCTGTAGGTGAAGTTCGGTAGTTCATTAGGTATTCTACGGGATCATGTTATGCCTTACAGAGGGGTAAGGTGTGACATTCCAGAATCTCAATGTAAACCTCGGGTCTCAGTCAGATATGATGGAAAGTGAGATTCCATGCAGTCTAACTATCTCACTGATATACAATTCTGTTAGCTTTTCCAGTGAATAGTCAGTCCTAACTGGCAGAAAATGTGCTGACTTCGTTAATCTATCCACTATCACCCACACTGCACCATGCTTCTTTTGGGTGAGAGGTGGACCACTAACAAAATCCATAGTGACCCGGTCCCATTTCCATTCAAGTATGCTTATAGGCTATAGTAATCCTGATGGAACTTGATGTTCTGCTTTAACTTGCTGACATGTCAAACACTTAGTCACATAGTCAGCTATATCCTTCTTCATACCAGGCCACCAATAATGAGGCTTCAAATAATTATACATTTTTGTACATCCTGGGTGCATAGCATAAACACTAGTGTGTGCTTCTTTCAGAATACTAGTCTTCAATTCTCCATCATCTGGTACACACACTCTTCCTCTGTAGTACAAATACCCATCTGCTTTCACCTCATATTCAGTTTCCTTTCTTTTTGAAATTTTACCCACAATGACCATTAATTTTTCATCTGCCTTCTACCCATCTTCTTTCTGCTATAGTAGAGTTGGCCTCACTTGTAACTCAGCCAAAATAGCTCCATCTTGAGCTAAGGACAGACAGGCATTTACTGATCTTAAAGCTGTGATGGACTTCCTGCTTAAAGCATCAGCAACTACATTTTCCTTCCTAGGATGATAATCTATCACACAATCATAGTCCTTTAGGAACTCAATCCATTGCCTCTGTCTAAGATTGAGCTCCTTCTAGGTTGGCAAATATTTTAGACTCTTGTGGTCTGTATAGATGTAACATTTTTCACCATATAAATAATGCCTCCATATCTTTAGTGCAAAGATAATTGCTGCTAACTCCAGGACATGAGTAGGGTAGTTCTGTTCATGTGGCCTTAACTGCCTGGAAGCATAGGCGACCACTTTCCCCTCTTGCATCAATACACACCCTAGCCCATTATGCGAGGCATCACTGTAAACCATAAAGTCTTTCCCCGACACTGGCTGTGTTAACACTGGTGCTTCTATCAACATAGCTTTAGCCACTCAAAACTGGCTTGGCTCTTGTCGTTCCAGCCAAATTTCACATTCTTGTGCAACAACTTAGTCATTGGAGTAGCTATAAGAGAGAACCCCTTCCCAAATCTTCTGTAATACCCAGCTAGCCCCAAGAAACTTCTGACCTCTGTTGTATTTCTGGGAGGCTTCCATTCCATCACTGCTTCTATCTTTTTAGGATCTACTCTAATCCCCTCTGCTGATACTATGTGTCCAAGGAAAGAGATTTCACTCATCCAGAAGTCACATTTGGATAACTTAGCATACAGCTTCTTTTCTCATAGGGTTTGTAGAACAATCCTCAAATGTTCATCATGTTCTTCCTTGGTCTTGGAATACACCAGAATATCATCAATAAAGACCACTACAAATCGATCTAAACATGGATGAAAGATACGGTTCATAAGGTCCATAAATGCTGCTGGTGCATTTGTTAACCCAAACGGCATCACTAAAAATTCATAATGCCCATACCGGGTTCTGAATGCAGTTTTTGACACATCTACATCCTTTACCCTCAACTGATGATACCCTGATCTGAGATCAATTTTTGAAAATACACCGGCTCCCTTCAACTGATCAAACAGATCGTCAGTTCTGGGCAATGGATACTTATTCTTCACAGTTACTTTGTTCAACTACCAGTAATCAATACACAATCTCAAAGTTCCATCCTTCTTCTTCACAAACAGCACCGAAGCTCCCCATGGTGACACACTGGGGCATATGAACCCCTTATCGAGTAACTCTTTCAACTGAATTTTCAACTCCCTCAATTCAGTGGGTGCCATCCTATAAGGAGCAATTGAAATTGGTGTTGTACCCGGCATTACCTCAATAGCAAAGTCGACTTCCCTTTCTGGTGGTAAACCAGACAACTCTTTAGGAAATACATCTGGGAAGTCTCTTACTGTGGGTATACCACACAGGTTTGGCTTAGCCTGCCTAGTATCAACCAAATGTGCTAGGTAAGCTTCACAGCATTTCTCATCAATCTTCTTGCAACTGTGGTTGAGATAACATTGGACAGGAAATCTGTCCTTTCACCCACAACAGTAATCTCATTACCCTCAAAAGTTTTTAGAGAAATCCTCTTCAATTTGCAATCAACTATTGCTTGATGACGTGACAACCAGTCCATTCCCAAAATCACGTCAAACTCTTGGAAGGGCAATTCAATTAGGTCTGCCGAGAATTCATACCCCTGAATCCTCAACAGGCAACCTTTATACACCTTATTCACTACCACACTGTGGCCTAGTGGATTTGTGACTAGAATGTCTTGATCACTCTCCTCTACTAGAACTCCCCTCTCTACCGGTAGTTTGATGCAAATGTAGGAATGAGTGGATCCTGGATCCACCAATACATGCACAGAAGTGTTGTAGAAGGAAAATGTACCCCTAATGACATATGGGGCATCTTGCTCCTCCTGAGCTCTGATGGCATAGGCCTTGGCAGGTACTCTAGTATCTGGCCTCTCTGCTGACTCAGATGCAGGCCTCAGTGATGGACCAGCTGCCTCAGATTTACCAGGCTTCCCACCCCTTTGTGGTGCAGGAGCAGATCTGTCAGCTTGTGTTGGAGCAACTGTAGTAATCCTCTTCGGACAATTCTTGATCTGATGTTCTGTTGATCCACACCGTAAGCATGCACCGGTCACTCGCCAACAGTCCCCCTTATGCAACTTCTAGCAATACTGACAGGCAGAAGATGCTGGGGCTGGTCCCCTAAACACCGTCCCTGGAAAGCTACCCACTGATGGTGTGGAGTGGCCTCTCCTAGGTGTGAACTGTGGTCTGGGCCCCTGAGATTGACCCTGACCCTGTGGTGGTCCTGAACACTGAGCAGGAGGACCCTTACTCTTCTTACTAGGAGCAGAAAATATACTGGACTGATGCAGACCCCTCTTCTGCTGTCTTTCCCTTCTAGTTTGCTCATTTATTCGGACCCTTTCCACTTTTGATGCAGCATCTACTAGCTTAGCAAAATCTGTGATCTCCAATGTTATTATCATGACTTTAATATTGTCATTGAGCCCTTCTTCAAACCTTCTATACCTCTCTGCCTCTGTAGGGACTATCTCCCTCTCATATCCACTCAGTCTGACAAACTCACGCTCATACTCCACCACTGACAACTGTCTCTATCTCAGACTGATAAATTCTCTTCTTCGCTCTTCTAAATACACTTTGCTAACATATTTCTTCCTAAACTCTGTGAGGAAGAATTCCCAAGTGATCCATTCTGGTTGTACCTCACTGGTTACTGTGTCCCACCACTGATATGCATCATCCTAAAGTAGGGACACAGCACCCTCCAGGTTCTGCTCGGGGGTGCAGTTAAGCTGTTTCAGCACTCTCATGGTTCTATCCAACTAGTTTTCTGCTATCATGGGATCATCCTCCCTCTTCCCAAAGAAATCCACAGCCCCATGTTTTCGCAGTTTCTCCAGATGGGACTTCTGTGGTGCTAGTGGAGCTTGTGGCTGTGGTTGTGGTGGTGGAATTGCCCCCATCATTTGCCGGTAGAATTCAGTCATTTGCTGAAATAGCGCAAACTGAGGTTGGGTAGGTGCCTCAACTGCTGGTGGAGCAGATTCTCCCCTGCCCCCAGATTCAGCCCTTGGTGGAGCACGACTCTCCACCTCTTCATCAACTGCTCTTTGCGAAGCAAGATCCATATCTTATTCAAAATAAGAAAACAAACAGATCTACATCAGTGTCACCTCAACACTTACAAATGCAATGCAATAGTATGCACTCTATCTAGGCCCAGAAACGCCTAAACCGATGCTCTGATACCACTAAATGTGACATCCCTTACCCGTCTACAGTGTAGCCGAGCAAGTTATGCCACTCAGTGTGCCGGAGCACCAATTCATATTTTAATTACAATTTATCCCTTTTAATTCATTTATTTACAATTTTTGATGAATCTGAATTTTTACGCAATTTTTATAAAAAATCTGGCAGAGTGTCGGCTATAATTTGGAAAAACAGTTCTTCTGAACCTGTTTAAAAACACTTCCAATATAATTTCCAAATCCAAACTCCATTATACACACATATCTCAATTCAATCTCAAAATCTCATTACTATTTTCAGACATTTTTCTTTTCTGTTCACATCATCACTGGAAGCACATTCATAAATATTTCTCAACATAATACACAGAAAATTTCAATAACATGAAATTTCATATATTTACATTATTACATAATTTCAAGAGTTTATAGTTATAATCCAAACTAATACAAAATGCAAAATACAAAAATGCTAGCCAAAGTCCTAATGTCCTACCATATGCACTGCAGATGTGAGGTGACTCTGGACTCCGGATGCAGATTTAAAGGCTCACCTGGTCTGATGTCTGCTGGGCTCCCTAGCTAGGTCTCCAGTACCTGCGCGTGGCAAAAGCGACGCTCTAAGCAATTCTACTTAGTGGTGACAATATAAAATAAAATAAAATAAAATAAAAATAAGTATGCAGAATGTATGTTTACATTTTTGGGTAGACTTAATTTCTGATATTTATTGCAATATTATTCTATTAAAATTTGGTAAAATTCATTATCATTGCCTGAGTAACCCATACTAGATGACTGGACTGGATAAATGGGTAAACTGGCACGGGGTACTAAGTACCTCAGACCATCACACCATCGGTCACATTGTGTCTCCCAGTGTGCAACAGAACAGCTAATAAGCTATAATAATCATCAGGGATAAAACCCAAGTGTAACAGCTCAAATAACATAGCCAAAGGCTATTATGTCACAGAATGGCATGGGAAGCCATGAAACACAAAATGGCATGAAGCCATATGCAGTACTGCTAACAGAACCCTATTGGCATGCCAACCTATCCAAACCAATCTTGCTAGGTATACTAGGGCACATTACACTTTTAAGTTTCACAATTCTTGAAATTCAAGTTTTGGTGTTACTATTCAATTTATTAGTCAACCAAAATGTTGACTTTTACATAAGCAATAGGTACATTGGTTTTAATACTCCCAATATATCGCATTTTGCATTCTAAAATTGTTGGTATTGATTGCCAATACCATTTCTAAAGTTATTGTTAATTTGGCAGAATTTTAAATTTTCATGCTTTGTATTTACTGTTCCATTAGTCATTTTTGCAGTGGGAATTTGGCAAAATGATCAACATGAAAGTTGTTTCTTATTTTGTCAAGTTGCATTTCTTCTTTTGAATCACTCCATTTGGAGTTTTGTAGCTCAAGTTATGGCCCAAAAACCACAACTTGTTGGACTATGATTTTTTGAGAATTTCTGGACTGACCAAATCTATAGTACTAGGAGCAGTGACTTCAGGTCACTTTTTGAATATGTTATGATCATAATTTGGGTTAGGTTTCTTTATGAAAGTTTTTGGTCTGTATCTCAGCTTGTTTCAAGTAAAATTTCAGATCAATTGGACCTTTCTACACTGAGTTATGGCCAAATGACTAAACACTATTCATTTGGTCATTTTGCCCAGGCAGAATGTAGGTCACCCGGATTAGGGCAATCTTTTGGTCAACTTGATTTGGTTTTCTAGGCATAGTTTCTTCACCAAAGTTGTGCCATTATGTGTCTAGTTTCATGTCCAATTGGCCTTGCTCTAATTAAACCTCTACAATTCCAGTTATTGCTGCCCAAACTTGCTGGACTCATGCCTATTCCTACAGGTCACCAAGGGCAGCCACACCAAACTCAAATCCCACTACACAATTCACTTCATTTTTTATTCAAACAAAACCAAATGGTCACTAATTGACCCTTAAAACCTACTTTCATAATCACATAATCAAAGTCTCATTTTCCACCCTAAACCCTAACTCAAACATTGCAAACCATGCATTATCATTGCATTTCATCAATCCACTTAAGAAATACATATTGTGGGCAGCCATACTATCATTTTAACTCCATAAAACTCATCACAATCATACCCTAACCAAGGATGCTGAAATTTAGGGATGGCATACAAATGGTATTTCATCAATTTCTTTGTCATTTGCACTCATTCATGGTCCTTAAACATGAATTTAAAGTGAAATTCAAAGTTAGGTCCCAAACCTCTAATGGAGTTAGATTTCCCACTTGCTAGGGTTCCTCTTTTCTTTTTCTTTTTGCTCCCAAAAGACTCTCTAAGGTGTAAGAACACTTTTTTGTGTTGGGAATATAGGGTTTAGTGGGACAAAAGCTAGGGAAATCAAGCTTTGAAAAGCTTGCTCAAGGTTGGCTATGGAGGAGGGGTGACAGTAAGGAAGAAGATAGGAGTGAGAGTTCTGATTTTTTTTCATTTTTCAGCCCATTTAGTCTCTTTTAAATAAACTTATGCCATGTGTCAACATTGGATTGGTCGAGATAATTTTAATGACGTCATGATGATGTCGTAATTCCATTTTCTTTTATTTTCTCCCCATTTCTTGTCTATTTAATTTCAATTAAATTTTTAACAATATTTATTCATATTTTATGTCATAGAAATTATTTATTTAACTGGACAAGTTGGCCAAAAATCATCTCTGAAGACGAAATGACCAAAATGTCTTCCGTTTAGCTTAGCGAGCCAAAATTGTATGTACCGATAGAAAAAATTTTCTAAGCATTTCCTTGGAATTCTAATGTCATGAGAACCTCAATGAACCTTCTCTGGAGTCCCAAAAATTATTTTATAATTTTTCTCCCGGGTCTAGGGTTGCTAACGGCCTTCACCGTCACTTCCCCTTCGGGTTACTCATCTCTGGTGTTTCAGCTCGTTTAACCTTAGTGTATTTCGTTTCTAAAAATTTTCCTTGATTTTTATGAGCATTATTTAATTTCTTTATAACTCCTCTCTCTAGTCTATTTATAATTTCAAACATTCTAGCTGCCCGGACCGATATTGGTCACCGGAACAGTAGACTGTACGGACTAGCTAAAGTGAGGATGTTACAATGGTTGTCAAATACACTCTCCATGAAAGACTTAGAGGAGGTAACCTATATTCTTGGGATTTGCATCTATAGAGATAGAGCGAAAAGAATAATTGGTTTATCTCAAAGTCTATACTTGGAAAAGGAGTTAAAGAAGTTTAACATGCTTGATTCCAAGAGAGGATTGTTACCAGTGAGACATGGTTTCCACCTTTCTAAAGAGATGTCTCCAAAAACACCTGAAGAAAGAGATAAAATGGCTAGGATTCCATATGCTTCGGCTATTGGAAGTTTGATGTATGCAATGTTGTGTACTAGGCCGGATATCGCATATGTTATTAGTTTGACTAGCAGGTTTCAATCCAATCCATGTTTGGAACACTGGATAGCTGTCAAGAATATCCTTAAGTACTTGAGAAGAACTAAGGATTTATTCTTTATTTATGGAGGTGGTGACTTGCAATTGGATGGTTATAGTGATTTTGATTTCCAATCAGATATCGATGATAGAAAGTCTACATCTGGGTCTGTGTTCATTTGTAATGGAGGTGCAGTCAATTGGAAGAGTTCCAAACAGAGTACAACTGCAGATTCCACTACAGAGGCTGAGTATATTGTTGCATCAGATGCTGCAAAAGGAGCTTTTTGGATAAAGAAGTTCATGATAGAACTTGCAGTAGTTCCACTCCATTGTGACAACAATGGAGCAGTCATACAGGCTATGGAACTCTGATCTCGCCAGAAATCCAAACACATAGAAAGGCGTTATCACATTATCAGAGAAATAGTTGGGTGAGGCGATGTAGCCATGTAGAAAATAGCATCAGTTGAAAATCTAGCTGATCCATTCACGAAGCCTATGTCACAAGCTTAGTTAGACCGACATCTTGAGAAGATGGGTCTAAGTTATTATAATGAATGGCTCTAGTGCGAATGAGAGATTGTTAGTAGTATGCCCTAGAGCATATCATTTAGTATGTATCTTGTAGATATTTTATTAATAAAAAGGCAATTTCAATTTTCCATTTACATAATGTATTTATGTGTAAAAGAAAAGGTCCATTGATATTTTGTTAGAAATTCTATTCTTAAGTTGTTAAGAATATGAGTGACAGTATTTCTAGCATAAAGTATAATAAATTAGTTCATAATCGAGGATACTTCACAATAAGGACATGACTTATCCAGAAAGATTGTAATCATGTTTGTTCCCAAGGTAATTATATGAGATATAAATAAGATGGAATGGTGAGTCTCATGCCATATAACAAACATGATAAGCACTTATCCATGATAAGTAGGCCGAACCAGTGATGCATATGACAAGCACATGGAGTTTACTCTTATCAATGCATTGTCATATATCATATCAGTGCATATAATTTTTAGACCGAAGATAAAACAGTTATCTTGTATATAGGTGGTTTGAGTTTGATACTGCTTTCATACTTGTATTGTGTATGGGTATATGGGCATGTGTTGGCTCCTACTAGTTATATATGAAGATAGGTGTTGATCAAGATGGAATCTGTTACCCTAAGTAAATAGGGATAAAATCCTATGTTTATTTAATTGTTCTTGATGTTTCAAGTTTCTAGACAGAACAGACAGATTTAGTCAGAAAAGAGTTTCTGACAAGAAAATCTAATTAATGAAGAACTAGAATTAAAAGAGAACATAATATTCATAGCAAATGGGGTTTGACGTAAACCATGACTCCAGCTCAAATTGGAATTTTGTAATAGAGAGATTCTAGTGCATGGTAACATATGATTATAGGTTCATTTAAAGGTATTCCTTCTTACTGATTGGGTGGCCATGGCATGCTATTTTAGGTGTCAACCATGATCTATGAGATGCCTAAAATGATTTAGAGAAATCATTTATAGTAAAAAAGAGTTCTGATGATATTAAGAGTTAATATCATATCTCATTGCCAATTAGTGATGAGCCTAGTAAGTCACATACATACAAAAGTTAATCACCAAGTTAAATGTGATTTAATTCATGAATTAAAGAGTTTAATTGATTAATTAAATAGGTTTGGTTTGTAATAAGATTGCAAATCCCTAGCTTGGTTTAAAATCAAATTTAGGTTATTGGATGTATAGTATAAGTTAAATTTATATTTAAAGTATTTAAATATGAATTTAATTATGAGATATTAATTAATAGAGATTAATTAATTAATTTATATTTGATATAAATTGATTAGAAGAGGAGAAATAATTATTTTGGGTTAGAAACTTAAAATTAAAACACAAGAGTAATTTGGTCATTTCACAGGGTGACATGTGGCACCATGAGATGGTGACAAATGACACCATATAAGTTTGCCATTTGTCTTCCTATCATGCAAGGTGATCAAAGTCAAGATTAAATCTAGCTTTGACACTTGGCTTGTCACACCTTACCCCTCTGTATGGCATAACATGATCCCATAAAATACCTAATGAACTATCGAACTTCACCTACCGATAACTCATTAAGTACCCTACAATGGATTTTAAAACCATTTTCTTACTTTTTGAAGGTGGTGAGCATTTTAGTAGGAATTAAAAATATTTAATTGAAGTTTCAAAACTAGTAAAAATTTTTGTCCATTTTTAATTGTCTACAAATTTTAGAAAAATTTCGATAGAGTGCCATTTGTATTTTGAGAAAACAGTTCTTCAAAAACCTGTAAAAAACACTTCCAATAATTGTTTCCACAACTCCCAACACCAATACAACTCAAGTCTACACAATTCAATTTAAGTCCACAATTCAACCAAAGTTTGTCATCTCAAATACTTCATAAATTCATTCACATTGCATATAGTACTTAATTTACAAATATAGATCTTAATTTACAAAAGAAAAATCCAAAATAAAAATATTACAATTTACTGTACAACTGCTCAACTTTACAATAATACATATGACATTACAATATTTACATCAAATAACTACAAGGGTATAAACAAATACCCGTACAAAAAGATTAATGAAGTCCTTGTCAATTCAGTAGCTCACCCTGCTGCTTTCTCCTTGCCCTTATTTGGGACTGTAAAATAAGTTATCGCTGAGTATAAAAATACTCAGTGGTGCATAATAAAAATATAAAATGCAGTACATATAACATTCATTGATAAATCACAATTTAAATATTTCGCAAATTATCAAAACTCATAGCAAAATTTTGGTCAAATAATTTAATAAACATAGTGTTGCTAATTCCTACAAAACTTAAGCCATGACACATACCACATTTTGGTTACCTAATTGGTTTTGGTCATTTTCTCAAAACTTAAGTCTTTTAGTCAAACTTTCAAATTTTCAGTTTTGGTGACCTATTTTGCACTGTTCCATTGGTCATATTACTGTTAGAATTTGGCCAAGTTTTCTTCATAGAAATTGTTCCTTATTTGTCTTAACTTTATTTTCCTTTTTGAATCACTCCATTTGGAGTTTTGTAGCTCAAGTTATAGCCATTTGAACATGGCTGGCCGGATTGGTCTAACCCAGATTTTCTGGGCACCAAACCTGGTTCTGGCGGTTTTAGGTCAATAAATTTGGGTGGCTAAATGACTTGGTTAAGTGCATAATTTGAGTTTGTGTTCTTCATGAAAGTTGTAGGGATATGTCTCAGCTTTCTACTGGTAAAATTTCAGGTCATTTGGACCTGCCTAGCCCAAGTTATGGCCAAATGAACAAACACTGTTCATTTGGTCATTTTTTTATAAGGCAGCACACCCATTTCCGAATTTGGTCAATTGATTCCCTAGGTTTTGGTCACTTTCTGGGCATGATTCCCAAATGAAAAATGTGCCATTTTGTGTCTAGTTTCATTCCCAATTGGCCTCACACCAATTGGGTTGGTAAATTTTCAGTTTTGGTCCCTGAAAGGGACCTTGGTCCTGCTGCCTGCAGAATGTCCAACACTTCCAACATACCACAATTGGTCATACATGACCATTTTTCAGCTCAAACAAGGTCAAACACACCATTTGACCAATTCTCAAAATTTTGTCTTCCAAAACCCTAACTCACTAATTTTGTTACATTTTACTAAATCAAAACATATAAACATAATTTCTCAATTTATTCAAGCTCATGTACACTTTTAATTCAATCAAACTCATACAAATCATGCCCCCACCTAGGCTGGCCAAATTTCCCTTTGGTCCTCCAAAGATGTTTTCTTTTGATTGTAAGTTAATTTCTAGGTTACTTAAACTAAGAACACATATATTAAACTAAAATTTCAATTAAAAGAACTAACCTCACTTTGATGTTCAATCTTCAATTTTCCTCTTCTTTTCTTCTTGATCAATCTTCTTCTCAAGTGAAGTTAACAAGGTTTAACTAAGGAGGTTACACTTCTATGGCTGAATTTGTGGTTTTTTTCAAGCTCAAAAATGAGCTTTCATGGAGGACTAGTGAGGGAGAGAGGGAAGAGAGAGGTGGACGGCTTGGGTGAGGGAAGAAAAAGATAAATTTTCTTTTTTAATTATTTTGTCTTTTAACTTAGTAATTATCCCACAATTCCAATTTTGTAAATATTAGGTTTATTGCATCATGCATGATGTAATAAACTTTATCAACTTTTTCTTTTTCTTTTTTTTTTCATTTATTTTTCTTTAGTTCTTTAATTTAATTCTTGATCCTGAAATTTTTTTTTCTCCGATTTTATTTGACAGTCAGGTCAGGAGTCAGCTCTAGGGGTCAATTGACCAAATTGCCCCTCGCCAGTTTTATCTGATTTGCAAATAATTCAATATTTCTTTCGAATCCATGACCTAATTATTTGACCGGCTTAACAATTCTTTTTTGTGATTTTATCTTTTTCACTGTGTTCACAATAGTCCTGAGGACCACAGCGTCACATTTTACGGTTCGAAATTTGAGTTTAAATTAACCTCGCAGTCCTTCCCGAAAAGGTCACCCATCACTGTGACTCTCAGCTCATTTAACCTCTTATGTTATGTTTTTCTTATTTATACTTAACTAATTGACAATTACTAATTATTTGTGTTTAGGGCTTATCTGGTTGTCTTAGATGTGGTTCTAATCCCCTTAATTATCCAGACTGACACCGATTACTGAAATAGTGAAATATATTAGGCTATGCAAATAGGGGTGTCACAATTCTCCCCCCTTTAATATAAATTTCGTCCCGAAATTTTAACTGGTATCAATCTCTGAACAGCTGTGGGTGCTGTCTCCTCATGTCCTCCTCTCGTTCCCAAGTAGCCTCCTGGCCTGAATAATGGTTCCACAGCACTTTCACTAACGGTATCTGCTTGTTCCGTAGCTACTTCACCTCATATGCCAGAATCTCTATGGTTTCTTCTTCATATGTGAGGTATGGATTCACTACAATTTCTTCCACTGGTAGTACTTGAGATGGGTTTGATCGATACCTCCTCAACATAGACACATGGAAGACATTATGTATCTTCTCTAACTCTGGGGGCAGTGCCAAACAATATGCCAAAGGACCCACTCTCTCCAGAACCTCATATGGCCCAATAAAATGAGGACTCAGTTTCCCCTTTCTGCCAAATCTCATGATTTTCTTCCAAGGGGAAACCTTGAGGAATACTTTTTCACTCGCTGCATACTCAATATCCCTTCTCTTTAAATCAATATAGGACTTCTGACAGTCTGATACAGTCTTAAGTCGATCTCTGATCACCCTGATCTTCTCCTCGGTCTGCTAAAAAATTTCGGGGCCCAATCATCTTCCTTTCACCTACTTCATCCCAACATAAGGGAGTTCTGCATTTTCTGCCATACAAAGCTTCATATGGAGGCATCCCCATTCTTGATTGGTAGCTGTTGTTGTAAGCAAACTCAATCAAAGGCAAGTGTATGTCCCAATTGCCCTCAAACTCAATCACACAAGCTCGTAGCATGTCCTCCAAGATCTAAATTACCCTCTCAGACTAGCCATCTGTCTGTGGGTGGAATGCCGTGTTGAAGTTCAATCTAGTTCCTAGGGGTCTCTAAAGACTACCCCAGAATCTAAAAATGAACCTAGGATCTCTGTCGGATACGATGGATACTGGCACTCCATGCAGTCTTACCATCTCATCAATGTATAACTTGGCCAATCTTTCTAAACTGTAGTCCATCCGAACTGGTAGAAAATGAGCAGACTTGGTCAGTTTGTCAGCAACGACCCATACCGCATCATGACTCTTCTGTGTCCTCGGAAGTCCCATCATAAAATCCATCATTATTCTCTCCTATTTCCATTCTGGTACTGGTAGTGGATGTAACAACCCAGCTGGTACTTGATGCTCTGCATTTACTTGCTGACAAGTTAGGCATTTGGAAACAAATTCTGCCACATCTCTTTTCATACCCATCCACCAGTAATGCTCCTTTAGCCCTCTATACATTTTTGTACCACCAGGATGCATAGCAAAAGGAGACTCATGTGATTCCTTCAAAATGATCTGTTTCACGTCAACGTCATTAGGAACGCACATTCTGCCCTGGTGAAGCAATAGACTGTCATCTCTTATTAAGAATTCTGTTTTCTTATCCTACCGAACTTCTTCTAACAGCTTCTAATACTTCTGATCATTCTAAGCAGCCATTCTGATCTAATCAATCAACACTGGTTGTACATGCCATGCAACTTCTGTTTGCCCCTCATCATTAATCTCTAAGCTGGCATGTAATGATCTCAACTCATGTACCATAGACAAAGGAGTAACCTATAGACTTGCCATAGTCTTGCGACTTAAGGCGTCAGCCACAACATTAGCTTTCCCTAACTGATAGTCTATCAGACAACCATAGTCTTTTATCAACTCTAACCATCTCCTCTATCTCAAATTCAACTCTTTCTGGGTGCCCAAATACTTCAAACTCTCATGATCTTTGTAGATGTAGCACTTCTGCCCATACAAATAGTGTCTCTAGATCTTAAGAGCGAACACAATAGCTACTAGCTCCAAGTCATGTGTTGGATAATTCCTCTCATGCGGTTTTAGCTAGCGTGATGCATAGGCAATGACATCTCGATCTTGCATCAATACACAGCCTAACTCGTTGTCAGAAGCATCACTGTAAACTGTGTATTCCTTACCCAGAGTAGGTAATGTAACACCCCTATGTTCGGTAGTGCGTTCTACTGTTCCGATGACCAGTGTCTGTCCGGACAGCTAGAATGCCTAGAACTACACTTAAATATAGATGAGGAGACATAAAATAATGAAATACAAGAAAAAAAAATACAAGAAAAACAAAGAAAAAATAATAGCAATGAAATGTAACCAAGTTAAATGAGCCGAGAACCCTAGCGATGGGTGACCGCACCGGAAAATCGCGGCGTGGACCGTTGACTAGCCCTAGACCGCAGGGAACCTTGGAAAATATTTTTAGGACTTAAATAGACATCTATTGAAGTATAAATACCATTAGAAATATCAAAGAAAAATCAATTAATTAATTAGTACAAAGAAAAAGTGAGAAATCGAAAAACGGACAAAACTCGGTGTTACCGAAAAATCAGGAATGCAACCCGAATAGGGGCATTGTGGCCATTTGACACCTCTAGCTGTCTTTTGACCTAAATTTCCATTAAAAATACATGATATTACACTTGGAAAATGTCATGAAAAATTAAATTGGTGGTACCTAATGTAAATATCAAAATTGGGAGCTTAATGTGGGAATAAGGAAAGTTATGAATAAACAAACAATTAAATTTTCAATAGTGCTCCACTAACTCACCAAAGTGGACCACTTAATCTTCACTTTGGACAACAGATTGTCATCTTCCTCAAACTATCAAGTTCAGCTGAAAATGGAAGAAGAACCATCCACCATTGCCGTCCACCTTAGAGCTCCATGCAAGCATGATCCAAGCCATGTTTTCACTAGCTCCCTTCATTAAAAGTTGTCCACACACCTTGGGCAGTAGATAGGCAGCAAGAAGATCAAGTTTAGTCAAGGTTTTGAAGAGTTTCCAAAGTAGTAAGTATGTGTTTTTTATTATTGCTTCATTAAAGTTTGTGAGGATGTTATGGGTACTTGAATTGTGGAAAGATTTTTGGAGTTTGATGTTCTAAGGGAGATGTGTATTTTTGGCAGCCATGGAAACTCCTTAAGAACAGTTTATCCTTGTATGTAAATGGTAGATTAAAGTTTTGATTAAGAGTTTATATGTGTAGGAATAAATTAGGTGATGTATACTAAGTATATGTGAATGTACACTTGATTTGGAAGCTTGGAAATTTATTGAGAGAGATGTATGAATCGGCAGCTTGAATTATGGACCTAAATGTGTTATTTCATGGGTTGGTTTATGGAATATTATTGTTGAATTATGGTACTTGTTGTGGCAGCTTGTGTATGTGTATAAGGGTTTGAATATGGACATGTAAATGAGCTAGGTTATGTGGTTAAATTGTGTAACTTGAACTTGGAAAATTCTGGACTATAAGGTGCATATTGAGTGTGATTACAGGCTGCCAAAATGACCAACAATGTGAAGTAAAATGTGTTTACATTATGGTACAAACCAGAATTGGCATGAATGTGTAACTTGGTAAGTGTTAAATGTATCCTTTGGTATGTGATGAAGAGTGTATTGCAGGGCAGTGTGTGTTTTGGCTTAGAACCTTAAGTGTGTGGCTCCAATTGGTATGAGACCAATTGGAGGTGAAACTAGGCACAAAAAGTGCCAACTTTCATGAAGGAATCTTACTAAAATTCTGCTTCGAAGGTGACTTGAAAAATGACCAAATCCGGATTAGTGCTTTGAAAGCCTGAAAATTGACCATTTGGGCAGCAGTTAGTGTTTTGGCCATAACTCACTCAAAACAGGTCCAATTGACCTGAAATTTTTACCATGAATAGTTAAGATATATATCTAAAAGTCTTATGAAGACACAAAAGCCCATAAATGACCATAAGCAAGTCAAATAGCTTGCACAAATTCGGGTCCAAAAACTGGCCGAACCTAAAATGACCTAAAGTGACCAATTTTGGTACATTCTGACCAGCAATAGTAAAATGACCATAACTTGGTCTAGTAAACTTAGAATGACCTGAAATTTTACCCCGCGTGCAATAAGACATAGATCTACAAGTTTGTAGTTTTGACCGAAACCCGAAAATCGAGGAAACTAGGTCGTCCAGCTAGGTCAAATTTGTATACCGGAATCCGACAAATTGCAATAAAACGCAATATACATGGAAATGAATTTGGTAACATGTACCAATACTAAAAGGCTACAAATGTGACATATTGGTAACATTAAAACCTAATTCACCTAGAATGCATCGAGGGTCAACATCTTAGGTTGACTAAGGAAATGGTAGAATTCAATAATTAAGCCTTATTGTTAGAGACGGTTTAAATGAGTACTGAAACACTTCAAATTGTGTTTCTTAGTTAGCAAAGACTCAGGGAAGGGGAAGGAAACACTGAGTCAGAGCCAAGAGACAGTTATCAGAGGTTTGTGCACAATAGTTATATCTTTTGAATTTTTCAATTGAAATAAATTATGATTATTTATATGTTATTGTTTTAAATTGTGTTTGTGCACAATAATTTTGACTTCTCATTTTCTACTTAAAAATTTAATTGAACATTATAGTTTTAAATTGTGTCCGTGCACAATACTTTTATATTCACTGCTTTTACTAGCAAATTTATTTGGAGAAATGAGTTATGAATAATTTTTATTGTTTTGGTTTTGGGAATATTATTTGGAAATTATTGTGTTGCCAACTTTGCAAATGGAAATTTTGAGATAAAATGTGAATTGTGGTTTGTATGAAATATTGTGATTTGAAATTGTTTTGATTCACACTTGGCATGACACTGTTACTATGTTCCTCCTCCATTTATAGGGTGAGTGTAATTATATTCCTCCCTCTTTGACTTATCATTCTTGGGTGAGTGTGATTATGTTCCTCCCTCTTTAACTTGCCAGTCTGAGGTGAGTGTGGATGAGTACTCATTATATAGCTAGCTTCCTCCCTCATTGATTTTGATTATTGGGGTGAGTGTGTCTTGTCGTGGTGTACAACACGGCATGTGCAGAAAAACTGTGTCATGGCCTAAATGGTGTTATTGATTGGCAACACTGTATTATTCAATTATTTGATCAAATGGTGTTATTGATTGGCAAAACTATATTATTCAGTTATTTGATCAAATTGTGTTATTGATGGGCAAAACTGTATTATTCAGTTATTTGATCAAATTGTGTTATTGATTGGCAAAACTGTATTGTTCAGTTATTTGATCAAATTGTGTTATTAATTGGCAAAACTGTGTTACTCAGTTATTTGGTCAAATTTGTGTTATATGAACTTTGTAAATTGTAAAATGGAATTGTGAACTATTTGATTTGTGAATTGTCAATAAAAGATTTATATATCGCATTTCAAATTGTTATTGTGCACCATTGAGTAAATTTTACTCAGTGATAGCTTTTCTTTGCTGTCGCAGGTAGACAGACTGACAGGGCAGCAGACTAGGCTGCTAGTACTGCACTGAGAGATTATCGGGTATATTGAGTATACCATAGTTTGCATTTTGTATTGTAATATATGTTCACTGTATGTATATAGTGTTCTTGGTATTGAGTAGTTGTAAATTAAAATTGTACATTGAAGTTGTAAAATAAGTTGTAAATTATTTTGGCTTGTAAAATTTGTGATATATTTCTTTTATCTCAGTCTTTGGAAATATTGAAAAATTATTGTGGATTTGAGTTGAGAAACATATTGTGTTGATTAAATGTTGGAGTTTGAGATTGAGAAATACATTTGAAGTGCTTTTTATAGGTTTTTGAAGAACTGTTTTATTCCAAAATACAGATGGCACTCCGCCAAAATTTTTACAGAAATTACTAATAATTCAAATGTGTTAGTTGTTTCACTTCAGTTCAAAAAAGTTTTTAACACCTGTAAATAGTGCTCACCACTGTAAAAAGAAGTAAGAAAAGTCTTAAAATCCCTTGTAGTGTATTTAATGGGTTATCAGTAGATGAAATTGGTAATTCATTAGATATACTACGGGATCATGTTATGCCTTACAGAGGGGTAGGGTGTGACAGGTAAAGTCAATACTGGAGCTTCAATCAAACAACTCTTCAATTCACCAAAACTCTGCTGGCATTTATCCGTCCACTGAAATTTCATATCTTTCCTCAGAAGCTTGGTCAATGGAGATGCCAACATAGAGAACCCTTTCATGAAACGGCAGTAATATCCAGCTAACCACAGAAAACTGCGAATCTCAGTGATATTCCTGGGTGGTCTCCAATTAAGGACAACTTTTATCTTGCTAGGATCTACCTTAATACCTTCTGCTGATACTATGTGCCCCAAAAAGGATATTTCCTTTAGCCAAAATTCACACTTCAAAAATTTGGCGTATAGCTGTTTCTCCCTCAAAGTTTGCAGTACAATCCACAGATGCCTATCATGCTCTTCTACACTCCTCGTATAGACCAATATGTCATCTATGAATACCACAACAAACTAGTCGAGGTATGGTCTGAAGATAGTGTTCATCAGATCCATAAAAGCAGCCAGAGCATTAGTTAACCCGAATGGCATAACCAAGAATTCATAATGGTCATAGCGGGTTCTAAAGGCAGTTTTAGAAATACTCTGCTCTTGTACTTTTAGCTGATAATAACCAGATCTCAAGTCAATTTTGGAGAACAAAGCTGCACCACTCAACTGATCAAATAAGTCATTAATGCGAGGCAATGGATATCTATTCTTTATTGTCACCTTATTCAACTTTTGATAGTCAATACATAAACGGAGAGTGCCATCCTTCTTCTTTGCAAACAACACTGGCGCTCCCCAAGGTGACACACTAGGGTGGATTAAGCCCTTGTCAAGCAGCTCTTGCAACTGTATTTTTAATTCTTTTAGTTTTACTGGTGCCATTCTATATGGTGTTATGGAGATTGGGTCCACACCAGGCATAACATCAATTTCAAACTGCACTTCTCTTTTTGGAGGTAATCCTGGCAATTCATTAGGAAACACATCCGGAAAGTCACATACTGTGGGGATGTCCCTCAATACTGGTGTGACACCCCTTACCCGACTACAGTGTATCCGAGCAAGTTATGCCACTCAGTGTGCCGAGCACTCTATTTTATCTTAATTCATTTTTATTCTTCCTTTTGAATATAACTTGTGAAATATAATTTATTTAAGCCATTTATCGAAATTATAATTTATTTAAGGTTCCGAAAATTTTAAAGAAAATCCGGCGGAGTACCGGCTAAAAATGGAGAAAACAGTTCTTCGGAACCTGTGAAAAACACTTCCAATATTCATATATTCGTATTCAATTACTCTCAAACTCCAATAATCATCATCTCAACATTTGTCAACCATTCATTTCTCAATTTCAATTTTCAATCATTCATCTCATTTGATAGTCATGTAACAATCACAGATCAATATTCACTTTTCCATTTACAAACACAAATTTGCATTATTTACATGAAAATCAAAATACATTACATAAGTTTCATTACATATGAGAAAATCAAAATTTATTACAGAATGCCAAAATGACACCTAGTGTCCTACCAATGCAATCGCAGAAGTTGAGGTGACACGGACACTATGCGTAATCGTGAACGGCCTTACCCAACTGCGGGTCTACCGGGCCCTCTGTCCAAATCTTCGCACTCACGCGTAAAAGCGACGCGCTAAGCATAAAGCTTAGTGGTGCCAATAATACAAAAAAATACAATATGCAAATAAAAATAATAATTTCCTTGCTATTGTGTTCATAAGAAATGAATAATTACTAACTTATTGTGTAGTCGAGGCTAATCATGTTTCATGATATTAACTTCTTCATGCATTTCGTTAATTATTTTCTTCATGATATTGAGCTTCTTTGTATTTTTGTAATCATTCCTGATACTTAATTTTCGTATTTTCTTTAATAATCAGTTTAATCACAGTTATACTTTTCCATGCCCAAGTAACCTATACTGGACGACTGGACTGGATAACGGGTCGTTGGCACTGGACACCGCGGTGCCTCAGGCCGTCATACCATGGGACGCAGAACGTCAACCACGTATGCAGTCAGTATGGCTAAAAAGCCATGATATCACATAATCGGGCATAAAAGCCATGAATACGGGCATAAAGCCATGAATACGGGCATAAAGCCGTGAATATAGGCATAAAGCCTTTCGCAGTACTGCTAAAACAATACCCTATTGGCATGCAAACCTATCCAAACCAATCACATTAGGCCTACTAGGGCATTTTGCACTTTTAAGTTTCACAATTTTTGAATTTCAAGTTTTCATGTCACTATTCATTTCATTAGTCAACTAAAATGTTGACTTTTGCATAAACAATAGGTACATTGGTTTTAGTACTCCCAACATACCACATTTTGTATTCAAAACTTGTTGGTTTTGGTCACTTTCTCAAAGTTTAGGTCATTTTGGCAAAATTGCCAATTTTTGGTTTTGGTGTCACTATTCACCTCATTGGTCAACAAAAATGTTGACTTTTGGATAGAAAATAGGTGTATTGGTTTTAACACCCCAAACATACCACATTTTGTATTTAAAACTTGTTGGTATTGGTTGCCAATACCATTTCTAAGCTTAATGCTAATTGAACAAAATTTTCAGATTTGGTGCTTCATCTTTACTGTTACATTTGTTATTTTTACAGTGGGAATTTGAGGAAATGGTAAACATGAAAGTTGTTCCTTATTTTGTCTAGTTGAATTTCATTTTTTGAATCACTCCATTTGGAGTATTGTAGCTCAAGTTATGGCCAAAATAAGTTTACTGTTCACGTGCACTGTTCATGCTGCACTTTTGGGTTTTGGCAGATTTTGGTCCAACTTTGGTCAGTAATTTGATCAAGTTAAGTTCATAATTTGGCCTAAATTTCTCCATATGAAATGTTCTACTATGCCTTAGGTTTTCATCGGTTCAAGAATCGCCTAAATCCGAGTTTTCTAGAGAGAGTTATAGCCATCCAAACATTACTGCTCAAATGAAAATTCTGGAAATCTCAGTACAGTAAACTTCACTTTGCTCAATGATTTGATTAGGTTAATGGCATAATTTAGATTGGTGTCCCTCATGAAAGTTGTTTGTATATATCTTATCTTGTTGCTGTAAAAATTTCAGGTCAATTGACCATATCTACAGTGAGTTATGGCCAAATGAACAGTTGGTCATTTCTGCAGGGGCTGTTTGCAGGGTATCCGGATTGGGGCCAAGTTTTGGTCCTCTTGCTTTGGTCTTTTGGGCATGGTTTCTTCAGCAAAAATGTGCCATTATAAGCCTAGTTTCATGTCCAATTGGCCAAACACCAATTGGACCTACACAGCCAAGGATATGGCAGTCCAAACATGCTAGACTCACAGCCTCATTTCTGCTGTCTCTTGTCAGCCTCCCCATTTCAGTTTACCATGCATTAGCTCACTTCAAATTATGATTTACTTGCCTTAAATGGTCACTAATTGACCATTAGAATGTCCACTAATCATTCCATAAGCCAAATCAAATTTTCACTCCCAAAACCCTAGCTTAAATTCAAAATTTACACAATTTACCTTAATTAACCAACTACTTCATTATCCTTATGTTCATACACTTTAAACATAATCTCTAGTGCACTCCAAGTCCATCCAAACACTCAATCTTGTTCCTTCCTTAGGGGCTGCCGAAATCCATGGGCTTCATACACATGAGTTTAGTTCATTTATTTCACAATTTCTTACCTATTACACATCTCTAACATGGAATTAAGGAGTTTTAAATACATATGTGCACTAACCTCACTTTAACCTCTTGTAGGCAGATTTTTCCAAGTCCCAATCTTCACTTTCTTTCTTCTTCTTGGCTGTCAAACACTTCCCAAGAGGTATAGACAAGTTTTTAGTGAAAGGACTTAGGAGAGTTTGTGATGAAATAAGGATGAAAATGGAGCTTTGGTTGAGATTCAATGGAGGAAGAGGGGAGGGGGTGTAAAACGTTTTTCTAAGGAGAAGAAGGGCTGCTGATTTCTTTTGTTTTTGGCCATATTTATCTCTTTTTATTTATTAATTAATAGGTTGTTTAATTGTGATTGGTTGGAAGTAAGTGAGTGACATCATAATATGTCATAATTTGCTTAATTTTTGATTTTTCTTTTCTTTTCTTTTCTACCACATTTCAATTTAATTTTTAGCAATATTTATTCATATTTTGAGTCATAATAATTATTTACTTAACTGGACAAGTCGGCCAAAAATCACCTCTGAAGGCGAAATGACCGAAATGCCCTCCGTTTGGCTTAACGGGTCAAAATTGTCTGTACCGATTGAAAAATTTTTCTAAATATTTTCTTGGCATTCTAATGCCATAGGAACCTCAATGACCCTTCTCTGGAGTCCTAAAAATTATTTTATGAATTTTTTCCTGGGTCTAGGGCTCCTCGTTGCGAGAACCGCAACTTCCCTCTGGGTTACCCATCGCTTGGGCACCGGCTCATTTAACTTAACTGTATTTTATTTCTAAAATTTTTACTAAATTTTTCTCATTAATATTTGAGTTAATTATGGTTCCTCACTTTAGTTTAAATATTTTTCCGGACGTTCTAGCTGTCCGGACCGACACCGGTCACCGGAACAGTAGAATGTACGGAGTTGCTACCGGGAGGATGTTACAACTGGACTACCCACTTGGGTGTCTATCATATGTGCCATGTAAGCCTCACACCCCTTCCTAATCATTTTTCTAGCCAGTGTAGCTGAAATGATGTTTGACGGCAATAACTGCCTCTCCCCATGTATTACTACATCACCATCCTGAGGGAGACCAAAAGTGACTGTCTTCAGTCTACAGTCAATCATTGCATGATGCCTGGCTAGCCAATCTATGCCCAAGATAATATCATAATCTCTGAAGGGCATTTCAATCAAATCTGACAGAAAAACATGTCCTTGGATCACCAAAGGACAGTCTCATAGATTCTATTAACCCTAACCTCTTGACCTAATGAACTTGTTACTAGCACATCATAGTCCATTTGTACACACTGGATAGCAGTAGAACACATCACACTAGCACTGACATATGAATGTGTGGAGCCAGGATCAAACAATACATATGCATATTGGTCAAGGATAGAGAAAATGTAATACCCCTATGTTCGGTAGTGCGTTCTACTGTTCCTGTGACCAGTGTTATCCGGACAGCTAGAATGCCTAGAACTACACTTAGATATGGATGAGGAGACATAAAATAATGAAATACAAGAAAAGAAAATACAAGAAAAACAAAGGAAAAATAATAGCAATAAAATGTAACCAAGTTAAACGAGCCAAGAACCATAGCGATGGGTGACCACACCTGAAAGTTGTGGCGTGGACCGTTGACTAACCCTAGACCACGGGGAACCCTAAAAAATATTTTTAAGACTTAAATAAATGTCTATTGAAGTATAAATATCATTAGAAATATTAAAAAAAATTAAATAATTAGTACAAAGAAAAATGGAAAATCGAGAAAATGAGAAAACTCGGTGTTACCGAAAAATTGGGAAAATAACCCGAACAGGGGCATTGTGATCATTTGACACCCCGAGTTATCTTTTGACCTAAATTTCCATTAAAAATAAATGATATTATGTAACACCCTCCCGGTAGCAACTCCGTACATTCTACTGTTCCGGTGACCAGTGTCGGTCCGGACAGCTAGAATGTCCGGAAAAATATTTAAACTAAAGAGAGCAACCATAATTAACTCAAATATTAATAAGAAAAATTTAGGAAAAATTTTAGAAATAAAATACAACCAAGTTAAATGAGCCGGTGCCCTAGTGATGGGTAACCTAGTAAGAAGTTGCGATTCTCGCAACTAGGAGCCCTAAACCCAAGGGAAAAATTGTAAAATAATTTTTGGGACTCCAGAGAAGAGTCATTGAGGTTTTTATAGCATTAGAATGCGAAGGAGATGCTTAGAAAAATTTTTCAATCGGTACAGACAATTTTGGCCCGGTAAGCCAAATGGAGGGCATTTTGGTCATTTCGTCTTCAGAGATGATTTTTGACCAACTTGTCCATTTATGCAAGTGAATTATATGATATAAAATATGAACAAATATTAATGAAAATTTATTTAAAAAAATGAATAAGTAATGAAAGAAAAGTAAATGGAAATAATGGGATTTATTACCTCATGCTTATGTAAGCATGAGGCAATTAAAAATGCTATAGCCAATCACATTAAAGCAAGACAATTAAAATTCAATAAAAAGGGATAAATGAGGTAGAATTCTAGAAAATTTCAGGAGCCCTTTCTCTCTTCAAAAACCTCACCCATGCTCTCCCATTGTCCACCATAGCCAAGCTTTACCAAGCTTGCTTTTCTTGGTTTTTACCCAACTAAAGCCTAAGTTTCCAACACAAATTCTTGTTTTTCCTCTTAGTAAAGCTTTTGGGAGCAAAAAGAAATCAAAAGGAAGAGTTCTTACAAGCTTGAGATTAGCTCCATTAAAGGTTAGTGACAATTAATTCTTTAAACTTATATATGCATCATTAGGAGTGTGAATTGATCCATTGATTTTATGTGTTTGAAAAGTTGAAATGGTAGAGCTAGGGTTTGGACCCAAAATTGAGATGTTGATCATGTAATGGTGAAATTAATTTTTAATGGTCAATTAGTGACCATTTGGTTTGGTTTGAATAAAAAATGAAGTGAATTGGGTTGTGGGATTTGAGGTTGGAGTGGCTGCCTTGTGTGACCTGCAGGTTTGGATGTGAGTCCAGTCTGTTTGGACAGCCATAACTTAAATTGTAGAGGTTCATTTAATGTTTGGCCAATTGGAAATGAAACTAGACACAAAATGGCACAACTTTGGTGAAGAAACCATGCCCATAAGACCAAACTAAGTGGACCAAAACCTTGCTCCAATTCGGGTGACCTGCAATCTGCCTGGGCAAAATGACCAAATGAACAGTATTTGGTCATTTGGCCATAACTCAATCAAGCAAGGTCCAATTGACCTGAAATGTTACCAGCAACAAGATGACATATAGACCAACAACTTTCATGAAGAAACTTGACCCAAATTATGACCATAACTTAGTCAAATTGCCAACCAAACTTAGGTTACCAAATCTGGTAGAACCAGTTTTGCCCAGATTTTTGGAATCTGCCCAATCCGGCCAGTTATGGTTTTTAGGCCATAAATTGAGCTAAAAAACTCCAAATGGAGTGATTCAAAAAAGGAAATTCAACTAGACAAAATGAGGAACAACTTTCATGTTTACCATTTTTCCAAATTCCCACTACAACAGTGACTAATGGAACAGTAAACCCAAGGCTTGAAAATTGAAAATTCTGTCCAATTCACATTAAGCTTAGAGATGGTATTGGCAACCTATACCAACAAGTTTAAAATGCAAAATGTGGTATGTTGATGATATTTAAACTAAATTACCTATTGTCAATGTAAAAGTCAACATTTTGGTTGACTAATGAAATGAATAGTGGTCATAAAAATTTCAATTTCAAAGAATTACACAAATTAAAAGTGTTAAATGCCCTAGTAGGCCTAATGTGATTGGTTTGGATAGGTTGGCATGCCAATAGGGTTCTGTTAGCGATCGCATATGGCTTTATGCCATTCTGATTTCAAGGCTTCCCATGCCATTCTGGGACAAAATAGCCTTTCGCTATGATAAAGAGATATTATACTCGGGTATAATCCCCGATAATAATCACACTTATTAGTCGCTCTGCACACCGGAGACACAATGTGACCGATGGTGTGATGGTCCGAGGTACTTAGTACCCAGCACTGGTTACCCGTTTATCCACCGATTCAACTAGTGTAGGTTACTCGGGCAGTATTAATAAATTTTACCAAACTTTAATCGAATAATATTGCAATAAATATTTGAAATTTAGTCCACCCCAAAAATGTAAATATATATTTTGCACACATGTCTTATTTTATTTTATTTTATTTTATTCTTTTTTATATTGTCACCACTAAGCAGAATTGCTTAGCGTGTCACTTTTGCCACGCGCAGGTACTGGAGACATAGCTGGGGAGTCCAGCAGACCTCACACAGGGTGACCCTTCATATCTGCACTCAGAGTTCAGAGTCACCTCACATTGCAGTGCATTTGGTAGGACATTAGGCCATTTTGATATTTTGATATTTTGTATTTTGTAACCTTCTGTAATGTATATTATAAATTCATGTAATTATGCTTTTGATGTAAATATCTATGAAACATGTTCAGTAAAAAATTGAGCATTTTTTTTTTATTGAGTTTATTGTGGTTTGAATTTAATTGAAATTTGAGATATTGAGGTGAATTGAGAAATTGTTGAGAATATGTTGGAGGTTGATTGAGAATAAGGTGATGATATTATTGGGAGTGTTTTTAACAGGTTCAAAAGAACTGTTTTTCCAATTTATAGCCGGCACTCTGCTGGATTTTCTATAAAATTTGCGAAAAAATTTAGATTTATCAAAAATTATAAATAAATGAATTAAAAGAGATTAATTGAAATTGAAATATGAATTGGTGTTCCGACACACTGAGTGGCATAACTTGCTCGGCTACACTGTAGACGGGTAAGGGGTGTCACATTTAGTGGTATCAGAGCATCGATTTAGGCGTTTTTGGGTCTAGATAGAGTACATACCATTGCATTGCATTTGTAAGTGTTGAGGTGACACTGATGCAGATCTGTTGTTTTCTTATTTTGAATAGGTTATGGATCCTGCTTCGCAAAGAGCAGTTGATGAAGAGGTGGAGAGTCATGCTCCACCAAGGGCTGAGTTTGGGGGTAGGGGAGAACCCACTCCACCAGCAGCTGAGGCACCTGCTCAACCTCAGTTTGCGCTATTTCAGCAAATGACCAAGTTCTACCGACAAATGATGGGGGCAATTCCACCACCACAACCACAGCCACAACCTCCACCAGCACCATAAAAATCTCATCTGGAGAAATTACGAAAACATGGGGCTGTAGACTTCTTTGGGAAGAGGGAGGATGATCCCATGGTTGCAGAAAATTGGTTAGACAGAACCATCAAAGTACTGAAACAGTTAAACTGCACCCCCGAGCAGAACCTGGTAGGTGCTGTGTCCCTACTTCAGGATGACGCATATCAGTGGTGGGACACAGTAACCAGTGAGGTGCAACCTGAACGGATCACCTGGGAATTCTTCCTTACAGAGTTCAGGAAGAAATATATTAGCAAAGTATATTTAGAAGAACGAAGAAGGGAATTCATCAGTTTGAGACAAAGAAAGTTGTCAGTGGCTGAGTATGAGCGTGAGTTTGTCAGACTGAGCCGGTATGGGAGGGAGATAGTCCCTACCGAGGCGGAGAGGTGCAGACGGTTTGAGGAAGGGCTCAATGACAACATCAAAGTTATGATCACAACACTGGAGATTACGGATTTCGCTAAACTGGTAGATGCAGCATCAAAAGTGGAAAGGGTTAGAATCAATGAACAAAATAGAAGGGAAAGACAGCAGAAGAAGGGTCCGGGTCAGTCCAGTGCATATTTTGCTCCCAGTAAGAAGAGTAAGGGTCCTCCTGCTCAGAGTTCGGGACCACCACAGGGTCGTGGCCTCAGGGGCCTGCACCACGCTCACACCTAGGAGAGGCCAGTCTACACCATCAATGGGCAGCTCTCCAGGGACAGTGTTTAGGGGACCATGTAACACCCTCCCGGTAGCAACTCCGTACATTCTACTGTTCCGGTGACCAATGTCGGTCCGGACAGCTAGAACGTCCGAAAAAATATTTAAACTAAAGTGAGGAACCATAATTAACTTAAATATTAATAAGAAACATTTAGGAAAAATTTTAGAAATAAAATACAACCAAGTTAAACGAGCCGATGCCCTAGCGATGGGTAACCTAGTGAGAAGTTGCGGTTCTCGCAACTAGGAGCCCTAGACCCAGGTAAAAATTCATAAAATAATTTTTGGGACTCCAAAGAAGGGTCATTGAGGTTCCTATGGCATTAGAATACCAAGAAAATATTTAGAAAAATTTTTCAATCGGTACAGACAATTTTGACCCGTTAAGCCAAACGTAGGGCATTTTGGTCATTTCGCCTTCAGAGACGATTTTTGGCCAACTTGTCCAGTTGAGTAAATAATTACTATGACATAAAATATGAATTAATGTTGATGAAAAATTAATTTAAAGTTAGTAGAAAAGAAAAGAAAAAGAAAATGGAATTAAATTAGATTTATGACATAAGATGACATCATTAAAAAGCTTCCCACCAATTAGAAATTGACAAGCCAATTAAAATGAGATAAATATAACTAAAATGAAGTAAAAAAATAAACACAATTTCTGCAATTCTCTTCCATTTCCCGTAACCCATTTTCCCTTCCACCCAAACCACCATTAAAACTCCCTTAAGCTTCATTTCCCACTTCAATTCACCTCAAAACCTTATCCTCCCTTCACAAAAAAAATTATACCCACATCAAGGAGAAGTGTTTGGCAGCCAAGAAAACAAAAGAAAGTGGAAGAAAGTGAGGTGTGAACAAGCTTAGAAAATCACCAAAGAGGTTAGTGCGATAACCTTTGCTTTTACATCTTTCTAATCATGAATTTGAGCTAAGTTAAGTTAAAAATTTGACAAAAATTGAATTAATGAAGCATGGTTATATTCCATGAAGTTTTGACAGCCTTGACATGAGTTAGAGTTAGGAGAAATCTTGGTTTAAAGTGACATATTGCTGCCCCTCTTATAAATTATAAGATTAGTATAGCAAATTAGGAGTGGGATGCATGAATTGGAGGCTTGGCCAATTAGGGTTGGGGTTTTGGGAGTGAAATTTGGACTTGGCTTATGAAATGATGAGTGAACATTCTAATGGTCAATTAGTGACCATTTGAGGTAAGTTGACCATAATTTGAAGTGCATTAGAGTGTTACACACTGATTTGGTAGGCTGCCTAGTGACAGCAGCAGGGAGGCTGTGAGTCCAGCCTGTTTGGACTGCCATATCTTTGGCTGTGTAGGTTCAATTGGTGTTTGGCCAATTGGCCATGAAACTAGACATATAATGGCACAATTTTTCTGAAGAAACCATGTCCAAAAGACCAAAGCAAGTGGACCAAAAATTGGCCCAAATCCGGATACCCTGCAAACAGGTTCTGCAGAATGACCAAATGAATAGTAATTGTTCATTTGGTCATAACTCACTGTAGATATGGTCAATTGACCTGAAATTTTTACAGAAAACAGATAAGACATAGACAAACAACTTTCATGAAGAAACCTACCCCAAATTATGGCTAGAACCCATCCAACAAGGCAGTGGTAGTCACTGTTTATGGTACTATAGATTTGGTAAATTCTGCAGAATTGAAATCCGGCCAGCTGTGGTTTTTGGACTATATCTGGAGCTACAAAACTCCAAATGGAGTGATTCAAAAAAAGAAATTCAACTAGACAAAATAAGGAACAACTTTCATGTTTACCATTTCCTCAAATTTCCACTGTAACAGTCCCTAATGTAACAGTAAACTTATGGTACAAAAACTGAAAATTCTGCCCTTTAGTGCTAAGTTTGGAAATGAATTTGGTGATTAATCCCAACAAGTTTTAAATGCAAAATGTGGTACATTGGGAGTGTTAAAACCAATACACCTATTTTCTATCCAAAAGTCAACATTTTTGTTGACTAATGAAGTGAATAGTGACACCAAAACTTGAAATTCACAAATTGAAGAATTTTAAAGTATCAAATGCCCTAGTATACCTAACAAGATTGGTTTGGATAGTTTGGCATGCCAATAGGGTTCAGTTAGCAGTACTGCACATGGAATTATGCCATTCTGTGATTTTATGGCTTTTATCCATTTTGATATTGTGTTGAGACTTGGCCTCGTGCCTAATATTAATTACAGCTTGTTAGTTGTTCTGTTGCACACCGGGAGATACATATGTGACCGATGGTGTGACGGCCCGAGGTACTTGATACCCAAAGGCGCTTTACGTTTATCCAAATCCTCGTCCAAAGATAGGTTACTTGGGCAACCAAAAGAATGAAAAGGGACAAAGTTAAAGAAATAAACGAATATAACAAATACAAAACAAATAAGGCATATACATTCAATACATATTTATTTTCTGCTATTTTCTTTTATTTTATTATTGCACCACTAAGCATCATTGCTTAGCGCGTTGCTTTTGCCACGCGTAGGTTCTGGAGATACTGATCGTGAGCCCAGTAGACCGCAGACTGGGTGAGTCCATCCTGCAGCTCTACATAGTATCCGTGTCACCTCACCCTCCACAGTGCATTGGTAGGACACTAGGTTTCATTTTGGTATTTTGTAACTAAATTTTTATTTTCTCATATGTAATTGAACTTATGTAATGTATTTTGATGTTCATGTAAATAATGAGAATTGTGTTTGTGAATGGAAAAGTGAATGTTTATCTGTGATTTATACATGATTACCACTTGAGATAAATGATTGAGAAATGAAGTTGAAAAAGGTTGAGATTTTGATATTGGAGTTTGAGAATGATTGAACATGGCTATTGGAACTGTTTTTCACAGGTTCCGAAGAACTGTTTTCTCCATTTTTAGCTGGTACTCTGCCGGATTTTCTATAAAATTTTCGAAACCTCAAATAAATAATAATTTTGATAAATGGCTTAAATAAATTATATTTCATAAACTATATTCAAACTATGACAAAAATTGATTAAGGTAAAATAGAGTGTGCCGATACACCGTGTGACATTGCTTACTCGGATATTCTGTACACGGGTAAGGGGTGTCACATTTAGTGGTATCAGAGCACGGTTTAGGCGTTTCTGGGCCTAGATTGAGTCCATACCATGCATTGCATTTGTAAGAGTCGAGGTGACACTAATGCAGATCTATTTATCTTTCTTATTTTGAAAAGGATATGGACCCTACATCTCAAAGAGCAGTTGAGGAGGAAGTGGAGAGTCATGCTCCACCTGCAGTAGCTGAGACTGGGGGTATGGGAGAACCTACTCCGCCAGCTCAAGCAGAGCCTGCTCATCCTCCACAGGCCATGTTCCAGCAAATGGCCTAATTCTTCAGACAAATGGCTGGGGTAATGCTAGCACCACCACCACCACCACCAGCTCCACAGCAGAAATCACACCTGGAAAGATTAAGAAAATTTGGAGCAGTGGACTTTTTCGGCAAGAGAGAAGATGATTACATTGCGATAAAACGGTTGAATGTAATGTGCAGAGTTTTAAAACAACTCCATTGCACTCCAGAGCAAAATCTAGAAGCTGCTGTATCTCTGCTGCAAAACGACGCATATGAATGGTGGGATACTGTGTCCAGTGAAGTACAGCCAGAAATAGTAACTTGGGACTTCTTCCTCTCCGAATTCAAGAAGAAATATGTGGGTACAGTATACCTAGAAGAGAGAAGAAGTGAATTCATTCACCTGAGGCAGAGACAGCTGTCAGTGGCCGAATATGAGAAGGAATTTGTCCGATTGAGTCGCTATGGAAGGGAGATAGTCCCTAATGAAGCTGAAAGGTGCAAGAGATTCGAAGAGGGACTAAATGACAACATAAAGATCATGATCACTGCCTTGGGAATCACAGACTTCACCAAGTTAGTGGAAGCTGCAACAAAGGTTGAAAAAGTAAGATCAGTGAGCAGACTAGAAGGGAAAAACTGCAGAAGAGGGGCCCAGATCAGTCTAGTTCAGCTCCTGCATTTGGGAAGAGGTTCAAGGGTCCACCTGCATAGAGTTCGGGTCAGCCACTAGGTCAGGGTCAGTCTCAGGGGCCCAGGCCATAGTTTACCCCTAGGAGAGGTCAGTCCACACCATCAGTGGGCAGCTCTCTAGGGATGGGGTTCAGGGGACCAGCCCCAGCATCTTCTGCATGTCCACACTGTTTGAAATGGCATAAGGGGGAGTGTTGGAGAGTGACTGTGCTCGCTAAGGTGTGGGTCAACAGAGCATCGGTTGAAGAACCGCCCACGCAGAACTACAACAACTGCTCCAACACAAGCGCATGCACTTGCTCCTGCACCACAAAGGGGTAGGAAATCTGGCAAATCTGACACAGTGGGACCATCACAGAGGCCTGCATCTGAGCCAGCAGAGAGGCCAGATAATAGACCACCTGCCAGAGCCTATGCCATTAGAGCTCAGGAGGAGCAAAATGCCCCAGACGTCATCAGGGGTACGTTCTCCCTCTACAATACATCTGTGCATGCATTGGTGGATCCAGGATCCACTCATTCATACATCTGCATCAACTTACCCGTAGAAAGGGGGATACTAGTACGGGAGAGTGACCAAGACATTCTGGTCACTAATCCATTGGGCCACAGTGTGGTAGTGAACAAAGTGTACAAGGGTTTCCTGTTAAGGATTCAAGGGTATGAATTCTTAGCAGACTTGATTGAGTTGCCTTTCCATGAGTTTGACGTGATTTTGGGAATGGACTGGTTGTCACGTCATCAGGCAATGGTTGATTGTAAATTGAAGAGGATTTCTTTGAAAACTTCTGAGGGTAATGAGATCACTGTTGTGGGTGAAAGGACAGATTTCTTGTCCAATGTCATCTCAGCCACAGTTGCAAGACGAATGATGAGAAAAGACTGTGAAGCCTACCTAGCACATGTGGTGGATACTAGGCAGGCTAAGCCAAACCTGAGTGATATACCCACAGTAAGAGACTTCCCAGAGGTATTTCCTGAAGAGTTGCCTGGTTTGCCACCAGAAAGGGAAGTTGAATTTGCTATTGAGACACTGCCGGGTACAGCACCCATTTCCATTGCTCCTTATAGGATAGCACCCACTGAATTGAGGGAGTTGAAAATTCAGTTGCAAGAGTTGCTTGATAAGGGGTTCATACGCCCCAGTGTGTCACCATGGGGAGCTCCAGTGCTGTTTGTGAAAAAGAATGATGGGACTTTGAGGCTATGCATTGATTACCGGCAGTTGAATAAAGTGACTGTGAAGAACAAATATCCGTTGCCTAGAATTGATGATCTGTTTGATCAGTTGAAGGGAGCAAGAGTATTTTCCAAAATTAATCTCAGATCAGGGTATTATCAGTTGAGGGTAAAGGATGTAGATGTGCCAAAGACTGCATTCAGGACCCGATATGGGCATTATGAGTTTCTAGTGATGCCCTTTGGCCTAACAAATGCACCAGCGGCATTCATGGACCTTATGAACCGTATCTTCCATCCATACCTAGATCGGTTCGTAGTGGTCTTTATTGATGATATTCTGGTGTATTCTAAGACCAGGGAAGAACATGATGAGCATTTGAGGATTGTTCTGCAAACCCTGAGAGAAAAGAAGCTGTATGCTAAGTTGTCCAAGTGTGATTTTTGGTTAAATGAGATTGCATTCCTTGGACACATAGTGTCAACTGATAGGATTAGGGTGGATCCCAAGAAAATAGAAGCAGTGATGGAATGGAAGCCTCCCAGAAATACAACTGAGGTCAGAAGCTTCTTGGGGCTAGCTGGGTATTACAGGAGATTTGTGAAGGGATTTTCCTTAATAGCTGCTCCAATGACCAAGTTGTTACACAAGAATGTCAGATTTGACTGGAATGACAAGTGTCAGACCAGTTTTGAAAAGTTGAAGGCTATGTTGACAGAGGCACCAGTGTTAACACAGCCAGTGTCAGGAAAGGACTTCGTGGTCTACAGTGATGCCTCTCATAATGGGTTAGGGTGTGTATTGATGCAAGAGGGAAAGGTGATTGCCTATGCTTCCAGGCAGCTAAGGCCACATGAACAGAATTACCCTACCCATGATCTAGAGCTTGCAGCAATTATCTTCGCACTGAAGATACGGAGGCATTACTTGTATGGTGAAAAGTGCTACATTTACACAGACCACAAGAGTCTAAAATACTTGCCAACCCAGAAGGAGCTCAACCTTAGACAGAGACGATGGATTGAGTTCCTGAAGGACTATGATTGTGTGATTGACTACCATCCTAGGAAGGCAAATGTAGTTGCTGATGCTTTGAGCAGAAAATCCATGACAGCTTTGAGATCATTGAATGCCCGTCTATCTTTGGTTCTAGATGGAGCTATTTTGGCTGAGTTGCAAGTGAGGCCAAACCTGCTACAGCAGATTTTAGATGGGCAAAAGGTAGATGAGAAGCTAATGGCTATTATGAGAAAAATCTCAAAGGGAAAAGCAACTGACTATGGGGTGAAAGCAGATGGGTGTCTGTACTACAAAGGAAGAGTATGTGTACCAGATGATGGGGAATTGAAGGCCAGTATTCTGAAAGAGGCACATACCAGTGTTTATGCTATGCACCCAGGAAGTACAAAAATGTATCATGATCTGAAACTTCAGTATTGGTGGCCTGGTATGAAGAAGGACATAGCTGACTATGTGACTAAATGCTTGACATGTCAGCAAGTCAAGGCAGAACATCAAGTTCCATCAGGTTTGCTACAGCCTATACCACTATAAGAATTATAGTTTTTAACGACCAATTATCAACGAGAGAATTAAAATTTCCTCGTTAATGATATATAAATAACGACTAATAATATAATTGATCGTAATTATATAAAATTTTAACCACTGTTATAAAATACTCTAGTTAAAGAATAAAATATTGGTCGTTATATCCAAAATTTTAAATGAATTATTTTTAAGTCTTTCACGAGGACAAAAGGTCCTTGTAAATGAATTAACTTCTTTTTTTAGATTTTATTTTTCCCTCCAGCTGATATTATTAATTCCTATTTCTAAGAGGTTTCTAACTCCTAAAGCCCTAAATTGTGTTTCTAAACGTAACTGCCACCATCCCTCTTATTACGTTTTCTTTCTTCAACTTCCAATACAAATGCAATCAAATCGATCGGAAACACCATCCCTCTTTTACGTTGCTGCACTACTTGCAACGATACCATTTGTGCTGCTTCTTGTGTCGCTGAAATCCTAGGTGAGGTGGGCATTGCCATTGATTTTGAGGTGGGTATTACTGGGAATATGAGTAATAAAAGTGGTTATAGGATTTGTTCTTGTGTTTGATGGTAACAATATTGAATTTGGTATTGTGGGTATTGTAGGGCTTGCACTTGTTCTTACAAATTTGGATTAAGGTGTTGCTATTCAGATTTTGGAAGAGAGGAAGTCCATTGATTTTTGCAAATACCCCTTGTTTATTCCTACTGATCTTGATTTGGAAGCCTACATTGCTCATAGGGTTTATTAATTTGGAATTCTCTCCTGAATCAGCAATCTTACAAGTAAGTTTTTCTTATCAATCAGGTGGTGTCATTATATTTGATTAGGAGCTATTTGCCTTTAGGTCTCTATGTGTTTGATAAATTGCTAGAATGAAATTTTATGGAGGGTTAATAATATGAAAGAATAGCTAAAAGCAAATAGAGTAGAAATTTATTAAAATTTTATTTTAGAACAATATCTGCTTAAATTCTGCTGCAAATCCTATACTAATTACATTGAAATTCTGGTTCAAATTTTGCTACAAATTAATATGTAATTTCTGCTCCAATTTTGCTGCAAATTCTACAGTAATTCCTGCTTAAATTCTGCTACAGTTCTACACAAATTCTACTACTTATTTTATTGCAAAATTTGCAGCAATTCTGCAGTAATTCTTACTTGTTTTGATGTAATTTCTGTTCAAATTCTGCAGTAATTTCTGCACAAATTCTACTACTTATTTTACTGCAAAATTTGCAGCAATTCTGCAGTAATTCTTACTTATTCTGATGTAATTTTTGCTCAAATTCTGCAGCAATTTCTGCACAAATTCTACTAATTTCTGCTCAAATTCTGCAGCAATTTATACACAAATTCTACTACTTATTTTACTGCAAAATTTGCAGCAATTCTGCAGTAATTCTTACTTATTCTGATGTAATTTCTGCTCAATTTCTGCAGCAATTTCTGCACTAATTTCATTGCAATTCCTGCTCAAATTCTGCAGCAATTTCTGCACAAATTCTACTACTTATTTTACTGCAAAATTTGCAGCAATTCTGCAGTAATTCTTACTTATCTGATGTAATTTCTGCTCAAATTCTACTGCAATTTCTGCACTAATTTCATTGCAATTCCTGCTCAAATTCTGCTACAAATTAACATGTAATTCCTTCTCAAATTCTATGGCAATTTTGCACAAAATTCTGCAACATATATTTATTGCAAAATATGTAGCAATTCTGCAGCATTTCTTATATTTGATTGTGCTATAAATTCTTGCTCAAATTGTGCTATAAATTCCACAGCTATTCCTGCTCAAATTCTGCTGCAGTTTTGCACAAATTCTGCTGCTTATTTTATAGCAAAATCTGCAGCAATTCTTGCTCATTCTAATAGCAAAATCTGCAGCAATTCTTGCTCATTCTAATGCAATTTCTGCTCAAATTCTACCGCAATTCTTGCATTAATTTCATTGTAATTCCTGCAGTAATTTTGCTATAAATTAATATGTAATTCTTGCTCAAATTCTGCTATAAATTTCGCAATAATTCCTGCTCAAGCTATTTAATTCCTGCTCAAATTGTGCTATAAATTCCACAGCTATTCCTGCTCAAATTCTGCTGCAGTTTTGCACAAATTCTGCTGCTTTTTTATAGCAAAATCTGTAGCAATTCTTGCTCATTCTAATGTAATTTCTGCTCAAATTCTACCGCAATTCTTGCACTAATTTCATTGCAATTCTTGCAGTAATTTTGCTATAAATTAATATGTAATTCTTGCTCAAATTCTGCTATAAATTTCGCAACAATTCCTTCTCAAGCTATTTTATTCCTGCTCAAATTGTGTTATAAATTCCACAGCTATTCCTGCTCAAATTCTGCTGCAGTTTTGCACAAATTTTGCTGCTTTTTTTATAGCAAAATCTGCAGCAATTCTTGCTCATTCTAATGCAATTTCTGCTCAAATTCTACCGCAATTCTTGCACTAATTTCATTGCAATTCCTGCAGTAATTTTGCTATAAATTAATATGTAATTCTTGCTCAAATTCTGCTATAAATTTCGCAACAATTCCTGCTCAAGCTATTTAATTCCTGCTCAAATTGTATTATAAATTCCACAGCTATTTCTGCTCAAATTCTGCTGCAGTTTTGCACAAATTCTGCTGCTTTTTTTATAGCAAAATCTGCAGCAATTCTTGCTCATTCTAATGCAATTTCTGCTCAAATTCTACCGCAATTCTTGCACTAATTTCATTGCAATTCCTGCAGTAATTTTGCTATAAATTAATATGTAATTCTTGCTCAAATTCTACTATAAATTTCGCAGTAATTCCTGCTCAAGCTCTGCTACAATTCTGAACAAATTCTGCTGCATATTTAATTGCAAATCTGCAGTAATTTTGCAGCTAGTCATGGAGATAGCATCCTCCCTCAGTAATCTGCATATTTAATTGCAAATCTGCACAACTGATAGTTTCACAAATGTTATTTTGCTTGGCTAGAAATAGCATCCTCCCTCATGTTCTCTAAGATGTTTGAGTCCACTAAATCAAGTGCATTCTCTTTGCTTGTCATTTTGTCAGCAAACCCAAAGTACACTATGTCCTTGTTCTCTCCAAATTCTGGTTCTACTAGCCTTTTCCCGTGACCAACTCCATTAGGACTACTCCAAAAGCAGTACACATCACTCTTCTCATTTAGCTTGCATGTGTACGCATATTCTCATTCCATAATGCGTAAAACAAATAATATATGCAGCAAGTTTCCAAAAATTATCTATAGGAAAACATGATAATTTTGATTATGTACAGTAAATTACACCAATTTGGACTGCAGAATGTGACTAGCTAGGCAAGCATTACCGAACAAGCCTTTAATCATAAAATTTTCAAATAAGTTTGAAAACTCAACCATATTAGAATTAATTTTAATATTATGAGATATTAAATTTAAATTTAATAAAGTTTAATGCTAATAATTTAAAATAAAAAAGGGTAATGTTAATTAACAAAAATGAAGAGAAGAAGAAACGAAAAATAGAGGATGAAGGAAAATTAAAAATTGAGGGAGATTGAGAGTACAGCTGATTGATTTAGGAACAAAAAGGAGTGGCTTTTATTTTACCAAGTGTCTCCCTTTCATTGATCAATGCACAATTATTCCATAAGTTCTTTTGTATTTAGAAAATTCACTTTTATAGTTCTTTGTCTTTCAAATTCCTCCATTCTGACCCTACTTTTAAATTTCCACTTCATATAATATTTTGGCACCATCCTTTTTGTGATCAATGTTATTTAATTTTTTTTAATATTTATTTATTTAATAATGTAACCTAAATTTTAAACTAAATTTTTTTCTTGTCAAATACGTTTGCTTATTTTTATAAGTTATATTTCTAACTATCAATTTATTAGATAATGGCTCCTAGTAAAGGATGGATGGATCTTGTTGGTGATCGTCTAATGATGTATATTTACGTGGGGTTGAGGAATTTTTAGACTATGCTTTTAAGAAGACTGGGAGGCGTGGGGAAATACGTTGTCCATGTGTCAAGTGTAGTAACACGTATTCCGCCACACGAGAAGTGGTAGGGACACATCTCAAGGTGTATGGAATAATACGTAATTATACATTTTGGTATCACCATGGAGAAAGGGTAGGTGAATCTGAATCTAATTTAGAAAGTGTTGAACAAAGTGAAGATGAGCCTAGCAATGAGATGCATGACATTTTAAGGGATTTATATCCAGAGTTTTGTGGTCAAGATACAAATGATATGGATACGGATATCTTCGCTTGTGATATTCATAAAGAGGAACCGAATGAGGAAGCGAATAAATTCTATAGGTTACTAAGAGATTTTGAGCAACCATTATACCAAGGTTCTAAGAGCTCAAAGTTATCTTGCTTAGTCAAATTGCTCCATATCAAGAGCCTTGGTCGATGGAGTAATGAGTCATTTACTATGTTGTTGCAATTATTGAAAGATGAATTATTACCTCAAGGATCTAATTTGCCACAATCATATTATGATGCAAAGAAAGTAATTCAAGATCTTGGTCTCTCATACAAAAAAATTGATGCATGTGTAAATAATTGCATGTTATATTGGAAAGAGGATGAGAGGCTAGATTTTTGTAAGATTTGCGGCTATTCTAGATGGAAGACTGATAAATATAATGGGGAAGACAAGGTTAAAACCAATGGGAAGAGAATACCAAAAAAAATTCTGAGTTACTTTCCACTAAAGCCAAGACTTCAAAGATTGTTTATGTCCACAAAGACAGCGTCTTTGATGAGATGGCATAAAGATAAGAGGGTAGATGATGGAGTGATGAGACACCCTGCTGATTCAATGGCATGGATTTCCTTTGACAAACTACATCCAAATTTTGCCTCAGACTCTCGCAATGTGAGACTAGGCCTTGCTAGTGATGGATTTCAACCTTTTGCCAATTCAAAAATGCCATATAGTGTTTGGCCAGTTTTACTCATTCCATACAATTTGCCACCTTGGATGTGTATGAAACAATCAAATTTTATTTTATCAATGCTTATTCCAGGTCCTGAGGGTCCCGGAGATGCAATTGATATCTATCTTCAACCTTTAGTAGAAGAACTAAGAGAGTTATGGGAACCGGCATTGATACATTTGATGCATATGCACAATGTAATTTCAAGTTACATGCGCTTACTATGGACTATCAATGATTTCCTGCATATGCGAACTTATCGAGTTGGAGTACTAAGGGAAAGTTGGCTTGTCCTTGTTGTAATAAGGACACCTGTTGGATGAGGTTGGCTAATGGAGGCAAGCAATGTTATATGGGTCATCGACGATATCTTCCTCTTAATCACAAATGGAGAAATGATAACGAATCTTTTGATGGCACAAGGGAGCGAGGGTTACCACCCAAGCCACTTTCAGGAGATGATATACTTGATCAAGTGAAAAATCTTGAAGGGGTCATATTAACTAAGGCTCCTCATATGAAGAAAGCAATCTCACATGATGGTAGGGGAGACAATTGGAATAAAAAGAGTATATTCTTTGACCTTCCATATTGGAGGACCTTATTGCTACATCACAACTTAGATGTCATGCACATTGAAAAGAATATATGCGATAATATACTAGGGACAATCATGAACATAAAGGGAAAAACTAAAGATGGCATCAAAACTCGCCTTGACTTGCAAGCATTAAATATAAGGCCAGAGTTACACCCAGTACAACAGAGGAATAAAGTTGTGATACCTCCAGCATTGTACAGTTTATCTACTTCTGAAAAATACAGGCTTTGCCAATTCTTGAAGCAGTTAAAAGTTCCAGATGGATTTTCATCCAATATTTCTCTTTGTGTAAACATGAAAGAGAGTAAAATCTCAGGATTAAAGAGTCATGATTGTCACGTTCTTCTATTACATATACTTCCTCTTGCAATACGTGGTTTACTTCCTAAAGTAGTATATGAACCACTTGTTGAGCTGTCATTGTTCTTCACTCATTTAGGAGCAAAGTCATTAAAGGTAGATGTATTGGAGCAATTAGAAAAGCAAATCCCTATAACTCTTTGCAAGCTAGAAAGGATCTTTCCACCTTCATTCTTTGACATTATGGTGCATTTGCCTATGCATTTGGCTAATGAGGCTAAAATTGGTGGACCAGTACAATATCGTTGCATGTACCCAATAGAACGAGCATTATATTCATTTAAGTCATGTATTCGTAATAGAGCTTGTGTAGAGGGTTCAATTGCAGAGGCATACATTGCAAATGAGTGCATGACTCTTTGCTCAAGGTACTTGCATGGCATTGAGACAAAGTTCAATCGAATGGAGCGCAACTATGATGGTGGCAGTAATAAAAATAAAGGAGGCTTATCAATTTTCTCCAAAGTAGGACGAGGATTAGGTGCTAGTAAAACTCGTGATCTTGATACACAGGAGTGGGAGCAAGCTCATATTTATGTATTAAATAATTGTGATGAAGTCCAGCCATACATCGAGTATGATATTTTTTTTTTTGCTTATTCATATTGTATTTACTCTTTTTTTTTAATTTATCACAATCACCTATAATCCTCTTTTTTTTTTTTTTTTTTTTTTGCCCCTTAGAGAGTATTCACAATTGCCAGCAACCAATTTAGTAGGTATGTCAGAAGGTTAATGGAATAAAAATTTTGTTAGATGGTTTAAGACGAAAGTAAGTACACTTTAAGTTTTGTATGTATTTTAAGTAATTAATTATTTCAATTGTTTGTAACCATTAGGAATTGATTTTTCACTTTTTCAAACAAATTTTTTTTATAGGTTGCGTGGTTGCATAAAAATGACTCAAGTCCAATGATGGGAGCCCTACTCTCATTATCACGCGGTCCTGCTCGATATGTGACATCTTTTTATGGTTACATTGTCAATGGGTATAGGTTTCATACTAAATATCATGACCAAGGTTTGAGGACACAAAATAGTGGAGTTGTTGTAATTGGAGATATTGGTGATGAAGTTAACAACATAGATTACTACGGTGTCTTAACTGAGATTATTCAATTGCAATATCTTGGAGGAAGACGTGTGGTGTTATTTCGTTGTAATTGGTGGGATGTTTATGATCGAGTGAGGGGGGTTAAGATTGATGAATATGGGGGGGTTAGTGTTAATTGTAAACGAACTTTGAAAACAAATGAACCTTTCATTTTAGCTAACCAAGCATCACAAGTCTTTTATGTTCCAAACAATATTCACAAAGGCTAGCATTGTGTGGTAAAGGCACATCCTCGAGATTCTTATGACATCCCATTAGAAGAAGACATTGACCCCGTTGACTTGAATCAATTAGGTGAAGCATATCAAGCTGATGAATCTGTCAATCTTGAATCTGGAGAAACAACTACAGCTGATGCAAATGACCAAATTAGTTGGAAGAGGATGGATATAGAGCCACAAATAATTGATATATCTTTAACACAGAAGAAAAGAAAACATGGATCATGAAGTTTATTTAATTATTATTGTTTGAATGCTAGTGTATAATGTTTCTTTTCAAAATAAACTCTATAATATATACATAATTTATTTTGGATGTTTATGTGTAATTAAGTTATTCAATGTAGTTTACATTTCATTTTGTCTTTTTCCCATATTTTATTTATGTTGTTTCCCATATTTATTTATGTCATAATATATTTTGTTGGTTTGAAAAAAAATTCACATATATTTGATGTGCTAATATTCCAGGTAAATGACGCTAGAAATGGGGTCACAAAAAAAGAAAGGACCTAGGACAAATATAGTGAAGAGTTCATTTATACCACCGGGTGCATTAAGAAGGGCAAGGGGACATGGACATCAATCAAGATCATTTTTACCTATGACATCCACACAAAGTCAAACTGCATCAATTGCACGTTGTTCGTTAGAGCCACATAATGACAACTCTCTTTTTCAAGATGTTGATCATAGGGAAGAAGATGGTGGAGTACAGGAACAACTACCTGAACAAGTGCATGAAGGTTCAACTTCTATTTTTCTATTTCATTCAGGGTTATGAATTTAGTTTACATTAATAATTTACTTTTTATTTTTAATATTGATAGATTTTGATACTGCAGAATGTAATACAACAAGGCAACATCAAAGTAATAATAATCCAGCTCAGGAAGAAACACAAGAAGGTTTAAATAATTATTATCATATGTATTATTAATAATTTATATTTATTATTGATGCATTATTTCTATATCATTAATGAAGTTCTAAGGACTTTTTTATTTAGGTATTTCCACTATACAAAAGAAGAGAAAAACAAGAGGAATGAACAAGGGTAAAAAGATTGCAGCACTTAAGGATGGAGAGAAACTGGATGTGGTTTTTTATAATAATCGAGTTGTTGGAGAAAATCATGCAGAATGGTCAAGACATTTGGGCAAAATAGTGCGTGACCCAAACATTTGTCCAATAAGAGTGCACTCATGGAAGCAAATTGGAGAAGATGCAAAATATCATATGTGGGATTCAGTCAAGGTACCTTTATTTTTAATAAAACATTGGATTAATTTAATTTACATCTATTCATTCATTCTTTTTTTTTTTGTAGGAGAAATTTAAAAATGTTGACATTGAGCTATATCGAGAAAAGACTTTAGAGCATATGAATCATTTGTGGAATAATTGGAGAGGGGATTTGAAATGCCACAATATAAAGCCTTGTGGTTCTTTTCCAGAGATGTTGAAAAATGTTCCTCAAGGGATGCATCAAGAAGATTGGGAGTGGTTAGTTAAGAACCATTTTTGCACCAAAAAATTTAAGGTATGACATTTTATTTTACCAATATTAGAAATTACGTAAATTAAATATAAGTATTTTTATCTTTAGATTTATTATTTTTTATAAGGGTTAACATAATGTTTTTAAATACTTTTTTTAATGTAGGAAACAAGTGTTCGAAATTCTGAAAATAGGAAAAATTTAACTATGCTTCATCGTACTGGTAGCAAACCTTACAGACAAATTATCTATGATTTGGTAATGTTAGTGAAATTTTTTCATGCTTTTGCATTTTAGAGATTAAATATATTATGCTATTGTGTAACAATATCGTATTTTGTAAAGGGAGGCAAGGATGGCAATCCACCAGACATTGGAACTATATTCTTTGAAACTCATAAGAAGGGTGCAAATTTGGTTGACTCTAATGTTCAAGAGAAATATGTATGTTATATTACTTTTATTGCAAATCTTTGTCTTTTCATAAATTGTTTTATTTGTGTCATTGATTAATCATAATTATTATAGGATCAAATACGTGATGTCATCCAATCCAACCCTTCTTTGTCTCATATGGAGGTTGTAGAACAATGTTTTGAAACACGACATCGTGATCAAGTTATTGGTTATGGGGGTGGAATAAAGGCAAAAGAAGTTAACAAATCTCATTCCAACGTTGGCCTTCAAGAGGAGAATCGATTGCTTAAGGATCGCTTTGTCCAAGTAGAAAATAGGATGAAATACCTGGACGACTAATTATTGAGCCAATACTCTAATGCTCCATCTAGAACTTCTCTATCTACAGATCAATCTACTTGATTGTGATAAGGTAAATTATCTTCTTTTTCATCTACTATATTCTTTAGATTGTTTTTAATATAGGTCATATTTTAAGTTGTACATTTACAAATAGAAATAAATATTCACTATTATATATTTATTGAAGATAAATGTATATAATTTAATTAAAGAGCACAGAAATCGGATTGGAAGTTGATGAATATTTTTGAATTTATGTTTTATGCAAGTTATGAATTTGAATTATTTGTTTGAAATTTTGAAAATATTCAAAATACAAATGGAATTTTGCCGAATTTTTTATTTGATATATTATACTTAAACTGTTTAGAAATAAAATATTAACAAATTTTAAGTTAAATGTGAAACTCATTTCAAGCTATTAGTGGATTTCATAGTTGTTGCAATTTAATTATATTTTTATATTTTGGTGCAGATGTGATTATGCAAATAGTGAAAGCATTGAAGTAATTTTTTTGGGTGAAGGTATTCAAAAGTAACTTAGAAGATATTGTTGAATTTTATTTCAGCCTTCACGTATTTATAGTTTTCTTATTGACATAAACAAATTAAGTGTAAATAATTAATATTAAACCGACATTTGAGACGGTTGTTATGACATTTTTCATATTGATGTATGAATGTTATTTTATTTATGAAGCATATTATTTATTATTATTAATTGCTTATTAAATTTTTTAGTGTTTTAAAAGTTAACACAATTAAATCATCATTATTAATGATGATTTTTGCATTCATATTGATTGTTAATCACCTCTTTTTGTTATTGTTAATATGTTTTCACAACTATTTTTATGATTGTTAATCATTTTTAATGACCATTTTGCATCGTTGTTATCAATTTTTAATGTTCATCCTCAATTATTTTCAACGACTACTTTTTACTATCGTTAGTAATTTTTAACGATCATCATTTGCTCTCGTTAATACTTTTTAACGAGATTTTTTTTAATTGTTAATAACCATTAACGAGCATTATTTGCTGTTGTTAATATTTTTTAACGACCAATTTTTTCATTGTTAATAGTTTTTAGAGGACGTTACATTGTAAAATAACGATCTTTTAATTTAAATTTGATGACCATTTTCTCCGTTGTTAATAACATTAACGACGGCTAAAATAGTCGTTAATACTATAATTTTAACAATCGCTTATTGTGTCCTTGTTATTAGTATCAACGACGAGTTATATAAATTCCTCGTTAAACTTTTTAACGACGGAGCCTATAACGACGACTTAACGACCAACTTTTGTGGTTGTTAATTATTATTAACGACCACTTTTTAACTTTTAACGATGATTTTTCCTCTCGTTAAATATTAATTTTCTTGTAGTGTACGCATACCTGAATGGAAATGGGATCGAGTCACCATGGATTTTGTAAGTGGTCTACCTCTCACCCAGAAGAAACATGATGCAGTATGGGTGATAGTGGATAGATTGACAAAGTCAGCACACTTTCTGCCAGTTAGGACTGACTACTCACTGGAGAAGTTAGTAGAATTGTATATCAGTGAGATAGTTAGACTGCATGGAATTTCACTTTCCATCATATCTGATCGAGACCCAAGGTTTACATCGAGATTTTGGAAGAAGTTGCATGAGTCCTTGGGTACACAACTCCACTTCAACACAGCTTTCCATCCTCAGACGGATGGGCAATCTGAAAGAGTAATCCAGGTAAACAATTAAACCAATTGAATTAATACAACTATTGAACTAAAATGATAACAATAACATGAAATATATGTCAGGTCCTTGAGGATATGCTGAGGAGTTGTGTTATTGAGTTTGAGGGAAGTTGGGATAGATACCTCCCACTGGCAGAATTTGCATACAACAATAGCTACCAAGCTAATATCCAAATGGCCCCGTATGAAGCACTGTATGGGAGGAAATGTAGAACTCAGGTGTCTTTGGGTGAATTGGGCGAACAAAGCGGTAGGGCGGACTTGGTGAAACAGACTGAGGAGAAAGTGAAACTAATTAAAGCCAAACTGAAAGTTGCCTCAGACAGACATAAATCTTATGCCGACCTGAAGAGAAAAGAAATAGAATATGCGGTTGGTGACAAAGTGTTCCTCAAGGTGTCACCATGGAAGAAAGTATTGAGGTTTGGAAGAAAAGGTAAGTTGAGCCCTAGGTTTATTGGCCCATATGAAGTCATTGAACGTGTGGGTCCAGTGGCCTATAGGCTAGCTTTACCACCAGAGCTGGACAAGATCCACAATGTGTTCCACGTGTCCATGCTCAGAAGATACCGCTCAGATCCTTCACATGTCATCTCCAGGGAAGAAATTGAAATACAACCAGATTTAACATATGAAGAAGAACCTCTACGGATCCTAGCTTGGGAAGTAAAAGAATTGAGGAACAAGCAGATTCCACTGGTGAAAGTGCTTTGGAGGCACCACAACACCGAGGAGGCAACTTGGGAATGTGAAGAGACGATGAGGCAACAGTTCCCTCAACTGTTTGCATCAAGTAAATTTCGAGGACGAAATTTAAATTAGAGGGGAAGAGTTGTAACACCCTCCCGGTAGCAACTCCGTACATTCTACTGTTCCAGTGACCAGTGTCGGTCCGGACAGCTAGAACGTCCAGAAAAATATTTAAACTAAAGTGAGGAACCATAATTAACTTAAATATTAATAAGAAAAATTTAGGAAAAATTTTAGAAATAAAATACAACCAAGTTAAACGAGCCGGTGCCCTAGCGATGGGTAACCTAGTGAGAAGTTGCGGTTCTCGCAACTAGAAGCCCTAGACCTGGGTAAAAATTCATAAAATAATTTTTGGGACTCCAGAGAAGGGTCATTGAGGTTCCTATGGCATTAGAATGCCAAGAAAATATTTAGAAAAAATTTCAATCGGTACAGACAATTTTGACCCGTTAAGCCAAACGGAGGGCATTTTGGTCATTTCGCCTTCAGAGACGATTTTTGGCCGACTTGTCGAGTTGAGTAAATAATTATTATGATATAAAATATAAATTAATGTTGATGAAAAATTAATTTAAAGTTAGTAGAAAAGAAAAGAAAAAAGAAAATGGAATTAAATTAGATTTATGACATAGGATGACATCATTAAAAAGCTTCCCACCAATTAGAAATTGACAAGCCAATTAAAATGAGATAAATATAACTAAAATGAAGTAAAAAAATAAACACAATTTCTGCAATTCTCTTCCATTTCCCGTAACCCATTTTCCCTTCCACCCAAACCACCATTAAAGCTCCCTTAAGCTTCATTTCCCACTTTAATTCACCTCAAAACCTTATCCTCCCTTCACAAAAAAAATTATACCCACATCAAGGAGAAGTGTTTGGCAGCCAAGAAAACAAAAGAAAGTGGAAGAAAGTGAGGTGTGAACAAGCTTAGAAAATCACCAAAGAGGTTAGTGCCATAACCTTTGCTTTTACATCTTTCTAATCATGAATTTGAGCTAAGTTAAGTTAAAAATTTGACAAAAATTGAATTAATGAAGCATGGTTATATTCCATGAAGTTTTGGCAGCCTTGACATGAGTTAGGGTTAGGAGAAATCTTGGTTTAAAGTGACATATTGCTTCCCCTCTTACAAATTATATGATTAGTATAGCAAATTAGGAGTGGGATGCATGAATTGGAGGCTTGGTCATTTAGGGTTAGGGTTTTGGGAGTGAAATTTGGACTTGGCTTATGAAATGATGAGTGAACATTCTAATGGTCAATTAGTGACCATTTGAGGTAAGTTGACTATAATTTGAAGTGCATTAGAGTGTTACACACTGATTTGGTAGGCTGCCTAGTGACAGCAGCAGGGAGGCTGTGAGTCCAGCCTGTTTGGACTACCATATCTTTGGTTGTGTAGGTTCAATTGGTGTTTGGCCAATTGGACATGAAACTAGACATATAATGGCACAATTTTGCTGAAGAAACCATGTCCAAAAGACCAAAGCAAGTGGACCAAAAATTGGCCCCAATCCGGATACCCTGCAAACAGGTTCTGCAGAATGACCAAATGAACAGTAACTGTTCATTTGGCCATAACTCACTGTATATAGGTCAATTGACCTGAAATTTTTACAGAAACCAGATAAGACATAGAAAAACAACTTTCATGAAGAAATCTACCCCGAATTATGGCCAGAACCCATCCAACAAGGCAGTGGCACTCACTGTTCATGGTACTGTAGATTTGGTAAATTCTGCAGAATTGAAATCCGGCCAGCTGTGGTTTTTGGACCATATCTGGAGCTACAAAACTCCAAATGGAGTGATTCAAAAAAAGAAATTCAACTAGACAAAATAAGGAACAACTTTAATGTTTACCATTTCCTCAAATTTCCACTGTAACAGTCCCTAATGGAACAGTAAACTTATGGTACAAAAACTGAAAATTCTGCCCTTTAGTGCTAAGTTTGGAAATGAATTTGGTGATTAATCGCAACAAGTTTTAAATGCAAAATGTGGTACATTGGGAGTGTTGAAACCAATACACCTATTTTCTATCCAAAAGTCAACATTTTTGTTGACTAATGAAGTGAATAGTGACACCAAAACTTGAAATTCACAAATTGAAGAATTTTAAAGTATCAAATGCCCTAGTATACCTAACAAGATTGGTTTGGATAGTTTGGCATGCCAATAGGGTTCGATTAGCGATCGCACATGGAATTATGCCATTACGTGATTTTATGGCTTTTAGCCATTTTGATATTGTGTTGAGACTTGGCCTCGTGCCTAATATTAATTACACTTGTTAGCCGTTACATTGCTGCACACCGGAGATACATATGTGACCGATGGTGTGACGGCGAGGTACTTGATACCCAAGTGCGGTTACCGTTTATCCATCCGATCGTCAAAGATAGGTTACTTGGGCAACCAAAAGAATGAAAAGGGACAAAGTTAAAGAAATAAACGAACATAACAAATACAAAACAAATAAGGCATATACATTCAATACATATTTATTTTCTGCTATTTTCTTTTATTTTATTATTGCACCACTAAGCATCATTGCTTAGCGCGTTGCTTTTGCCACGCGTAGGTTCTGGAGATACTGATCGTGAGCCCAGTAGACCGCAGACTAAGTGAGTCCATCCTGCAGCTCTGCATAGTATCTGTGTCACCTCACCCTCCACAGTGCATTGGTAGGACACTAGGTTTCATTTTGGTATTTTGTAACTAAATTTTTATTTTCTCATATGTAATTGAACTTATGTAATGTATTTTGATGTTCATGTAAATAATGAGAATTGTGTTTGTGAATGGAAAAGTGAATGTTTATCTGTGATTTATACATGATTACCACTTGAGATGAATGATTGAGAAATGAAGTTGAAAAAGGTTGAGATTTTGATATTGGAGTTTGAGAATGATTGAACATGGCTATTGGAACTGTTTTTCACAGGTTCCGAAGAACTGTTTTCTCCATTTTTAGCCGGTACTCTGCCGGATTTTCTATAAAATTTTCGGAACCTCAAATAAATAATAATTTCGATAAATGGCTTAAATAAATTATATTTCATAAACTATATTCAAACTATGACAAAAATTGATTAAGGTAAAATAGAGTGTGCCGATACACCGTGTGACATTGCTTACTCGGATATTCTGTACACGGGTAAGGGGTGTCACAGACCAGCCCTTGCATCTTCTGCTTGTCAGTACTGTCAGAAGTGGCATAAGGGGGAGTGTTGGCGAGTGACCGGTGTATGCTTACGGTGTGGATCGACAGAACATCAGATCAAGAATTGTCCAAAGAGGACTACTACTATTGCTCCAACACAAACTGACAGACCTGCTCCTTCACCACAAAGGGGTAGGAAACCTGGTAAACCTGAGACAACTGGTCCATCACTGAGGCCTGCATTTGAGTCATCTGAGAGGCCAGACACTAGAATACCAGCCAGGGCCTATGCCATTAGAGCTCAGGAGGAGCAAGATGCCTCGGATGTCATCAGGGGTATGTTTTCCCTCTATAACACTTCTGTACATGCATTGGTGGATCCAGGATCCACTCATTCCTACATTTGCATCAAACTACCCATATAGGGGAGTTCCAAAGAGAGAGAGTGATCAAGACATTACGGTCACAAATCCACTAGGCCACAGGTGGTAGTGAATAAGGTGTATAAAGGGTGCCCGTTGAGGATTCAGGGTATGAATTCTCGGAGACCTAATTGAATTGCCCTTCCACGAGTTTGACGTGATTTTGGGAATGGACCGTTGTCACGTCATCGTGCAATAGTTGATTGTAAATTGAAGAGAATTTTTCGAAAACTTCGAGGGTAATGAGATCACATTGTGGGTGAAAGGACGATTTCTGTCAATGTTATCTCATTCTGATTGCAAGAAGAATAATGAGAAAAGGCTGTTAAGCTTACCTAGCACACGTGGTTGATACTAGGCAAGCTAAGCCAAACCTGAATGATATACCCACAGTAAGAGACTTCCTAGATGTATTTCCTAAAGAGTTGCCTGGTTTACCACCAGAAAGGGAAGTCGAGTTTGCTATTGAGGTAATGCCGGGTACAGCACCCATTTCCATTGCTCCTTATAGGGTGGCACCCACTGAATTGAGGGAGTTGAAAACTCAGTTGCAAGAGTTGCTTGATAAGGGGTTCATACGCCCCATTGTGTCACCATGGGGAGCTCCGGTGCTGTTTGTGGAGAAAAAGGATGGAACCTTGAGATTGTGTATCGATTACCGGCAGTTGAACAAAGTAACTGTGAAGAATAAATATCCATTGCCTAGAATCGACGATCTGTTTGATCAGTTGAAAGGAGCCGGTGTATTTTCAAAAATTGATCTCAGATCAAGATATCATCAGCTGAGGGTAAAGGATGCAGATGTGTCAAAAACTGCATTCAGAACTCGGTATGGGCACTATGAATTTCTAGTGATGCCGTTTGGGTTGACAAATGCACCAGCAACATTTATGGACCTTATGAACTGTATCTTCCATCCATACTTAGATCGGTTTGTAGTGGTCTTTATTGATGATATTCTGGTGTATTCCAAGACCAGAGAAGAACATGATGAACATTTGAGGATTGTTCTGCAAACCCTGCGAGAAAAAAAGCTGTATGCTAAGTTGTCCAAGTGTGACTTCTGGATGAGTGAAATCTCTTTCCTTGGACACATAGTATCAGTAGAGGGGATTAGAGTGGATCCCAAAAAGATAGAAGCAGTGATGGAATGGAAGCCTCCCAGAAATATAACTGAGGTCAGAAGTTTCTTGGGGCTAGCTGGATACTATAGAAGATTTGTGAAGAGGTTTTCTCTTATAGCTGCTCCAATGACCAAGTTGTTGCACAAGAATGTGAAATTTGGCTAGAACGACAAGTGCCAAGCCATTTTTGAGAGGCTAAAAGCTATGTTGACAGAGGCACCAGTGTTAACAAAGCCAGTGTCGGGAAAGGACTTTGTGGTCTACAGTGATGCCTCTTATAATGGGTTAAGGTGTGTATTAATGCAAGAGGGGAAGGTGGTCGCTTATGCTTCCAGGCAGCTAAGGCCACATGAGCAGAATTACCCTACCCATGATCTAGAGCTTGCAGCAATTATCTTCGCATTGAAGATATGGAGGCACTACTTATATGGTGAAAAGTGCTACATTTACACAGACCACAAAAGTCTAAAATATTTGCCAACTCAGAAGGAGCTCAACCTTAGACAGAGGCGATGGATTGAGTTCCTGAAGGACTATGATTGTGTAATTGACTACCATCCTGGGAAGGCAAATGTAGTTACTGATGCTTTGAGCAGAAAATCCATCACAGCTTTGAGATCATTGAATGCCCGTCTATCTTTAGTTCAAGATGGAGCTATTTTGGCTGAGTTGCAAGTAAGGCCAAACCTGCTACAGCAGATTTTAGATGGGCAAAAGGCAGATGAAAAGTTAATGGCTATTATGAGCAAAATCTCAGAGGGAAAAGCAACTGACTATGAGGTGAAAGCAGATGGGTGTCTGTACTACAAAGGAGAGTATGTGTACCAGATAATGGGGAATTGAAAGCCAGTATTCTGAAAGAAGCACATGCCAGTGTTTATGCTATGCACCCAGGAAGTACAAAAATGTATCATGATCTGAAGCCTTATTATTGGTGGCCTGGTATGAAGAGGGATATAGCTGATTATGTGACTAAGTGTTTGACATGTCAGCAAGTCAAAGCAGAACATCAAGTTCCATCGGGTTTGTTACAGCCTATAAACATTCCTGAATGGAAATGGGACCGAGTCACTATGGATTTTGTTAGTGGTCTACCCCTCACCCAAAGGAAGCATGATGCAGTATGGGTGATAGTGGATAGATTGACGAAGTCGGACATTTCTGCGATTAGGGTGACTACTCACTGGAGAAGCTAGCAGAATTGTATATCAGTGAGATAGTTAGGCTGCATGGAATCCACTTTCTATCATATCTGACCGAAACCCAAGGTTTACATCAAAATTCTGGAAGAAGTTGCATGAATCCTTGGGTACACAACTCCACTTCAGCACAGCTTTTCATCCTTAGACAGATGGGCAATCAGAAAGAGTAATTCAGGTAAACAACTGAAACCAATTGAATTTGTAACACCCTCCCGGTAGCAACTCCGTACATTCTACTGTTCCGGTGACTAGTGTCGGTCCAGACAGCTAGAACGTCCGAAAAAATATTTAAACTAAAGTGAGGAACCATAATTAACTTAAATATTAATAAGAAAAATTTAGGAGAAATTTTAGAAATAAAATACAACCTAGTTAAACGAGCCGGTGCCCTAGCGATGGGTAACCCAGAGGGAAGTTGCGGTTCTCGCAACTAGGAGCCCTAGACCCAGGGGAAAAATCATAAAATAATTTTTGAGACTCCGGAGAAGGGTCATTGAGGTCCCTATGGCATTAGAATGCCAAGAAAATATTTAGAAAAATTTTTCAATCGGTACAGACAATTTTGACCCGTTAAGCCAAACGGAGGGCATTTTGGTCATTTCGCCTTCAGAGGTGATTTTTGGCCGACTTGTCCAGTTAAGTAAATAATTATTATGACATAAAATATGAATAAACATTACTAAAAATTAAATTGAAAATGAGTAGTGATGAAAAGAAAAGAAAAGAAAAAAAAAAGCTCATTTATGACATATGATGATGTCATTTAAAGGCTACCACCAATCAAATTTAAACAACCAATTAACTAACTAATAAAAGAGATAAATAAAGACCAAAGAATTAAAAAAATTTTCAGCCATCTTCTTCCTCATTCAGCCGCACCACCATAACCAAGAACCCTCCATTTTTCTTCTTAAATCAAGCTTAAAAATCTCTTAAACCTCTCCCCAAAACCCTAAGTCATCTTCACTAAAACTAATCCACACACCCTGAGGAAGCTCTAGGCAGCCACAAAGAGGAGAAATTTTAGAGTTTTCACAAGTTCAATAAGTTGAGCCAAGAGGTTAGTGCTTACTTATGTTAATATTCCTTTATTTCCATGTTAAGGACTTGAATTTAGTATGAAATTCTAAGTTAAATGAACTAAAACTCATGTGTATGTGTACAATAAATTTCAGCAGCCCTAAGGAAGGAATGAGTCTGATTGTTTTAATGGACTTAGAATGAATTAGAGATTATGTTTAAGGTGTATTTACACATATATGATGAATGAAAGTGTTTAATTAGGTGTATGGGTGAATTGAAATGGGAAATTAGGGTTTTAGGAGTGAAAAATTGTACTTGGCTTATGAAATTATTAATGGACATTCTAATGGTCAATTAGTGACCATTTGAGGCAAGTTAATCATAATTTGAAGTGAACTAAAGTGTTACAAGCCCAATTGGTAGGCTGCCTAGTGACAGCAGCAATGAGGCTGTGAGTCCAGCCTGTTTGGACTGTCATATCTTTGGATGTGTAGGTCCAATTAGTGTTTACCAATTGGACATGAAACTAGACTTATAATGGCACAATTTTTCTGAAGAAACCATGTCCAAAAGACCAAAGCAAGTGGACCAAAAATTGGCCCCAATCCGGATACCCTGCAAACAGGTTCTGCAGAATGACCAAATGAACAGTAACTGTTCATTTGGCCATAACTCACTGTAGATATGGTCAATTGACCTGAAATTTTTACAGCAACAAGTTAAGACATAGAAAAACAAATTTCATGAAGAAACCTACCCCAAATTATGACCAGAACCTATTCAACAAGGCAGTGGCAGTCACTGTTCATTGTACTGTAGATTTGATAAATTCTACAGTTTTGCAATCCGGCCAACTGTGGTTTTTGGACCATATCTGGAGTTACAAAACTCCAAATGGAGTGATTCAAAAAAGAAATTCAACTAGACAAAATAAGGAACAACTTTCATGTTTACAATTTCCTCAAATTCCCACTGCAACAGTGCTTAATGGAACAGTAAAGTTAGGCTTCAAAAACTGAAAATTCTGCTCTCTTAGTTTTAAGTTTAGAAATGGTGATGGTGATCAATTCCAACAAGTTTTAAATGTAAAATGTGGTACATTGGGAGTGTTAAAACCAATGTACCTATTTTCTATCCAAAAGTCAACATTTTTATTGACCAATGAGGTGAATAGTGACACCAAAACTTGAAATTCAAAATTTGAAGAATTCAAAAGTATCAAATGCCCTAGTATACCTAACAAGATTGGTTTGGATAGTTTGGCATGCCAATAGGGTTCGATTAGCGATCGCACATGGCATTATGCCATTTTGTGATTTTATGGCTTTTAGCCATTTTGATATTGTGTTGAGACTTGGCCTCGTGCCTAATATTATTTACAGCTTGTTAGTTGTTCTGTTGCACACCGGGAGATGCATATGTGACCGATGGTGTGACGGCCCGAGGTACTAGATACCCAGTGCTAGTTTACCCGTTTATCCAGTCCAGTCGTCCAGTATAGGTTACTTGGGCAACCAAATGAATGAAAATGGACAAAGTTAAAGAAATAAATGAATATAATAAATACAAAACAAATAACACATATACATTCAATACATATTTATTTTCTGCTATTTTCTTTTATTTTATTATTGCACCACTAAGCATCATTGCTTAGCGCGTTGCTTTTGCCATGCGTAGGTTTCGGAGATACTGATCGTGAGCCCAGTAGACCGCAGACTGGGTGAGTCCATCCTTCAGCTCTGCATAGTGTCTGTGTCACCTCACCATCTACAGTGCATTGGTAGGACACCAGGCTTCATTTTGGTATTATGTAATTGATTTTTATTTTCCCTTGTGTAAATGAAACTTATGTAATGTATTTTGATTTTCATGTAAATAATGAGAACTGTGTTTGTGAATGGAAAAGTGAATGTTTATCTGTGATTATACATGATATCACACGAGATGAATGATTGAGAAATGAAATTGAAAAATGTTGAGATTCTGATATTGGAGTTTGAGAGTGATGAGATATGAATATTGGAAGTGTTTTTCACAGGTTCCGAAGAACTGTTTTCTCCATTTTTAGCCGGTACTCCGCCGGATTTTCTATAAAATTTTCGGAACCTCAAATAAATTATAATTTTAATAAATGACTTAAATAAATAATATTTCACAAGTTATATTCAAAACCATGATAAAAATTAATTAAGGTAAAGTAGAGTGTGCCGGTACACTGTGTGACATTGCTTACTCGGGTATACTGTACACGGGTAAGGGGTGTCGCAGAACTAATGCAAATATTGAACTGAAATGATAATAATAACATGAAATATATGTCAGGTCCTTGAGGATATGCTGAAGAGTTGTGTCATTGAGTTTGAGGGAAGTTGGGATAGATACCTCCCACTGGCAGAATTCGCATACAACAATAGCTACCAAGCTAGCATTCAAATGGCTCCGTATGAAGCACTGTATGGGAGGAAATGTAGAACTCCAGTGTGCTAGACTGAATTGGACAAAGATAAGCTGGTAAGGCCAGACCTGGTGAAACAGACTGAGGAAAAAGTGAAAATAATCAAAGCTAACCTGAAGATTGCCTCCGATAGACAGAAGTCTTATGCTGACCTGAAGAGAAAAGAGATAGAGTATGCAGTTGGTGATAAACTGTTTCTCAAAGTCTCACCATGGAAGAAAATATTGAGCTTTGGAAGAAAGGGTAAGTTAAGCCCTAGGTTCATTGGCCCATATGAAGTCATTGAACGTGTGGGACCAGTAGCCTACAGGCTAGTTTTACCACCAGAGCAGGATAAGATCCACAATGTGTTCCACGTGTCTATGCTAAGAAGATACCACTCAGATCCTTCACATGTCATCTCCATGGAAGAAATTGAAGTACAACCGGATTTGACATATAAAGAAGAACCCATACGGATCCTGGCTCGGGAAGTAAAAGAGTTGAGGAATAAGCAGATTCCACTGGTGAAAGTGCTTTGGAGGCACCACAACACTGAGGAGGAAACTTGGGAAAGAGAAGAGACAAAGAGGCAACAGTTCCCTCAACTGTTTGCACCAGGTAAAATTTCGAGGACAAAATTTAAATTAGAGGGGATGAGTTGTAACACCCTCCCGGTAGCAACTCCGTACATTCTACTGTTCCGGTGACCAGTGTCGGTCCGGACAGCTAGAACATCCGGAAAAATATTTAAACTAAAGAGAGCAACCATAATTAACTCAAACATTAATCGGAAAAATTTAGGAAAAATTTTAGAAATAAAATACAACCAAGTTAAATGAGCCGGTGCCCTAACGATGGGTAACCTAGTGAGAAGTTGCGATTCTCGCAACTAGGAGCTCTAAACCCAGGGAAAAAATTATAAAATAATTTTTGGGACTCCAGAGAAGGGTCATTGAGGTTTTTATGGCATTAGAATGCCAACAAAAAGCTTAGAAAATTTTTTCAATCGGTACAGACAATTTTAGCCTGGTAAGCCAAATGGAGGGCATTTTGGTCATTTCGTCTTCAGAGATGATTTTTGACCAACTTGTCCATTTATGCAAGTGAATTATATGACATAAAATATGAACAAATATTAATGAAAATTTATTTAAAAAAAATGAATAAGCAATGAAAGAAAGTAAATGGAAATAATGGGATTTATTACCTCATGCTTATGTAAGCATGAGGTAATTAAAAATGCTATGGCCAATCACATTAAAGCAAGACAATTAAAATTCAATAAAAAGGGATAAATGAGGCAGAATTCTAGAAAATTTCAGCAGCCCTTTCTCTCTTCAAAAACGTCACCCATGCTCTCCCATTGTCCACCATAGCCAAGCTTTACCAAGCTTGCTTTTCTTGGTTTTTACCCAACTAAAGCCTAAGTTCCCAACACAAATTCTTGTTCTTTCCTCTTAGTAAAGCTTTTGGGAGCAAAAAGAAATCAAAAGGAAGAGTTCTTACAAGCTTGAGATTAGCTCCATTAAAGGTTAGTGACAATTAATTCTTTAAACTTATATATGCATCATTAGGAGTGTGAATTGATCCATTGATTTTATGTGTTCGAAAAGTTGAAATGGTAGAGCTAGGGTTTGGACCCAAAATTGAGATGTTGATCATGTAATGGTGAAATTAAGTTTTAATGGTCAATTAGTGACCATTTGGTTTGGTTTGAATCAAAAATGAAGTGAATTGGGTTGTGGGATTTGAGGTTGGAGTGGCTGCCTTGTGTGACCTGCAGGTTTGGATGTGAGTCCAGTCTGTTTGGACAGCCATAACTTAAATTGTAGAGGTTCATTTGATGTTTGGCCAATGGACATGAAACTAGACACAAAATGGCACAACTTTGGTGAAGAAACCATGCCCATAAGACCAAACTAAGTGGACCAAAACCTTGCTCCAATTCGGGTGACCTGCAATCTGCTTGAGCAAAATGACCAAATGAACAGTATTTGGTCATTTGGCCATAACTCAATCTAGCAAGGTCCAATTGACCTGAAATTTTACCAGCAATAAGGTGACATATAGAACAACAATTTTCATGAAGAAACTTGACCCAAATCATGACCATAACTTAGTCAAATTGCCAACCAAACTTAGGTTACCAAATCTGGCAGAACCAATTTTGCCCAGATTTTTGGAATCTGCCCAATCCGGCCAGTTATGGTTTTTGGGCCATAACTTGAGCTACAAAACTCCAAATGGAGTGATTCAAATAATGAAATTCAACTAGACAAAATGAGGAACAACTTTCATGTTTACCATTTTTCCAAATTCCCAATCGCAATGAGAACTAATGGAACAGTAAACCCAAGGCTTGAAAATTGAAAATTCTGTCCAATTCGCATTAAGCTTAGAGATGGTATTGGCAACCAATACCAACAAGTTTAAAATGAAAAATATGGTATGTTGATGATATTTAAACTAAATTACCTATTGTCAATGTAAAATTCAACATTTTGGTTGACTAATGAAATGAATAGTGGTCATAAAAATTTCAATTTCAAAGAATTACACAAATTAAAAGTGTTAAATGCCCTAGTAGGTCTAATATGATTGGTTTGGATAGGTTGGCATGCCAATAGGGTTCTGTTAGCAGTACTGCATATGGCTTTATGCCATTCTGTATTTCATGGCTTCCCATGCCATTCAATGACATAATAGCCTTTGGCTATGATAATGAGTTATTATACTCGGGTTTAATTCCCGATAATTGTCACAGCTTATTAGCTGTTCTGTTGCACACCGGGAGACACAATGTGACCGATGGTGTGATGGTCCGAGGTACTTAGTACCCAGTACCACTTTACCCGTTTATCCAGTCCAGTCAACTAGTGTAGGTTACTCGGGCAGTATTAATAAATTTTACCAAACTTTAATCGAATAATATTGCAATAAATATTTGAAATTTAGTCCACCCCAAAAATGTAAATATACATTTTGCACACATGCCTTATTTTATTTTATTTTATTTTATTCTATTTTATATTGTCACCACTAAGCAGAATTGCTTAGCGCGTCGCTTTTTCCACGCGCAGGTACTGGAGACATAGCTGGGGAGTCCAGCAGACCTCACACAGGGTGAGCCTTCATATCTGCACTCAAAGTTCAGAGTCACCTCACATTGCAGTGCATTTGGTAGGACATTAGGCCATTTTGATATTTTGATATTTTGTATTTTGTAACCTTCTGTAATGTATATTATAAATTCATGTAATTATGCTTTTGATGTAAATATCTATGAAACATGTTCAGTAATAAATTGAGCATTTTTTTTTATTGAGTTGACTGTGGTTTGAATTTAATTGAATTTTGAGATATTGAAGTGAATTGAGAAATTGTTGAGAATATATTGGAGGTTGATTGAGAATAAGGTGATGATATTATTGGGAGTGTTTTTAACAGGTTCAGAAGAACTGTTTTTCCAATTTATAGCCGGCACTTTGCCGGATTTTCTATAAAATTTGCGGAAAAATTTAGATTTATCAAAAATTATAAATAAATGAATTAAAAGAGATTAATTGAAATTGAAATATGAATTGGTGTTCTGACACACTGAGTGGCATAACTTGCTCGGCTACACTGTTGACGGGTAAGGGGTGTCACATATTACACTTAGAAATGTCATGAAAAATAAGAAATATGGTACATAATACAAATAGTGGAAGTGTGAGGCATAAATTACAAATTGTGAAACTTGGGAATTTATTCATCCTAAACTAAGGTTAGTGCTCCACTAATTATATTTTATGGGACCTATATATGCCTTGTGGACAGAATTATTTCTTCATCTTCAACCTCCCAACACCAAGCCGAAGTGAGCCTCCATTGAAACACCATGGCCGAAGCTTCATCACCTTCCATGCATCTCAATTCTAACCACTTTTCACACTAGTTTCCTTCACTAAACCTTGTCCACACATCTTGGGAAACATTAAGGCAGCAAGAAATTTAAGTTTTGGTGAGGTTTTGAAGAATCTCAAAAGTGGTAAGTATGTATTTTTAATTCTGGTTTCATTAAACTTTGAATGGGTGTTGTGGGTAGTTGATTTGTGGAAGGATTTTTTAAGTTTGATGAATTAGTGGAAATGTACATTTTGGCAGCCATGGAACCTCAATAAGAACAGCTTATTCTTGCATGTAAATAGTGGTTTGAATGATGATTTAAATGTTTGATTGTATTGTAGTTGAATTCCATGTGTAAGGTTTGATTTGGAAGCTTGAAAAGTGAAAATGGAAATTGATGGGTATGTGTAAACTTGTGGCAGCCTCATGAAGAAGATTAAAGTGTTTGAGTTCATGAAATATTATTAAATTATGTTGTCATTGATGGCAGCATGTGTATATGAATAATTGTTTGAATTTGGATATGTGTATAGTGGGTTGAATTTGGACATGTAAATGAGGTATGTCTTGTGGTTAATTATTGTAATTGGACTTGGAAAATTCTGTACTATAGTGTGTATGTTGTGAGTGGTTACAAGCTGCCAAAATGACCAAAAATGTGTTGCTAAATGTGTTAATGTTATGGTACAAACCAGAATTGGCATGGAAGAGTGAACTTGGTAAGCATAGGATGTGTAATTGGTAAAGGATGAATAAATTGTAATAGGGCAGTGTATGTTTTGGCTTAGAACCTTAAGTGTGTAGCTCCAATTGGTATGAAACCAATAGGAGGTGAAACTAGGCACAAAATGTGCTAACTTTCATGAAGGAAGCTTACTAAAATTCTGCTTAAAAGGTGACTTGAAAAATGACCAAATCCATATTAGTGCTTTGAAAGCCTGAAAATTGACCATTTAGGCAGTAGTTAGTGTTTTGACCATAATTTACTCAAAACAGGTCCAATTGACCTGAACTTTTTACCATGAATAGTTGAGACATATATCTACAAGTCTTATGATGATACCAAAGCCCAGAAATGGCCAGAACCAAGCCAAATAGCTTGCGCAAGTTCAGGTTCAAAAACTGGCCGAAGTAAAAGTGACCTAAAAATGACCTAAAGTTACCATTTTGATGCATTCTGTCCAGCATTGGTAAATTGACCATAACTTGGACTACACAACTCAGAATGACCTGAAATTTTGCCCCGCGTGCAATAAGACATAGACCTACAAGTTTATAGTTTGGATCGAAACCTGAAAACCGAGGGAACTAGGTCATCCGGCTAGGTTAAATTAGTATACCGAAATCCAGCAAATTGCAATAAAATGCAATATACTTGAAAATGAATTGGGTAACATGTACCAACATTAAAAGGCTATTAAATATGACACATTGGTAACATTAAAACCTAATTCACCTAGAGTGCATCGAGGGTCAACATCTTAGGTTGACTAAGGAAATAATAGAATTCAATAAGTTAATTATTAAGCTTTATTCTTAGAGACAGTTTAAATGAGTACTGAAACACTTCAAATTGTTTTTCAGTTAGCAAAGACTTAGGGAAGGAGAAGGAAACACTGAGTCAGGGCTAAGAGACATTTATCAGAGGTTTGTGCATAGCAGTTACTTCTTTTGAATTTTTCAATTGAAATGAATTATGACAAATTGTCTATTATTGTTTAAATTGTGAAAAATTGTCTTAATGATATTTTATGGATACTTATTGCTTGAAAAACATTGTAAATGATTTGAAACCACAGCTATCATGTATATTGATTGAATTCCTCGCTAGCTTGTCTAGTGGGATGAATTGACTTTAAATTCCCTCTCTGGCTGAAGTGTTGAGGTGTGTGCCTGTTGAGGACGAATAGAATGAGTACTCATATTATTGCTAGCTAGCTATGTTATTCCTCACTAGCCATCGGCTTTTGGGATGAATAGAATTTTAGCAACATGATTAAGCTGTGTGTGTGTGATTTATTGATATTTATTGTGATATTATGAAATGGAGTTTAAATTCTTTATGACATTCACTGTATTTGAATTTAACTATGGTTTTAAGTATCCATTATTTATATGACTTATGATTTGTGATTTAAAGTTGCATGTTGTTAATGTTGTACACCACTGAGACATTGGCTCAGCAATAGCTTTTCATTGCTGTCGTAGGTAGACAGACTGACAGGGCAGTAGACTAGGCTGCTAATGCTTTATTGAGAGTTCATCAGGTATATTGAGTATACCATATTTTTCATTTGGTATTGTAATGTATATTCACTGTATGTATATAGTGTTCTTGGTTTTGAGCAGTTGTAAATTAAAATTATACATTGAAGTTGTAAAATAAATTATGAATTATTTTGGCTTATAAAATTTGTGATATATTTCTTTTATCTTAGCTTTTGAAAACACTGGAAAAATTATTGTGGATTTGAGTTGGCAAATGTTGAGAAACATATTGTGTTGATTGAATATTGGAGTTTGGGGATTGAACAAAATAATTGAAGTGCTTTTTTTATAGGTTTTTAAAGAACTGTTTTATTCAAAATACAGATGGCACTCTGCCAAAATTTTTACAGAAATTATTAATTCTTCAAATGTGTTAGCTGTTCCACTTCAGTTAAAAAATTTTTTTTAACACCTGTAAATAGTGCTCACCACTGTAAAAAGAAGTAAGAAAAGGTTTAAAATCCCTTGTAGTGTATTTACTGGGTTATCAGTAGACGAAGTTGGTAATTCATTAGGTATACTACGGGATCATGTCATGCCTTACGGAGGGGTAGGGTGTGACAGAAAATACCAGCTACTATATCTGATGTTTCAGCCTCCTCTCTCTATTTCATGGTACAGACTCTAGCTGGTGCACCACTTGGTTTTGGCTGTTTAATAGTACTCTAACTTCCATGAGTGCTACCAGGACTCCTACCTCTGCCTCTACGTCGACCAGCTGGCTGTGACCCTCTAGGTGTAGAGACTTGGGTTGATCCCTTAGATATAGCAGAAGGTCCAGCTTGGCATGGACTAGTACAATCTTTAGCAAAATGTCTGCACCCTCCACAGTTGAAACATGCACCAGTGGCCTTGAAACACACCCCATCGTGTGTTCTACCATAAGTCTCACACTGCCGGATTGATAAAGCTTTTCGAGATACCTGCTAGGTCTGCTGACCAGACCGTGGTGGTCTTTGGCCAGATAATCTGCCTCTGCTAGATCTGCGAGAGCTGGATCCCCCAAACTGTTTCCTCTTCCCAGAACTACTCTCAGTAGCTTGGCCCGTAGCCTTTTCAGTCTTCTCTTTCTCTTGAGTGCCCTTCTTCACCGCCCCTTCTAATTCTATCTTTTTCAGTTCCAGGGCTTGTGAAATCAGCTCAGAAAAATTCTAGTGTCTGAATCCCACAACTTGCATTCTTAAGCTAGGCCTCAACCCAGCGTCAAACCTCTTACATCTGTCTCTAGGGGTGGAGACTAAGCTTCCAGCATAATGACTTAGCCTTGAAATGTCCTGCTCATACTCTGCTATTGTTCTGTCTCCTTTCTTCAAGCTCAAGAATTCTTACAACTTCATATCCATATAAGCATAATGGACCCACTTCTGCCTGAATTCCCTCAGGAAGTCTGCCCATGTTAGCACAGATGGCTCAACCAGGCTATGGGGGATGATCTTCCACCATTCATATGCATCCCCTTGCAATAGAGAAATAGAGTACTCGAACTTCAGCTCTTCTACACACTGCAGCTTTCTGAAAACCCATTCCATTCTCTCTAACCACTGTTCTGCCTCCAGTGGATCCACAGTGCCCTTAAACTCGGTGGCCCCAAATTTCATTAATTTTTCATATTGCCGAACCAAGGGCTATGGTTGTGCTGCAGGTACTTGCATCTGAGCTTGAGGTGGCATATTTTCTGCCATTTGTTGGAAAAATGCATCCATCTGCTGTGCAAACTGAGCAGGAAACTGCAGTGCTGGAGTAGGAGCTGCAGTGGTTGACCCACTCACGTTCTGGAGTGCTGGGGCTTCCCCTTGGACCTTAGCCTCGACAGATTGCTCCACGGAACGATCTCCCTCTTCCATTCTATTTCCCAAAAAAATTTCTACTTCCTGAGATCAAACACAAGGAGGTTGACCTCCGTTAGTGCATATTCATGATGTAAATATGTCATATGTATCAATTAAAGACACTTGAGCAGTTGTACTTATCAAAGAAATATTCACATACATAGTCAAAATTCATTGCAAAACCATGCTCTGATACCACTAAAACATATCACACCTTACCCCTCTATAAGGCATAACATGATCTCGTAGAATACCTAATGAACTACCAAACTTCACCTACCGATAACTCATTAAGTACCCTGCAAGGGATTTTAAAACCATTTTCTTACTTTTTGGAAGTGGTGAGCATTTTAGTAGAAATTAAAAACATTTAATTGAAGTTTCAAAACTAGTAAAAATTTTTGTCCATTTTTATTTGTCCGCAAATTTTGAAAAAATTTCGACAGAGTGCCATTTGTATTTTGAGAAAACAGTTCTTCAAAAACCTGTAAAAACACTTCCAATAATTATTTCCACAACTCCCAACACCAAAACAACTCAATTCAACACAATTCAATTTAAGTCCACAATTCAACCAAAGTTTGTCATCTCAAATGCTTCATAAATTCATTCATATTGCATATACTTAATACAGATCTTAATTTACAAAAGAAAAATCTAAAATAACATTATTACAATTTACTGTACAACTACTTAACTTTACATTAATACATATGACATTATAATATTTACATCAAATAACTACAAGGGTATAAACAAATACTCGTACAAAAAGATCAGTGAAGTCCTTGTCAATTCAGCAGCTCACCCTGCTGCTTTCTCCTTGCCCTTATCTGCGACAGCAAAATAAGCTATCGCTGAGTACAAAAATACTCAGTGGTGCACAATAAAAATTTGAAATACAGTACATATAACATTCATTGATAAATCACAATTTAAATATTTCTCAAATTATCAAAACTCATTATAGCACAATTTTGGTCAAACAATTTAATAGACATAGTGTTGCCAATTCCTACACAACTTAAGCCATGGCACAAAATTTCCGATCAATGCCGCATTGTACACCACGACAAAGCAATCTATAACCCCACTAATCGAAATTAATAAGGGAGGTGACTAGCTAGCTAATGAGTACTCATCCGATCTACAACCTCAACTGGTAAACCAGAGAGGGAGGAAAATAATAGATCTCAACCCCATAAATGGAGGAGGAATAATAAGGCACTGTCATGCTAAGTGTGAATCACAAATCTATTTCAAACATTTTATTCAAATAATTCATGAGAAATCCGATAAATTTCCAAAGTCATAGTTTTATTCACAAAGTGGCAACACCATTCATGATTAACACCAAATTTTCATAAATCATACCCAATCAAATCGATAATAAGAAAATGATGAAATAAGATTTATTGTGCACAAACCTGACATGAGTCATCTCTAGGCCTTGACTCAGTCTCTTAGATCTTTCGGGTCTTTTTTCAACTAAAACATGAAATTTATAGTGTCTCAGTATCTTTGCCTCACAATAATTTCAATAATTAATTTATATATGTTCAATTCTAGCCCCAATATGCTTAAACTTACATTCTTGAAAATTTTCATATTGAGGTTACTATTCATGGTACTATTCAAGTCAAAATATTGACTTTCTTATGCTTAATAGGTATGGGAAATCCAATTATACCCACATACCACATTTTGGTTACCTAACTTATTGGTTTTGGTCATTTTCTCAAAACTTAAGTCTTTTACGCAAACTTTCTAATTTTCAGTTTTGGTGACGTATTTTGCACTGTTCCATTGGTCATGTTGCTGTTAGAATTTGGCCAAGTTTTCTTCATAGAAATTGTTCCTTATTGTCTTAAATTTATTTCCCTTTTTTAATCACTCCATTTGGAGTTTTTCAGCTCAAGTTATAGCCATTTGAACATGGCTGGCCGGATTGGTCTAACCCAGATTTTCTGGGCACCAAATTTAGTTCTGGCAGTTTTAGGTCACTAATTTTGGGTGGCTAAATGACTTGGTTAAGTGCATAATTTGAGTTTTTTTTCCTCATGAAAGTTTTAGTGCTATGTCTCAGCTTTCTACTAGTAAAATTTCAGGTCATTTGGACCTGTCTAGCCCAAGTTATGGCCAAATGAACAAACACTGTTCATTTGGTCATTTTTGTATAGGGCAACACACCCATTTCTGAATTTGGTCAATTTATTCCCTAGGTTTTGGTCACTTTCTAGGCATGATTCTTGAATGAAAAATGTGCCATTTTGTGTCTAGTTTCATTCCCAATTGGCCTCACACCAATTGAGTTGGTAAATTTTCAATTTTGATCCTTGAAAGGGACCTTGGTCCTGCTGCCTGCAGAATGTCCATAACCAATTTGAATTTCCATTTGATTCCAACACTTCCAACATACCACAATTGGTCATACATGACCATTTTTCAGCTCAAACAAGGTCAAACACACCATTTGACCAATTCTCAAAATTTGTCTTCCAAAACCCTAGGTCCAAAACCCTAACTCACTAATTTTGTTACATTTTACTAAATCAAAACATATAAACATAATTTCTCAACTTATTCAAGCTCATGTACACTTTTATTTCAATCAAACTCATGCAAATCATACCACCACTGTAACACCTCTATTTGCATAGCCTGATATATTTCACTATTCCGATGACCGGTGTCAGTCCGGACAATTAAGGGGATTAGAACCACACTTAAGACAACTAGATAAGCTCTGAACACAGAATTAGTAATTGTCAATTAGTTAAGTATAAATAAGAAAAACAGAACATAAGAAGTTAAATGAGCCGATAGTCATAGCGATGGGTGACCTTCTTGGGAAGGATTGCAAAGTCGATTTAAACTCATATTTCGACCCATAAAATGTGACGCTGCGGTCCTTAGGACTATTGCGAACATAGTGAAAAAGAGAAAATCATGAAAAAGAATTATTAAGCCAGTCAAATAATTAGGTCAAGGATCCGAAAGAAATATTGAATTATTTGTAAACTGGGTCGAACCGGCGAGGGCCAATTTGGTCAATTGATCCCGAGAGCTAACTTCTGACCTAACTGTCAAATAAAATCGGAGAAAAGAAAATTTCAGAATCGGAAATTAAATTAAAGAACTAATGAAAAACAAATAAATAGAAAAAAAAAAAAAAAAGAAAAGTTAAAAGTGATGACATCATGCATGACCTCATGCATGATGCAATAATTATTATAATTAAAATTTATTTTATTTAAATTTTGGTCTTCCTAAGGGATAAACTAATAAAAGAAAAAGAAAAAAAAAATAATAGAAAACACTCATCTTCATCTTTGTCGTCCCTCACCTCTCTCTTTCCCTCACTCTCACCAAAACTCTATTGAAGCTTGCACTCAAGCTTGAATTCCCTCACTAAACCTTAATATTTTCCATAAACACCTCATCAAAGCTTGTTAACTCAACTTAAGAAGAAGATTGAAAGAGGAAAGAAAGGGCAAAAGATAGAGAATTGAAGGATTTGAAGTTCTAAGTAAGGTTAGTAAGCAAACTTGACCCTTTTAGTTTGATTTTTGCATTTCTAAATTATTGAACTTAGAAATAAACTTTAAATGAAATGAAAACAAGTGTTGGGGGACAAACTTAAATTTCGGCCAGCTTGTTAGGGTGTTGGATTTGATAGTGTTTAGTTTGTAACACCCCTATGTTCGGTAGTGCGTTCTACTGTTCCAGTGACCAGTGTTGTCCAGACAGCTAGGATGCCTAGAACTACACTTCGATATGAGTAAGGAGATATAAAATAATGAAATACAAGAAAATAAAATACAAGAAAAACAAAGGAAAAATAATAGCAAAGAAATGTAACCAAGTTAAGCGAGCCGAGAACCCTAGCGATGGGTGACCGCACCGGGAAGTCACGGCGTGGACTGTTGACTAGCCCTGGACCGTGGAGAACCCTGAAAAAAATTTTTAGGACTTAAAGAGACATCAATTGAAGTATAAATATCATTAGAAATAAATATCATTAGAAATATCAAAGAAAAATTAATTAATTAGTACAAAGAAAAGTGAGAAATCGAAAAACGGACAAAACCCGGTGTTACCGAAAAATCGGGAATGCAACCCGAACAGGGGCATTGTGGTCATTTGACACCCCGAGTTGTCTTTTGACCTAAATGTCCATTAAAAATACATGATATTATATTTGGAAAATGTTATGAAAAATTAAATTAGTGGTACATAATGTAAATAGCAAAAAATAGGATATAAATTGAGTAAATAACACTTTAAAACATATAATATAATTAATTTGTGGTGAGTGGAGCATTATGGATTAAATTAAAAATTAACTGGGCAGGTGTACTTCCACTAAAACTTCATCTTCTTCATTCCTCCTTCCATGCTGAAATGAAGAGCTTGAAAATCCTCCATGGCCGATTTGCTTGAAGCTTCTAAATCTCCATCATTTCCACCTCCACACACCAAAGTCATTTCACTAATTTTGATCCCCACCTCATGAGGAAGAAGTAGATACTAAAATTAAGGGAGTTTGGTGAAGATTTAACAAGCCTCATCAATAGGTAAGTTTGTGTTTTTTATTTTTGTTTTATTAAAGTTTGTAAAGATGTTATGGGTATTTGATTTATGGAGAGATTTTTGAGGTTTGATGTTTAAAGGGGGATGTGTACTTTTGGCAGCCATGGAAACTCCTTGAAGACAGTTTATTTTTGCTTGTAAATGGTGGATTAAAGGATTGATTAAATGTTTATGTGTGTAGGAAATTATTTGGGTGATGTATACTTAGTATATGTGAATGTGTATTTGAAATTTGAAGCTTGGGAATTAACGGAATGTAAATGCATGAATCAGTAGCCTGGTTTGGTGAACCATAAGGATGTTATTTTATGTTTGGATTATGGTATAATAATGTTGAATTGTGATGGTTGTTATGGCAGCTTGGGTATATGTGTGATGGTGTGAGGTTGGACATGTAAATGAGCATGAATAGGTGGTTAAATTATTGTAATTGAGTTGGACAAATTCTATACTTTATGGTGTATGTTGAATGTGATTATAAGCTGCCAAAATGATCAACAATATGTGGGAAAATATGTTTAGGTTACGGTACAAACCAGAATTCGCATGAATGTGAAGTTTGGCAAGTGTTAAAGGTGACCTTTGATGAGTATGAACAAAATATAATAGGGCAGTTTGTGTTCTGGGGTTAGAACCTTAAGTGTGTGCCTCCAATTGATATGAGACCAATTGGAGGTGAAACTAGGCACAAAATGTGCCAACTTTCATGAAGGAAGCTTGCCAAAATTCTTCTTGTAAGGTAGCTTGAAAAATGACCAAATCCGGATTAGTGCAATTAAGGCCTGAAAATTGACCAATTGGGTAGCAGTTAGTATTTAGGCCATAACTCACTCAAAATAGGTTCAATTGACCTGAAATTTTGACCATGAATAGTTAAGACCTATATCTACAAGTCTTATGAACACACTAAAGCCCATAAATGACCATAAGCAAGTCAAACAGCTTGCAAAACCTCGGGTCCAAAAACAGGCCGAACCAAAATTGACCTAAAATGACCTAAAGTGAACAATTTTGATGCATTTTGACCAGCAATAGTAAAATGACCATAACTTGGTCTACATAACTCAGAATGACCTGAAATTTTGCCCCGCTTGCAATAAGACATAGATCTACAAGTTTGTAGTTTTGACCGAAACCCGAGAACTAAGGGAACTAGGTCGTCCGGCTAGGTCAAACTAGTACCCCGGAATCTAGCAAATTGCAAAAAAATGCAAGATACATGGAAATGAGTTTAGTAATATGTACCAACCCTAAAAGACTATTGAATGTGACATATTAGTAACATTAAAACCTAATTTACCTAGAATGCATCGAGGGTCGACATATTAGGTTGACTAAGTAAATAGTAGAATTCAGTGAATTAATTATCAAGCATTATTGTTAGAGACAGTTTAAATGAGTACTGAAACACCTCAAATTGTGTTTCTCAGTTAGCAAAGACTCAGGGAAAGGGAAGGAAACACTGAGTCAAGACCAGGAGACAGTTATCAGAGGTTTGTGCACAACAGTTATTTCTTTTGAATTTTTCAATTGAAATAAATTATGACTATTTGTATATTATTGTTTTCAATTATGGAAATGTGTTTGAATGGATACTTATTGCTTGAAAAGCATTGTAAATGGTTTGAAACTGTGGAAAAATTGATTTAGCGTGATTTGTGAAAATTGAAGTTAATTATGAATTGTGTTGCCATTTTGTGAATGAAATTATGACTTTGGAAATTTATTGGATTCTCACGAATCATTTGAATAAAATGTTTGGAATTGATTTTGTGTTCACACTTAGCACTGTGAAAAAATTAATTTAGTGTGATTTGTGAAAATTGAAGTTAATATGAATTGTGTTGCCATTTTGTGAATGAAATTATGACTTTGGAAATTTATTGGATTCTCACGAATCATTTGAATAAAATGTTTGGAATTGATTTTGTGTTCACACTTAGCATGATAGTATCACATCATTCCTTCTCCATTTATGGGGTTGTGATCGTTTATTTTTCTCCCTCTCTGGTTTACCAGTTGAGGTTGTAGATCGGATGAGTACTCATTATATAGCTAGCTTCCTTCCTCATTGATTTCAATTAGTGGGGTTATGATTGCTTTGTCGTGGTGTACAACGCGGCATTGATCGAAAAATTGTGTCATGGCTTAAGTTGTGTATGAATTGGCAACACTGTATTCTTAAATTATTTGACTAAATTATGTTATTATGAGCTTTGATAATTTGTGAAATAGAGTTTAAATTCTTATTGACATTCACTGTCATTTGAATTTAACTATGTTTTGATTACTGAGATTTATTGTGATATTGTGTTAAATTCCTTGTGACATTCATTGTCTTAAATTTAACTATGGTTTTACGTATCCATCATTTATATGATTTATGAATTGTGATTTAAAGTTGTAATTGGTTAATGTTGTGCACTACTGAGACTTTGTCTCAGCGATAGACATTGCTGTCGCAGGTAGACAGACGGACAGAGCAGTAGACTAGGCTGCTAGTGCATTCAGCGAGAGATCATCGGGTATATTGAGTATACCACATTTTGCATTTTGTACTGTAATGTATGTTCACTGTATGTATATATTGTTCTTGGTTTTGAGTAGTTGTAAATTAAAATTGTACATTGAAGTTGTAAAATAAATTATGAGTTATCTTGTCTTGTAAAATTTGCACTGTATTTCTTTTATCTCAGTCTTTGAAAATTTATTGGGGATTTGAGTTGAGAAAAATATTGTGGTGTTTAACTGTTGGAGTTGAGATTGAGAAAAATATTGAAGTGCTTTTTACAGGTTTTCTGAAGAACCGTTTTATCCAAAGTATAGATGGTACTCTGCCAAAATTTTTACAGAAGTCACTAATAGTCTAAATGTGCTAGCTGTTTCACTTCAGTTCAAAAAGGTTTTTAACACCTGTAAATTGTTCTCACCACTGTAAAAAGAAGTATGAAAAGTTTTAAAATCCCTTATAGTGTATTTAATAGGTTATCAGGAGATGAAGTTGATAATTCATTAGGTATACTACGGGATCATGTTATGCCTTACAGAGGGGTAGGGTGTGACATGTTTTAGTGGTATCAGAGCTAGTTTTTAAATTCTGTTTTCACCTGTTACTTGAATATTCTTTCTTCATAGTACAACTACTCAATATCATTATTTGATACATACAGTACATTACATTATAAATATGCACTAACGGGAGGAAATCTCCTTGTGTTATTTCTTCAGGAGATCTAAGATCCTCGCATTGACTATGGAAGAGGGTGATCGTTCAGTCGATCAATCTATAGAGGCTGAGGTGCAAGGGGATGCCCCAGCCCTACACAATGTCAGTGGTTCAAGAAAGACACCGCAGCATCTGCAGTTTCCTGCTCAGTTCGCTTAGCAGATGGCTGCAATGTTCCAACAAATGGCTGGTAATGTGCCTACTCAAGTCCCAATACAGACACCAGTGGTACAACCACAGTCTCCTACTAGACAGTATGAAAAATTGATGAAATATGGGGCTACAGAGTTCAAGGGGACAATAGATCCTCTAGAGGCAGAATAGTGGTTAGAGAGGATGGATAGGGTATTCAAGAAACTGCATTGCACGGAGGAGCTCAGATTTGAATACTCTGTATCTTTGCTACAGAGGGATGCTTATGACTGGTGGAAAACCATTCCCCACAGCTTGGTAGAACCTGCAGTGCTAACATGGAATGACTTTCTCAGGAAATTCAGACAAAAATATGTCCCTGATGCTTATGTAGACCAGAAGCTACAAGAGTTTCTAAGTCTGAAATAGGGGAGCAGATCAGTGGCTGAGTATGAAAGAGAATTTTCCCGCCTGAGCCATTATGCAGTAAGTTTACTTGCTACCAGCAGGGAGAGATGCAAGAGGTTTAAAACCAGCTTGAAACCCAGTATCAGATTACAAGTGGTCAGATTCAAACACACTAACTTCTCTAAACTTGTTTCTCAAGCCCTAGAGTTGGAAAGAATTGAGTCTGAAGCTGCTCCTGAGAAAAAGAAATCAGAAAAGACAGAAAAAGAGGGAAAATCAGTAGAATAGAGTTCCAGTGGTCCTACTGGAAAGAGGAAGAATTATGGGGGACACAGCAGAGGTGGCAAGAAGTCTGGTAGGGGAAGACATTCAGGACAGAAACCTCCTCTATCTAGTCAGCAGAGTACCAGAGGTTCCTACCCTTCCCGCCAATGTGAAACTTGTGGAAGATATCATGGTGGGATATGCTATAAGGCTATTGGAGCCTGTTATAACTGTGGAGGCATAGGACACTTTGCCAAGGATTGCACCAGTAGTCGCAGAGTTGGACCACCTCCTACTACTGCAGAAGGGTCAGTTCAGAGCCCTGTCACCAGAAGTTCACAACCACCCAGCAGAGTTAGAGGCAGGGGTAGAGGTAGCCCAGCAGGCAACCAAGGCACAGTGAAACATTCAGAGCAAGACAGTGCTCCAGTCAGAGTCTATGCAATGAGACAGAGAGAAGAGGCCGAGACATCTGATGTTGTGGCTGGTACCTTCTCAACTTTTAATCAGGATCTGTTTGTGTTATTTGATCCGGGTTCTACCCATTCTTATGTGAGTGCTAGCATCATTGATTGCATTGCTGTTCCATGTACAAAAATGGACTTTGAGGTGCTAGTAACAAGTCCACTAGGATAGGAGGTCAGGGTTAATAGAATGTATAGAGATTGTCCTTTGGTGATCCAAGGACACACTTTTCTGTCTGATTTCATTGAAATGCCCTTCAGAGATTATGATATCATCTTGGGCATGGATTGGTTAGCCAGGCATCATGCCATGATTGGTATCAGAGAAAGACAGTCACATTTGGTCTCCCTCAGTACAGTGATGTGGTAATACATGGGGAGAGGTAGTTATTGCCATCAAACATCACTTCGGCTGCACTAGCCAGAAAAATGATCAAAAAGGGGTGTGAAGCATACTTAGCACATGTAGTAGACACCCAAGTGGGGAGTCCAGCATTGAAAGACATCCCTACAGTATATGACTTTCCAGATATGTTTCCTGATGAATTGCTAGGATTACCTCCGGAAAGAGAAGTGCAGTTTGAAATTAATGTTATGCCTGGTGTGGATCCAATCTCCATAACACCATATAGAATGGCACCAGCAGAGTTGAAGGAGTTGAAGATACAGTTGCAAGAACTACTTGAAAAGGGCTTTATCTGCCCTAGTGTGTCACCTTGGGGAGCGCCAGTATTGTTTGTTAAGAAGAAAGATGGTACTCTTCGCTTATGTATAGATTACCGGCAGTTAAATAAGGTGACAATAAGGAACAGATATCCATTACCACGCATTGATGATCTATTTGATCAGTTGAAGGGTGCAGCTATATTCTCCAAAATTGATTTGCAATCTAGTTATTATCAGTCAAAGGTGCAAGAGCAGAGTATTCCAAAAATTGCTTTCAGAACTCGGTATGGCCACTATGAATTTCTAGTAATGCCATTCGGGTTAACAAATGCTCCAGCTGCTTTTATGGATCTGATGAACACTATCTTCAGACCATATCTCGATCAATTTGTGGTGGTGTTTATTGATGACATTTTGATATATTCGAGGAATGCAGAAGAGCATGAAAAATATCTGCGGATTGTACTACAGACTTTAAGGGAGAAACAGCTATACGCCAAATTGTCGAAATGTGAATTTTGGCTAAAAGAAATCTCCTTTTTGGGACATGTTGTGTCAGCTGAAGGGATTAAGGTAGATTTTAGCAAGGTAGAAGCTATCCTTAATTGGAAGCCGCCCAGGAATATCACAGAAATTCGCAGTTTTCTGGGTTTAGCTAGATATTATCGCCGGTTTGTGAAAGGGTTTTCTATGTTATCTTCTCCACTGACCAAGCTGCTTCGGGAAAGATTTGAAATTTCAGTGGACAGATAAATGCCAGCAAAGTTTTGATAAGTTGAAGAGGTATTTAACTGAAGCTCCAGTCCTCACTTTACCTACTCCGGGTAAAGAATACACAGTTTATAGTGATGCTTCTCACAATGGTTTAGGCTGTGTACTGATGCAAGATCGGAATGTCATTGCTTATGCATTATGCCAGCTGAAACTACATGAGAGGAACTAACCAACACATGATCTGGAGCTAGCAGCTATTGTTTTCGCTCCTAAGATCTGGAGACACTATTTGTATGGAGAGAAATGCTACATTTACACAGATCACAAGAGCTTGAAGTACTTAGGCACCCAGAAGGAATTGAACTTGAGGCAGAGGAGATGGTTAGAACTCATTAAAGACTATGATTATTTAATAGACTATCAGTCAGGGAAAGCAAATGTGGTGGCTGACACCTTAAGTCACAATACTATGGCAAGTCTCAGAGTTTCTCCTTTGTCCGTGGTATATGAATTGAAAGCACAGCATGCCAGTTTAGAGATTAATGATGAGGGACATACAGTAATTGCATGGCATGTACAGCCAGTGTTGATTGATCAAATCAGAATGGCTACTCAGAGTGATGATAAATATCAAAAGCTACTGAAAGAAGTCCAGCAGGGCAAGAAACCTGAATTTTCTGTGAAAGATGATGGTTTATTGCTACATCAGGGCAGAATGTGCATTCCTAATGATGCTGAATTGAGACAGATCATTATGAAGGAAGCACATGAGTCTCCTTTTACTATGCACCCTGGTGGAACTAAAATGTACAGAAGGCTGAAAGAGCATTACTGGTGGATGGGTATGAAGAGAGATATAGCTGAATTTGTTTTCAAATGCCTAACTTGTCAACAAGTAAAGGCAGAACATCAGGTTCCAGCTGGTTTGTTACATCCTTTGCCAGTACCAGAGTGGAAATGGGAACGAATAACTATGGATTTTGTTACAGGACTTCCAAGAACACAGAATAGTCATGATGCAGTATGGGTTATAGTTGACAGATTGACCAAGTCTGCTCACTTTTTGCCAGTTCGGATGGACTATAGCCTGGAAAGATTGGCCAAATTGTACATATATGATATTGTAAAATTGCATGGGGTGCCAGTATCAATTGTGTCTGACAGAGATCTTAGATTCACTTCTAGATTCTGGAGTAGTCTTCAGAGAGCCCTAGGAACTAGATTGAACTTCAGCACAGCATTCCACCCACAGACAGATGGCCAGTCTGAAAGGGTAATTCAGATATTGGAGGATATGCTACGGGCTTGTGTGATTGAGTTTGAAGGTAGTTGGGATACACACTTGCCTTTAATTGAGTTTGCTTATAACAATAGCTATCAATCAAGCATTGGGATGCCTCCATATGAAGCTTTGTATGGCAGAAAGTGCAGAACTCCCTTATGTTGGGATGAAGTAGGTGAAAGGAGGATGATTGGGCCAGAAATTGTTCAGCAGACAGAGGAAAAGATCAAATTGATCAGAGATAGACTCAAGGCTGCATCAGACCGTCAGAAGTCCTATGTTGATTTGAAGAGAAGAAATATTGAATACGCAGTGGGTGATAAAGTATTCCTCAAAGTTTCTCCTTGTAAGAGGATTATGAGATTTGGCAGAAAGGGAAAACTGAGTCCTCGTTTCATTGGACCATATGAGGTTCTGGAAAGAGTGGGTCCTTTGGCATATCGGTTGGCATTACCTCCGGAGTTAGCAAAGATACACAGTGTCTTCCATGTGTCCATGTTAAAGAGGTACAGATCTGACCCATCTCATGTACTATCCAGACCTCTCATATGAGGAAGAACCCATAGAAATTCTGGCATATGAGGTGAAGCAGCTGAGGAACAAACAGATACACCTGGTTAAAGTGCTGTGGAACCATCATTCAGGCCAGGAAGCTACTTGGGAACGTGAAGAGGATATGAGGAGACAACAACCGCAGCTATTCAGAGACTAATGCCAAGTAAAATTTCAAGACGAAATTTATTTTAAGGCGGGGAGAATTGTAACACCCCTATGTTCGGTAGTGCGTTCTACTGTTCCAGTGACCAGTGTTGTCCGGACAACTAGGATGCCTAGAACTACACTTCGATATGAGTGAGGAAATATAAAATAATGAAATACAAGAAAAGAAAATACAAGAAAAACAAAGGAAAAATAATATCAAAGAAATATAACCAAGTTAAGCGAGCCGAGAACCCTAGCGATGGGTGACCGCGCCGGGAAGTCACGGCGTGGACCGTTGACTAGCCTTGGATCGCGGAGAACCCTGAAAAATATTTTTAGGACTTAAAGAGACATCAATTGAAGTATAAATATCATTAGAAATATCAAAGAAAAACTAATTAATTAGTACAAAGAAAAGTGAGAAATCGAAAAACGGACAAAACCCAGTGTTACCGAAAAATCCGGAATGCAACCCGAACAGGGGCATTGTGGCCATTTGACACCCCGAGTTGTCTTTTGACCTAAATGTCCATTAAAAATACATGATATTATATTTGGAAAATGTCATGAAAAATTAAAGTAGTGGCACATAATGTAAATAGCAAAAATAGGATATAAATTGAGTAAATAACACTTTAAAACATATAATATAATTAATTTGTGGTGAGTGGAGCATTATGGATTAAATTAAACATTAAGTGGGCAGGTGTACTTGCACTAAAACTTCATCTTCTTCATTCCTCCTTCCATGCCGAAATGAAGAGCTTGAAAATCCTCCATGGCCGATTTGCTTGAAGCTTCTTAATCTCCATCATTTCCACCTCCACACACCAAAGTCATTTCACTAATTTTGATCCCCACCTCACAAGAAAGAAGTAGATACTAAAATCAAGGGAGTTTGGTGAAGATTTAACAAGCCTCATCAATAGGTAAGTTTGTGTTTTTTATCTTTGTTTTATTAAAGTTTGTAAGGATGTTATGGGTATTTTATTTATGGAGAGATTTTTTAGGTTTGATGTTTAAAGGGGGATGTGTACCTTTGGAAGCCATGGAAACTCCTTGAAGACAGTTTATTTTTGCTTGTAAATGGTGGATTGAAGGATTGATTAAATATTTATGTGTGTAGGAAATTATTTGGGTGATGTATACTTAGTATATGTGAATGTGTATTTGAAATTTGAAGCTTGGGAATTAATGGAATGTAAATGCATGAATCGGCAGCCTGGTTTGGTGAACCATAAGGATGTTATTTTAAGTTGGGATTATGGTATAATAATGTTGAATTGTGATGGTTGTTATGGCAGCTTGGGTATATGTGTGATGGTGTGAGGTTGGACATGTAAATGAGCATGAATAGGTGGTTAAATTATTATAATTGAGTTTGACAAATTTTGCACTTTATGGTGTATGTTGAATGTGATTATAAGCTGCCAAAATGATCAACAATATGTGGGAAAATATGTTTAGGTTACGGTACAAACCAGAATGGGCATGAATGTGAAGTTTAGTAAGTGTTAAAGGTGACCTTTGATGAGTATGAACAAAATATAATAAGGCAGTTTGTGTTTTAGGCTTAGAACCTTAAGTGTATGGCTCCAATTGGTATGAGACCAATTGGAGGTGAAACTAGGCACAAAATGTGCCAACTTTCATGAAGGAAGCTTTCCAAATTCTGCTTGTAAGGTAGCTTGAAAAATGACCAAATCCGGATTAGTGCAATTAAGGCCTGAAAATTGACCAATTGGGCAGCAGTTAGTGTTTAGGCCATAACTCACTCAAAACAGGTCCAATTGACCTGAACTTTTGACCATGAATAGTTAAGACCTATATCTACAAGTCTTATGAAGACACCAAAGCCCAGAAATGACCATAAGCAAGTCAAACAGCTTTCACAAGTTCGGGTCCAAAAACAGGCCAAACCAAAATTAACCTAAAATGACCTAAAGTGACCAATTTTGATGCATTTTGACCAGCAATCGTAAAATGACCATAACTTGGTCTACATAACTCAGAATGACCTGAAATTTTGCCCCGCTTGCAATAAGACATAGATCTACAAGTTTGTAGTTTTGACCGAAACCTGAGAACCGAGGGAACTAGGTCGTCCGGCTAGGTCAAACTAGTATCCCGGAATCTAGCAAATTGCAAGAAAATGCAAGATACATGGAAAGGAGTTTGGTAACATGTACCAACCCTAAAAGACTATTGAATGTGACATATTATTAACATTAAAACCTAATTTACCTAGAATGCATCGAGGGTCAACATATTAGGTTGACTAAGCAAATAGTAGAATTCAGTGAATTAATTATCAAGCATTATCATTAGAGACAGTTTAATGAGTACTGAAACACCTCAAATTGTGTTTCTCAGTTAGCAAAGACTCAGGGAAAGGGAAGGAAACACTAAGTCAAGACCAGGAGACAGTTATCAGAGGTTTGTGCACAACAGTTATTTCTTTTGAAATTTTCAATTGAAATAAATTATTACTATTTGTATATTATTGTTTTCAATTATGGAAATGTGTTTGAATGGATACTTATTGCTTGAAAAGCATTGTAAATGGTTTGAAACTGTGGAAAATTTGATTTAGTGTGATTTGTGAAAATTGAAGTTAATTATGAATTGTGTTGCCATTTTGTGAATGAAATTATGACTTTGGAAATTTATTGGATTCTCACGAATCATTTGAATAAAATATTTGGAATTGATTTTGTGTTCACACTTAGCATAACAGTATCACATCATTCCTTCTCCATTTATGGGGTTATGATCGTTTATTTTTCTCCCTCTCTGGTTTACCAGTTGAGGTTGTAGATCGAATGAGTACTCATTATATATCTAGCTTCCTTCCTCATTGATTTCAATTAGTGGGGTTGTGATTGCTTTGTCGTGGTGTACAACGCGGCATTGATCGGAAAATTGTGTCATGGCTTATGTTGTGTATGAATTGACAACACTGTATTCTTAAATTATTTGACTAAATTGTGTTATTATGAGCTTTGATAATTTGTGAAATGGAGTTTAAATTCTTATTGACATTCACTGTCATTTGAATTTAACTATGTTTTGATTACTGAGATTTATTGTGATATTGTGTTAAATTCCTTATGACATTCATTGTCTTGAATTTAACTATGGTTTTACGTATCCATCATTTATATGATTTATGAATTGTGATTTAAAGTTGTAATTGGTTAATATTGTGCACCACTGAGACATTGTCTCAGTGATAGCTTTTCATTACTGTCGCAGGTAGACAGACGGACAGGCCAGCAGACTAGGCTGCTAGTGTATTCAGCGAGAGATCATCGGGTATATTGAGTATACCACATTTTGCATTTTGTACTGTAATGTATGTTCATTGTATGTATATATTGTTCTTGGTTTTGAGCAGTTGTAAATTAAAATTGTACATTGAGGTTGTAAAATAAATTATGAGTTATCTTGGCTTGTAAAATTTGTACTGTATTTCTTTTATCTCAGTCTTTGAAAAATTATTGGGGATTTGAGTTGAGAAAAATATTGTGGTGTTTAACTGTTGGAGTTGAGATTGAGAAAAATATTGAAGTGCTTTTTACAGGTTTTCTGAAGAACTGTTTTATCCAAAATACAGATGGCACTCTGCCAAAATTTTTACGGAAGTCACTAATAGTCCAAATGTGTTAGCTGTTTTGCTTCAGTTCAAAAAGGTTTTTAACACCTGTAAATTGTGCTCACCACTGTAAAAGGAAGTAAGAAAAGTTTTAAAATCCCTTATTGTGTATTTAATGGTTTATTAGTAGATGAAGTTGGTAATTCATTAGGTATACTACGGGATCATGTTATGCCTTACAGAGGGGTAGGGTGTGACATAGTTAAACTAAACATGAATTAGAGCTTAAATAATGTGGTAATTGTGGTTAAAATGATAAGTGAACTCAAATTTCATGGAATTATGATGAATTGTATAATTAGGGTTCATAGCACCTAGGGTTTGGGGACAAAAATTTTGAGAAATGATCAAATAGTATTTTTAACATTGTTTGAGATGAAAAATGGTCATTTGTGACTAGTTGAGGTATGTTAGAAGTGTTGGAACCAAATGCAAATTCAGATTGCTTAGGGTCATGCTGCAGGCAGCAGAACCAAGGTCCCTTTCAGGGACCAAAACTAAAAATCTACAAGTCCAATTGGTCTGAGACCAAGTGGGAATGAAAATAGACACAAAATGGAACATTTTTCATATAGGAATCATGCCCAAAAAGTGACCAAAACCTAATGAACAAATTGACCAAATCCGAAATCGGCAATCTGACCTGTACCAAAAATGACTAAATGAACAGTATTTGTTCATTTGGCCATAACATGGGCTAGGCAGGTCTAAATGACTTGTAATTTTTCCAGTAGAAAGCTGAGATATAGACCTAAAACTTTCATGAAGAAAACAAACCCAAATTATGCCCTTAACCAAGTTATTTAGCCACCCAAATTTGGTAACCTAAAACTGCCAGAACCAGAATTTGTCCAGAAAATCTGGGTTACGTCCAATCCGGCAACCATGATTCAAATGGCTATAACTTGAGCTACAAAACTCCAATTGGAGTGATTCAGAAAGGAGAATAAAGTTAAGACAATAGGGAACATTTTCTTTGAAGAAAATTTTGCCAAATTCTTACAGTAAAATGACCAATGGAACAGTTTAACATAAAACACCTAAAACTGAAAATTTGCAAATTTGCCTAAAAGACTTAAAATTTGAGAAAACAACCAAAACCAGCAAAATTGGTCACCAAAATGTGGTATGTGAGTATAGTTGGAATTCCCATACCTATTAAGCCTTAGAAAGTCAACAAATTGACTTGAATAGTGTAGTGAATAATAACCCCAAAACATAAATTTTAAAGAACATCAAGTTTAGCATATATAAGATAGATAAAAGTGAATTTGAATTTATTTTTGGATTTAAGCTAAGTTATGGTACTGAAACACTATGAAACTGTGTGTTTCAGTGGAAAAGAACACCGGGAAAGAACCCGAAGGATCGAGTCAAGGCCAAGAGGCGACTCACTTAAAGTTTGTGCACAACATCAATATGCTTTAAATTCCATTTACAAAGTGCATGAAATGTGTATTATGATTTTGCTTTGAATTGTTGAAAGTTTACTTGTGTATGTTTGAAATAGCAAAAAATGTTTAGTAAATTGTTAAGATAAGTTTTGAAACCACAGTGTCATGACCATATATTTGAACACCTCACTAACATGACTAGTGGGGGAAATCAATTTCCAATTTTGATTCCTTCTCTGGCTGAAGTATTGAGGTGTGTGCTAGTATAAGAAGAAAAAGAATGGGTCCCCATATATTTGAGCTAGCTAGCCTTGTGATGTGACTTCTCCTTAGCCTTTGGCTATTGAGATTATATTTGTTTCGAATGGCATTATATAACTGTGTGTTTTTATGAAATGTGTTTTGAGACTTTTGAAATGAAATTGTTTGGATTAAAATTTTATAAGTCATGTTTTAAATGTATTGCTCATGTTCAATTTAAATTTTGAATAAATGTGATTTAAATTCTGCATAAAGTTTATTTTAGTATGTTGTGCACCACTGAGTCCTAGTACTCAACGATGGCTCTTATTGCTATCACAGATATAGAGACTAGAGAAGTAGCAGATTGAGCTGCTCAGGATTGAGGAGCTACCTGCTTTGAAGTTATCGGGTATATTTTATACCCTGACTGTAAAAATTTATTTTGATGTATGTAATGTATGTAAAGGTATGGACATGTAAAACTGGTCTTGAGCAGTTTGTATAAAGTTTGTAATAAATTTTAGTTTGGATTTTTCCTAATATAAATTTTTAGTATGATGTATATAAATTGTTTTACATTTAATTACATATGAATGGAAGTATTTTGTTTTAATTTGAATGAAATTAATTAGTAATATTTTGGATGATAATTGAATTAGAAATTGTGGATTTGAATTTGTGAAAATTGATAAGTGATGTTGAAATTGATTGGGATGGTTGTGAAATTGAAGACGTTGTTGAGACAAATTATTGGAAGTGCTTTTTACAGGAATTTGAAGAACTGTTTTCTCAAAATACAGATGGCACTCTGCCGAAATTTCTATAAAATTTGCGAAAAAATAAAATGGGACAAAAATTTAACTAGTTTTAAAACTTTGAATAAATGATTTTAATATCTATTTATAAATGCTCACCACTTATAAAAGTAAGAAAATTGTTTAAAATCCCTTGTAGGGTACTTAATGAGTTATCGGTAAGTGAAGTTCGGTAGTTCATTAGGTATTCTATGGGATCATATTATGCTTTACAGAGGGGTAAGGTGCGACACCCACCTAGGCTGGCCAAATTTCCCTTTGGTCCTCCAAAGATGTTTTCTTTTGATTGTAAGTTAATTTCTAGATTACTTAAACTAAGAACACACATATTAAACTAAAATTTCAATTAAAAGAACTAACCTCACTTTGATGTTCAATCTTCAATTTTCCTCTTTTTTTCTTGATCAATCTTCTTCTCAAGTGAGGTTAATAAGGTTTAACTAAGGAGGTTACACTTCTATGGCTGAATTTGTGGTTTTTTTCAAGCTCAAAAATGAGCTTTCATAGAGGACTAGTGAAGGAGAGAGGGAAGAGAGAGGTGGACAGCTTGGGTGAGGGAAGAAGCAGATAAATTTTCTTTTTTAATTATTTTGTCTTTTAACTTAGTAATTATCCCACAATTCCAATTTTGTAAATATTAGGTTTATTACATCATGCATGATATCATGAATGATGTAATAAACTTTATCAACTTTTTCTTTTTTTTTTCATTTATTTTTCTTTAGTTCTTTAATTTAATTCTTAATCCTGAAATTTTCTTTTCTCCGATTTTATTTGACAGTCAGGTCAGCAGTCAGCTCTGGGGGTCAATTGACCAAATTGCCCCTCACTAGTTCAATCTGGTTTGCAAATAATTCAATATTTCTTTTGGATCCCTGACCTAATTATTTGACAGGCTTAACAATTCTTTTTTGTGATTTTCTCTTTTCCATTATGTTCGCAATAGTCCTAAGGACCGCAGCGTCACATTTTAAGGTTCGAAATTTGAGTTTAGATCGACCTCGCAGTCCTTCCCGAGAAGGTCACCCATCGCTGTGACTCTCAGCTCATTTAACCTCTTATGTTATGTTTTTCTTATTTATACTTAACTAATTGACAATTACTAATTATTTGTGTTCAGGACTTATCTAGTTATCTTAGATGTGGTTCTAATCTCCTTAATTATCTAGACCGACATCGATCACCGGAATAGTGAAATATACCAGGCTATGCAAATAGGGGTGTTACATGGCTTAATGTGATTAGGTTAATTAAAATTAAGATACAATCAGGTGATGATATGTGGCAAGGGTTTTAAGTGATGACATAATTATAAAAGGGAAAAGAAAGAAAAATTTAGCCACTCTTCTTATTCGCTCAAGTGTGCCGCCACCTATAGCTCTCTCTCCTCTCTTCATCTTCTCTCATCAATTCAAAGAGAATTACCCAAATTCTTCTGAATTAAAATTTCTAGAAATTGTTTCTAGTGTTCTATACATATCTACAAACTCTCTAAAGGCAAATTCCTAATTTCTAATTGGTTGGCAAGGCTTGAGAAGCTGGTTTAGGGGCTGCCATTGGTGATCTTAGTGTGGACAAGCTAGAGGGACAACTCTTGGGGTCCTAGGTGCTTCACAAAGGTACCAATTACATCTACAGTGCATCAAAAGGTTAGTGCACATATTATTCTTTTAATCTAGGGTTCTAATTAAATGGCAAATATAGATCCTAATACATATTAAAAGTTTTTTAATATGCAATTGAACATTGAAATCAATCAGGCACATAATGGATGTGGCATGATGAATGAAACCCTAGAAGAAAATTTTAAATTCAATGTTCTAATCTAACAATTTTCATGCTTCCGCTCCTTCATGGATTGGAAGCTAAGTGGAGTTGATTAAAGCTTGAAAACAAGGTTAGTGCTATTAGATTTGATGAATTTTGAAGTTAGGGCAAATTAAATTAGGGTTTCATTAAATTAGGGTTTCATTAAATTAGGGTTTTCCTTGCTTGTGACCCCTTTAATGCATTTATGCATATATGATGCTTATTTGATATGTAATGGTTGGGAAATGTTAATGATATGACAAACCAATTGTATGGATGTAATGTGTTCATTGGGACTGGTTCTGGATAGCTTGAGTCTAGTGACTTCAATTGCTCATAACTTGAGTTACACAACTCTAATTACTGTGAAACCAAAAGCCAAATTAAAGATGAAATCTATACTTACAACTTTTAGGTTTTGACCCAAACCAAATTCCTAGGGTAAATTGGTTAAATTCCTAGAGTAAATTAGAATGGCTAAAACTGAAATTTCCTGCAATTCCAGTAATTTTCTTTGTGACCTCCGTGTAGAAACAGGGCATATCTCTCTTTGTACAACTCCAATTAGGTGGCTCAAAATGCTTTGGAAACCTAAGATATAGGCCTATAACTTTGCTTTAGGGACCTTGCCTAAATTCTGGGTGTTGAATGTTAAAATGTTGAATGCAAAACTGAGGTGAAAACCTAGAAATCTGGAAACTGCAGGATACTGCATTCGTGAACAAGGGTTGATCATTTAGCCATAACTCACTCTAAAAAACCCCAAATTGAGTGATTCTTAAACCTATGTAATCCTAAGACATAGGAGAACAATTCATATGAAGAACACAAAGTTAAATTATGAGTGCAACCTATCCAAATTAGCTTGACAAAATGGGTCCAAAATCTGCCTGGATTCTAGAATGCCTTGAAAACTAGAAATTAGTCATAGGACCAGTTTTGGTAAAATAGTTATAACTTGAGCTACATAAATGCAATTTGAATGATTCTAAAGCCAAAATAAACCTAAAACATAGATATATAAATCTCATTAAGAAGGTATGGCCTAATTCCTGCAATACCTTGGTCTGAATTATTAAAGAAATTGAGGCAATAAATATGAAAACTATGAAATGTTATCATAATAGTTCAAAATGTGAATGGTAATGAATGGCAATGGCATGAAAAACATGAATGACATATGAAATTTTATTTTGTGACTTATGCTTCCATGATGAATGAATGATGAAATAATGAGAATGATGACTTGCTAATAATGATAAATTAGCTCAAGTATGCCTAGACAGTAGTGTAAGGGTTAGATAGATTGGCATGCTAAGAAGGGATGAGATTAGCCGTACTACATTTGACTACATTTGGCTTTTATGCCTGGATATCATTGGCAGGCACCGAGTGTCCGATATGGTTATCCCATATTCATTATCACTTTAAATAATCATTGGTAGACACTGAGTCTACGATATGATTATTCTTTTGGCTTTTATGCTTACTTATATTTACATACCCAGTAGGCACCGATGTGTCTGACGGTACAATGGCTCTAGGCACCGAGTGTCCAGAGCCAATGAAACCCGCGTATCCAGTCCAAACATTCTAATTAAAGGTTACTTGGGCACTGAAATAAATTAAAGAAGTTGAATATCAAGATAAAGAAAGGGAAAGATCCCAAATACATAAATGCTTCCAAAGATCATAAAAATGTGTAAACATGAGGGAACAAGAAAAATATTGTGAAAGGTATTTAAAATTAGTATGCTGTTAAACATATGAAATAACTACAGAATTAGAAATTACAAATTCTACGCTGCTCTTAAATGACTTATGAATATTCAAATTTGCAGTTGCCTTATTTTCATACAATTGTAGAAATTATTATTTTTTATTCTATATTGTACTTTATTATTTTAGTGCACCACTAAGTAGAAATGCTTAGCGTGATGAGTTTTTCCTCGTGCAAGTTCAGGTGATAAGGTCCAGTAGACTGTAACACGCCTCACCCGTCTATAGTGTAACCGAGCAAGGCATGCCACACGGTGTGCCGGAGCACCTGATCTTATCTGATTTCATTATAGTTCTTAATATATTTATTCAAAAATGGTTTAAGCACTAACGTTGTTTATTAAATCTGACTAGTACAGTAAATATCACATATTTTCCATATTCACAATTTCAATCTCATTCATATTCAGAATCAACTCATATATCAGGATGTTCAATTCCATTAAGTAACATAGTTTGTCAACTAATTACATAAATTCACAGTCTACGTATTATACAAATTAATTACATCACAAACTTACTCAATGCAATTTCTTAATTTGAATTACAATATAAGAAATAATTAAAATATAAAAAATACATTATATGCTTAATGTGAGCCCTATCTACATGCATTGCTGAGGAGGTGACAACCTTGAACTCTTCTGACACTTCTGCAGATCTGGACTCCAAAAATCTCAACCAACTGTCTACTGGTTTTACCTTCAGTACCTGCAAGAGGAAACAATTCCATCGCGCTAAGCATTTCTGCTTAGTGGTGCAATAATATAACAAGAAATAATTTATACGAATAAAGAAAGAAATAAATCATAATTCGGATACTCAAGAATCAATTTAATTTTGGTATGGCATTTCTAGTATCAACTATCTTATATACTAGTTTATTCTTCTTTGGAAGTACTAAGTTATAACCTTTCAGTAAATACCTAGTATACAAATTATTCTAACTATATTGTATTTTAAGTCTCTACGGTTCTGCAAATTGTATTTTTGTTATGTTTCTATTGCTAATCTCTTTTACTCATTTCATTCAATACTTAATTTAATTGTACTGAAATTTCATTATACTTAACTTAACTTAACTGCCTGAATTGAATAATGTTTTAATTGACTGCCCGTGTAGCCTATACACTGACCAGATTGGATAAACGGTTAAAATAGCACTGGGTACCTAATATCTCAGGCCGTCACACCATCGATCACAAAGTGTTTCCGGGTGTGCAAATAGTGTGGCTAAAAAGCCATGTAATCAATCAGTAAGGCAATAAACCGAGTATCATAACATAATCCGTATAGCCATAGGCTATTAAAATTATAATCCGTATAGCCATATGCTATTAAAATCCATATAGCTGTCAGTACCTATTGGCATGCCAACCTATCTAAACTAGTCAACTAAGCAAACTAGGGCATATTACAAGATTACATATTTAATTCTTTATTTTTAGGATTTATACGTCTTTGTGCCTTTCACTGGTCAACGAACATGTTGACCTTTTTATACATCATGGATAAGTTGATTATAGTATCAACATGTTACAATTCGCATTTCAATATGCTGCCAGTATAGTGCAATTTACAATTCTCACAAGTTAGCATTTATTGCCAAATTATTTCTAGGCTTCATTGAATATTATTGTCAATTTTTCAATTTTAGTATGCTAGATTGGTCTAGCTAAATGTCCTACTTCCATTGATTTTTAGCTTCTACCCAAAGAATCAAATTTGTAGCTCCATGTCTTTTTGAACTTTTGGCACAGATTTTAGGTCATTCTGAGTTGTTTATACCAAGATATGGTCAATTTACTAAAGCTGGAAAGATTGTATTTTCAATGCAAGTTTAGGTCATTTTTTTAGGTCAAATTCCATTCTGGCAGATTTAGTACCCTAACTTGGGCAAGCAATTTGACTTGGTTCTGGTCATTTTTTGGCTTTGCAGTCTTCATAAGAGTTGTAGCTCTATGTCTAATCTTTCCATTGATATAAAATTTTAGGTCATTTGGACCTGTTTTGAGTGAGTTATGGTCAAATGAGTGACTACAGTTGATATGGTCAAATTCTAAGTTGCAATGGTTCTAGACAGTTTTGATACCTCAACTTGTGCAAGCTATTTGACTTAGTAAATGGCATTTATGGGTTCTGTGTGTTAGTAGTATGCCCTAGAGTATATCATTTAGTATGTATCTTGTACATGTTTTTGTTAATAAAAAGCATTTTCACTTTTCCGTTTACATAATATATTTATGTGTAATAGAAAAGGTCCATTGATATTTTGTTAGAAATTCTACTCTTAACTTGTTAAGAATATAAGTGATAGCATTTCTAGCACAAAGTATCATAAATAGGTTCACAATCGAGGATACTTCACAATAAGGGCATGACTTATCCAGAAAGATTGTAATCATATTTGTTCTCAAGTTATTTATATGAGATGTAAATAAGATGGAATGGTGAGTCTTATGCCATTTAACAAACATGGTAGGCACTTATACATGATAAGTAGGTCAAACCAGTGACATTTATGAAAAGCACATGGAGTTTACTCTTGTCAATGTATTGTCATAAATCATATCAGTGCATATAATCTTTAGACCTGAGATAGCACAGTTATCTTGTATATAGGTGGTTTGAGTTTGATACTGCTTTTATACTTGTACTGTGTATGGGTATCTGGGTATGTGTTGGCTCCTACTAGTTATATATGGAGGTAGGTGTTGATCAAGATGGAATCTGTTCCTCTAAGTAAATAGGGATAAATCCTATGTTCATTTAATTGTTCTTGATGTTTCAAGTTCCTGGCCAGGACAAATAGATTTAATCAGAAAAGAGTTTCTGATGAGAAAATCTTTTTAATCAAGAACTGGAATTAAAAGAGAATGTAATATTCATAGCAAATGGGGTTTGACATAAACCATGACTCCAACTCGAATTGGGATTTTGTAACATAGAGATTCTAGTGCATGGTAACATATAATTATAGGTTCATTTAAGGTAAATCTTATTACTAAATGGGTGGCCATGGCATGCTATGCTAGGTGTTAACCATGGTCTATGATGTGCATAAAATGATTTAGAGAAATCATTTAAGGTAAGAAAGAGTTCTGAGTTTTGATGATATTAAGAGTTGATATCATGTCTCATTGCCAATTAGTGATGAGCCTAGCAAGTCACACATATACACAAGTAATCACCAAATTAAATATAATTTAATTAATTAATTAAAGAGTTTAATTGATTAATTAAATAGGTTTGGTTTGCAATTAGATTGCAAAGTCCATAGCGTGGCTTGAAACCAAATCTAAGTTATTGGATGTATAGTATAAGTTAAATTTACATTTAAAGTGTTTAAATATGAATTTAATTAATGAGAAATTAATTAATAGAGATTAATTAATTAATTTATTTATATTTGATATAAATTGATTAGAAGAAGAGAAATAACTATTTTGGGTTGAGAACTCAAAATTAAGACAAAGGGGTATTTTGGTTATTTCACAGGGTGACATGTGGCACCATGAAATGGTGACACATGGCACTACACATAAGCTTGCCAAATGTCTTTTAATCATGTAAGATGATTAAAATTAAGATTAAATATAGGTTTGACACTTGGCACAATATGATTGGGTCAATTAAACCTAAAGCCAATCAGAAGGTGACATGTGGCAAGGGTTTTAAGTGGTAACCTAGCTATATAAATGTAAGGATGAAAGAACAAACATAGCAAGCTGCCATTCTTCTCTTTGTGCTGCCACCCTTGGCTGCTCTCCCTTCTCTTCTTCTTCATCTCTCATCTATTCCAAGAGATTAGCAAACAATCTCATGAATTAAAAATACTAGAAATTGTTTATAGTGTCCTGTTTACATCTGTAATCTCTCAAAAGGCAAAACTTGATTTTCTAATTCATAGAAAAAGCTTTAGAAGCTGTTCAAGAGCTGCCATAGGTGATCTTGGTGTGAACAAGCTAGAGGGACAATATATGGTGTCCTAGACGCATCCCAAAGGTGTCAAATACACTGCAGTGCATCAAGAGGTTAGTGCACTTATTCTTAATCTAATCTAGGGTTCTAATAATTAAATTGATTAATTCTAAAATCTTAAATGGAAAATGTAGATCCAAAAATATATTAAAAGAGTTTTAATATGCTGTTTATCATTGAAATCAAATAGATAAAAATAAATCTTGCATGATGCATGTGACCCTAGATGAAAAATTTTGAATTTCAATTATCTAAACTTGTGATTTTCATGCGTCCGCTCCTTCACTGTGATCTTCACCAAAGTTGTAGCCCTATGTCTAAGCTTTCCAATTGTATAAATTTTAGGTCATTTGGATCTGTCTACAGTGAGTTATGGTCATTTGATTGACTACTATTCAAATGGTCAAAAATTCTGGGTTCACTAATGGCAATCTGGATTTGGTCACTTTTTAAATCACTTTCTGGATAGATTTTTGGTCAGGCTTCTACATGAAAGTTGGCTCATTATATGTCTAGTTTTGCCTCCAAGTGGCCTCATACCAATTGGGGTCACACATTTAGGTTTATAAGCTCAAATGTATACTGCCCTTATACCATTCCTCAATTACACAACCAATACAAATTCAATTTACTATACTTTAACTTTCCATACCTAAATTCTGGATTTATAGCACTCTAAAATCATTCATTAAATCCCAAATTGGTCAATTTGAGCAATTTACACAAGTCTTTAATATCCAATACACAACCTTAAATCAATTGGTCAAGGTCAACATAATATACATAATTAACAATTAACTAAAACATGAAATTCAACTAGCAAATTTACCATACACTTCCACAATGCATCAACACCATAATTCAACACTTAATCTCATGGAAATATGCATCTTCTAAATTCATCAAGGCTACCGAATCATCACTTTCCCTTAGGTCTTTAAAAATTGTTCAAACCTAATTCAAATTGTCAACTTCAACACACACACATGACATCAATTTGCTAGTACATATAATTAGTTTAATCTACTTCACTAATCACCATTTAAATGCATGAAAATACCAACCTTTAATGCTTCTCAAGGCTGCCCCAATTCAACAATTATCCAAGGTCTTCAACAATTCTTTCAAAATCCTAATTCAATTACTCAATCTCAACATGCACATGAAGTTAATTTTGCTAGGACCTCTAATTACCTTAATCAATATCATTTCCTATCAAACACATGTAAAGATAATTCAAACCTCTTTAGGTTCCATGGCTGCTGAATTCAATCACAATTAAATACTCATCCAAATCTTTCAATTTTTCAATAATTCAACTCATCTCAACCTTAGTACAAAGTTTAATTAAGTGAGGTAAGGAAAACTAGCACTAACCTTATTTTTTAGCTTGATTAAACTTCACCAAAACTCCTCTTTCTTGCTTCCTACATGTTGCCCATGATGTGTAGATCAACTTTAGTGAAGGAAGTTTGAAGAATCATGGCTTGAAGATGGGTGGATGAAGCTTGCTTATGGGACGCCCATGGAGGAAACTTGAAAGCTCCAATTCGGCCATGGGAGAAGAATTGAAGAAACTGAATTGAAAGTGGATGAAATCTGCCCTTATGTGTCCTTTTTATAGTCCTACTAATCTCCACTAACTTAGGTTAATATTATTATTGCAACGTCCTCCCTGTACGTGTTCTGTACGTTCTGTTGCTCCGGTGACCTAATGTCAGTCCGGGCAAGTCAGGATGTCTGGAACTACACTTCAGTGATAGTGAAAAGACATATAATGATGAAATAAATAAAAAGAAAATACAAGAAAAATTAAGAAAAAATAAAAGAGAGAAAATGAAACTAGGTTAAGCAGTAAGACAGTAGCGATGGGTGACCGTGACCGAAGTTACAATGAGGCAATTGCCAACCCCAGGACTGTGGAGAACCCTCGGAATTAAATTTCGAGACATAATTAAAGGTTTATTTAAATGTAATTGACACTAGAAATATCAAAGAAAAATTAATAAATTAGTATAAAGAAAAATGAAAAATCGAGAAACAGACAAAAATCAATGTTACCGAAAAATCGAGAATACAACCCGAAGTGGGACATTTTGGTCATTTGACACCTAGAGTTGCCTTTTGACCTCAATGTCCATTAAAAATAAATGGTATCACACTTTGAAAATTTTATGAAAAATTAAATTGTGATACATTATATAAATGGTGAAAGAAATGAGGTAAATGTGCAAATAATGAAACTTTGAATAATTAAACAATAAAACTAACCTAAGTGCTCCGCTAACTCCTAATTTGGGACACATATGGGACTTTGGGACAGCAGATCCCACTCATTTCATCTTCTTCTTCTACAATCTTCTTCTTGCCGAAATGGAGCTCTCAACCAAAACCTCCATGGACGCACACATTAAAGCTTTCTCTCTCCATCATCAAGCCATAATTTCTGCAATTGTTCTTCATTAAAGTTGATGTACACATCTTGGGAAACCTATAGGCAGCAAAAAGTAGAGAAAATTCCAAGGTTTTATCAAGATCAAGTTGAGGTAAGTGTCCAAATCCCCTCCCTTGCTTTAGTAAACTTCATGTTTAGGTTGAGGTGAGTTGAATGGTTAAGAGAATGGAAGAATTTATTGAGTTATGGTGTTGTTCAATTTTGGCAGCCATGAGAACCTATGTTGCTTGAGTTTTTCTTACCTCTAATGGATGGAAAATAATGTTGATTTAGTTATTTTAAAGTTGTAACAATCTAGTTTTCATGTATATGTACATTGACTACTTGAAATTAAGGGTTTGGAAAGCAATTTGTATACCTTAGTAAACTGCCACTTTTGGCAGCCTTTAAATTCATGAATTAGTGTTTGGTTTCATGAATTTTCTTGATGAATTATGGTGAAGATGAATTGAGGGCAGTGTATGTGAAGTAATGGTTGGTAGGTATATGTTATAATCAAGTGTTTTCATGTATATATTATGTTGAATTTAACTTTGCAAATTAGGGTTGTATAATGTACATGGAACACTTGTATATTCCGTCGTAATGGACATGATTGAGATATGATGAATGGTATATAAGTGTTAAGAATGTATATTCATAGTTTGGGAGGAGGAGAAGTGTCATTTGAAAGTGTTCTTTGTGTGTAGATTTTGTGTTGTGAAGGCAGTAGGTAAATTGAACCATAAGTGACAATTGGTGACCCCAATTGGTATAAGGCCAATGGGAGGTGAAACTAAACACAAAATAGGCCAACTTTCATGTAGAAATATTGCTAAAATTCTGCCTAGAAACTAACCTTAAAAATGACCTAATCCGGAATTGGTAAGTGCAAGCCCAGATTTTTTACCATATAAATAGTAGTCACTAAGATGATCATAACTTACTCAAATGACCTGAAAGTTTTACCATGGAAAGCTTAGACATGGAGCTACAATTCTTATGAAGACACCAAAGCCCAGAAATGGCCAGAACCAAGTCAAATTGCTTGCCTAAGTTCAGGTACCAAAACTGCCAGAACTGAATTTGACCTAAAATTGACTAAATTTTGCACTAAAGATGTAATCTGTCCAGCTTTAGTAAATTGACCATATCTTGGTCTATACAACTCAGAATGACCTAAAATTTGTGCCAAAAGATCAATAAGACATAGAGCTACAATTTTGCTTATTTGATTAGAAGCTAAAAACTAAGAGAAATAGGACTTTAAGCTAGACCAATCTAGCACAATAAAACTAAAATTTTGACATTTACATGTAATGAAGCTTGAAGTAATTTGGCAATGAATGCCAACTTGTGAAAAGGGTAAATTGCACTATATTGGCAGCATATTGAATTACAAATTGTGACATGTTGATACTAGAATCAACTTATCCATGATATCTAAAAAGGTCAACATTTGTATTAACTTGTGAATTATATAATAACTAATAAACTCTAAAAATGAAGAATTAAACAATTAATTTGTAATGTGCCCTAGTTTGCCTAGTTGACTAGTTTGGATAGGTTGCCATGCCAATAGGATTCTGACAGCTGTTCTATAAATGGCTTTATGCCATACTGTGTTTTTACGTCTTATTATGCTGCACTGTGACTTTAATAGCCTACGACTATACGGATTGTGTTATTATACTTAGCTTATCGCCGGATTGACTATATGGCTTTTTAGCCACACTGTTTGCACACTGGGAAACACTTTGTAACCGATGCTGTAATGGCTCGAAGTACTAGGTACCCAATGCCAGTATATCCATTTATCCAGTCTGATCAGTATATAGGCTACACGAGTAGTTAATTTAAGCATTATTAAATTCAAATAGTTAAATTCAGTTTATTGACATACAGCGCCACTAAAAATTAGCAAAAATGAAAGGTTAGCAAATAAAAGTAGAATCAACAACTGCAAAGAATATCGATGTCATAAATTTATAAACAATTCATTTATTTTATTTTAGTGTATATTTCTTTATATTTGGCACCACTAAGCAGAATTGCTTAGCGCGTTGCTTTTGCTACGCGTAGATATTGGAGACACAGCTGGGGAGCCCAGTAGACCTACGATCGGGTGAGACATCAGATCTGCACAGGAGTCCAGAGTCATCTGCACTACACTGCATACATGGTAGGACTTAGGATCTTGTGTAATAACTATCAGTTGTATTTTGACATTTTGTTATGTATTATGTATATCATAAAACTTTAAGGTTTGTAATAATTTGTACATATTAACTTTATATGGAGAATATCTGGATGTATTTAAGTTATAATGGACTGTATTTTGAAACAATTTAAATATTGTAAAAATCAATAGACTGTATTGAAATATTGAGACTGTGAAATAGTTGAGATCTTGAGATTATCATATTGAATTATTTTTAACAGGTTTAGAAGGACAATTTGTCCGAAATACATACGGCACCTTGCCGGGTTTTTATTACCATTTTTGAAACACTGATTTTATTAAAATATAAAAATAGAACCAGTATGTTATGAATATCACATAAAGACTTATTAAATCAAATTGAGATCAAAAAATGAGATAATCACAGACTAGGTGCTCCGGCAAGCCGTGTAGCACGCCTTGCTCGGCTACACTGTAGACGGGTGAGGGGTGTTACAATTATATTTAAAGTTTTGATATTTGCAAATTAACCCCCCATTTCTCTTTTAATTGCACTTCATTTTTAATTTCATTTTTCATGGAATTTTCAAAAGTGAATACCACTTATTTTTAATGGACATTTAGGTCAAAAGTTTACTTTAGGTGTCAATTGACCAAAATGCCCCTCTTCAAGTTGTATTTCAAATTTTTCGATAACACCGATTAACTCCTTGATCCGCCAATTTCTTAAATTTTCGTTTTTCGTTTATACTGACTTGCTAATTTTTCTTTGACATTTTCAATGTCAATTACACCTCAGTAGACCTTTAATTATATCCCGAAAATATTTCTCAAGGTTCCCTGCAGTCCAGGGCTAGTCAACAGTCCTCGCTGTAACTTCCCGGTGTGGTCACCCATCGTTATGGGTTCTGCTCATTTAACTTAGTCACATTTTATCTCTTTTATCATTTCTTAATTTTTCTCATTGCATATTTCATTATTTTATACTTTCTCACTGTCATTACAGTGTAGTTCCAGACATTCTGATAGTCTGTACTCTGGCTGTCCCCATTCTAGCTGTCTGCCGGGACAACCTTAGTCATTAGAACGTTAGTACGTACAGACTAAGTATAGTGAGGATGTTACAACTCTTCCCCTCTAAAAAGGAATTTCGCCCTCGAAATTCATCGAATTCAAATAACTAAGACTATCGTCATCTCATAATTTTGTTCACTTTTCCATCATTATTTCCCATATCACTCCCATCAGGATAACGGCTCTCTACTTCTTTCTCTAATGCCCTCTATGACTCTAAGTCCATATCTTAACCTTGAATAATCGAAAGTAAACAGATCTGCATTAGTGTCACCTCGACTCTTATGAATGCAATGCATGTATGCACACTATCTTTCTACTTATCTTTGCCTAGGAATGCCTAAACCGTGCTCTGATACCATTAAATGTAACACCCATCACCCGTCTACAGTGAAGCCTAGCAAGGCGTGCCACACGGTGTGCCGGAGCACCTGATCTTATTTGATTTCATTACAGTTTTTGATATATTTATTCAAAAATGGTTTAGGCACTAACGTTGTTTATTAAATCTAACTAGTGCAGTAAATATCACACATTTTTCATATTCACAATTTCAATCTCATTCATATTCAGAATCAACTCATATATCAAGATGTTCAATTCCATTAAGTAACATAGTTTGTCAACTAATTACATAAGTTCATAGTTTACGTATTATACAAATTAATTACATCACAAACTTACTCAATGCAATTTTTTAATTTGAATTACAATATAAGAAATAATTAAAATATAGAAAATACATTATATGCTTAATATGAGCCCTATCTACATGCATTGCTGAGGAGGTGACAACCTTGAAGTCTTCTGACACTTCTGCAGATCTGGACTCCAAAAATCTCAGCCAACTGTCTACTGGTTTTACCTTTAGTATCTGCGCGAGGAAACAATTCCATCGCGCTAAGCATTTCTACTTAGTGGTGCAATAATATAATAAGAAATAATATATATAAATAAAGAAATAAATAAATCATAATTCGGATACTCAGGAATCAATTTAATTTTGGTATGGCATTTCTAGTATCAACTATCTTATATACTAGTTCGTTCTTCTTTGGAAGTATTAAGTTATAACCTTTCAATAATAATACCTAGTATACAAATTATTCTAACTATATTGTATTTTAAGTCTCTACGGTTCTTCAAATTGTATTTTTGTTATGTTTCTATTGCTAATCTCTTTTACTCATTTCATTCAATAATTAATTTAATTATACTGAAATTTCATTATACTTAACTTAACTTAACTGTCTGAATTGAATAATGTTTTAATTGACTTCCCGTGTAGCCTATACACTGACCAGACTGGATAAATGGTTAAAATAGCACTGGGTACCTAGTATCTCAGACCGTCACACCATCGATCACAAAGTGTTTCCCAGTGTGCAAATAGTGTGGCTAAAAAGCCATATAATCAATCAGTAAGGCAATAAGCCGAGAATCATAACATAATCCGTATAGCCATAGGCTATTCAAAATCCGTATAGCCATAGGCTATTAAAATTCGTACAACTGTCAGTACCTATTGGCATGCCAACCTATCCAAACTAGTCAACTAGGCAAACTAGGGCATATTACAAGATTACATATTTAATTCTTTATTTTTAGGGTTTATACGTCATTATGCCTTTCAGTGGTCAACGAACATGTTAACCTTTTTATACATCATAGATAAGTTGATTCTAGTATCAACATATCGCAATTTGCATTTCAATGTGCTTGCAATTTACAATTCTCACAAGTTGGCATTTATTGCCAAATTATTTCTAGGCTTCGTTGCATATTATTGTCAATTTTTTAGTTTTAGTGTGCTAGATTGGTCTAGCTAAATGTCCTGTTTCCATTGATTTTTAGCTTCTGGTCAAACAAGTAAATTTGTAGCTCCATGTCTTATTGAACTTTTGGCACAGATTTCAGGTCAATCTGAGTAGTTTAGACCAAGATATGGTCAATTTACTAAAGCTAGACAGATTGTATTTTCAATGCAAGTTTAGGTCATTTTTTTTAGGTCAAATTCCATTCTGGCAGATTTAGTACCCTAAATTGGGCAAGTAATTTGACTTGGTTCTGGTTATTTCTCGGCTTTGGTGTCTTCATAAGAGTTGTAGCTCTATGTCTAATCTTTCCATTGATATAAATTTCATATCATTTGGCCCTGTTTTGAGTGAGTTATGGTCAAATGAGTGACTACTGTTCATATGGTCAAATTCTGGGTTGCAATGGTTCTGGACCGTTTTGATATCTCAACTTGTGCAAGCTATTTGACTTAGTAAATGGCATTTCTGAGTTCTATGATCTTCACCAAAGTTGTAGCCCTATGTCTAAGCTTTCCAATGGTATAAATTTCAGGTCATTTGGACCCGTCTACAGTGAGTTATGGTCATTTGATTGACTACTATTTAAATTGTCAAAAATTTTGGCTTCACTATTGGCAATCCAGATTTGGTCACTTTTTGAGTCACTTTCTGGACAGATTTTTAGCCAGGCTTCTACATGAAAGTTGATTCATTATATGTCTAGTTTTGCCTCCAATTGGCTTTATACCAATTGGGGTCACACATTTAGGCTTATAAGCTCAAATGTATACTGCCCTTATACCATTCCTCAATTACACAACCAATACATATTCAATTTACTATACTTTAACTTCCCATACCTAAATTCTGGATTTATAGCACTCTAAAATCATTCATTAAATCCCAAATTGGTTAATTTGAGCAATTTACACAAGTCCTTAATATCCAATACACAACCTTAAATCAATTGGTCAAGGTCAACATAATATACATAATTAACAATTAACTAAAACATGAAATTCAACTAGCAAATTTACCATACACTTCCACAATGCATCAACACCATAATTCAACACTTAATTTCATGGAAATATGCATCTTCTAACTTCATCAAGGCTACCAAATCATCACTTTCCCTTAGGTCTTTAAAAATTGTTCAAACCTAATTCAAATTGTCAACTTCAACACACACACATGACATCAATTTGCTAGTACATATAATTAGCTTAATCTACGTCACTAATCACCATTTAAATGCATGAAAATACCAACCTTTAATGCTTCTCAAGGCTACCCCAATTCAACAATTATCCAAGGTCTTCAACAATTCTTTCAAAATCCTAATTCAATTACTCAGTCTCAACATGCACGTGAAGTTAATTTGCTAGGACCTCTAATTACCTTAATCAATATCATTTCCCATCAAACACATGTAGAGATAATTCAAACCTCTTTAGGTTCCATGGCTGCCGAATTCAATCACAATTAAATACTCATCCAATTCTTCCAATTTTTCAATAATTCAACTCATCTCAACCTTAGTACAAAGTTTAATTAAGTGAGGTAAGGAAAACTAGCACTAACCTTGTTTTGGAGCTTGATTAAACTTCACCTAAACTCCTCTTTCTTGCTTCCTACATGCTGCCCATGATGTGTAGATCAACTTTAGTGAAGGAAGTTTGAAGAATCATGGCTTGAAGATGGGTGGATGAAGCTTGCATGTGGGATGCCCATGGAGGAAACTTGAAAGCTCCAATTTGGCCATAGGAGAAGAATTGAAGAAAGTGAATTGAAAGTGGATGAAATCTGCCCTTATGTGTCCTTTTTATAGTCCCACTAATCTCCACTAACTTAGGTTAATATTATTATATTTAAAGTTTTGATAGTTGCAAATTAATCCCCCATTTCTCTTTTAATTACACTTTATTTTTAATTTCATTTTTCATGGAATTTTCAAAAGTTAATACCACTTATTTTTAATGGGCATTTAGGTTAAAAGTTAACTTTAGGTGTCAATTGACCAAAATGCCCCTCTTCAGGTTACATTTTGAATTTTTCGATAACACCGATTAACTCCTTGATCCGCCGATTTCTTAAATTTTCGTTTTTCGTTTATACTGACTTACTATTTTTTTCTTTGACATTTCCAATGTCAATTACACCTCAGTAGACCTTTAATTATATCCCGAAAATATTTCTCAGGGTTCCTCGCAGTCTAAGGCTAGTCAACGGTCCTCGCCATAACTTCTCGGTGCGGTCACCCATCGTTACGAGTTCGACTCGTTTAACTTAGTCACATTTTATCTCTTTTATCTTTTCTTAATTTTTCTCATTACATATTTCATTATTTTATACTTCCTCACTGTCATTACAGTGTAGTTCCAGACATTCTGACAATCTGTACTCTGGCTGTCCCCATTCTAGCTGTCTTCCCGGACAACCTTAGTCATCAAAACAGTAGTACGTACAAACTACATATAGTGAGGATGTTACATAGACTCTGGGACAGGGAGTTTTGAGCTGATCTGCAATAGGAGTCAGTGTCACCTCCACACATCAGTTTGTTATATACATTATTTGTCACACCCTACTCCTCCGTAAGATGTAACATGATCTCGTAGTACACCTAATGAATTACCGTACTTCACCTATCGCTAACACATTAGATATACTACAAGGGATTTTAAAACAATTTTCATGAAATTTAAATCATCGCTTAAAATCTGGTGTTATAAAAATTTTTCACAATTTTGGCAAAGTGCCGGCTGTATTTTGAGAAAACAGTTCTTCAAACCTGAAAAGGAAAACACTCCCAATATGTTTTCTCAAATACAACTCCAATAAACTTCATTTCATCTCTAATTCAAATCTCAATAATCTAATCATAAAATAAACATTTCATTAATTACAAAACTCAAAAATTAATGTTACAAAACTATACAGGTAAATGAAATCTCAAATTTATATTACAATGATTTGCATTTAATTACATACCAAAATATTTTACAAGAGTTTTTATACAACTGCTCAAATAATTTACATATATATTATCACATGCATACATCAAAACCTATGTACATGGGTATACCTATGATATACCTAGAGCTGATCTGAATGTGTCTTCAAAGAAGCTTACTCAACTGCTCTATGCTCTTTTCACCTGCGACAGCATACAAAGCTATCGTTGAGTGGTGCACTTAGTGGTGCACAACTATAATTTAAAACATAGTACAATATATATTGACAAAATTTACAGCAAATAATTTGGAAATCTGAATACTCATCAAATTCCAAAACTCAAAATATTCATTGCCAATAATATAAATCATTTGCATAAAATGACTTTGATCACGAATTTCAGTTTATCAAATCACAACTAAAAATTTAAGGTAATTCCAACAATTTATGGAAATAAAGATTAATTCCAATAAAATCAATTATACATAAATCCCATTTGAAATCGAAATTCTTTACTATTCAAAAACCATTCTTTATCTCCAAAACCATTCTTTATCTCACTAACTATGCAAGACTAATCCGAAAGGGCCATCTTCGGGGTGATTCTAACTCCCTATGATCGGGGAGGTCAAATCATCGTGCACAGTACAGATCACAATAATGAATCTTCCAAAAGGGCCATAACATAAAACTTAGATCTAATCTCTAATAAGAGGAGAATCTAAGTCTGTGCACGTACCATGGTAATCAAAACACAACTAACTCCATTGTCTTCTCAACAAATGAGAGAGATGGATAATAACCTAGTCAAGCATCTATAGTGAGATATAAAACAATATCACAATCCTTTTAGTGAGCATAAATCACAATACAATTTGATTCAAAGTCAATTTCAATATCCAATAATTTTTATGCTCATCACAATTCAAATCATAAATTTGCATTTTTCCATACAAATTGGCCATCACAATTCAAAATATGTTCTATCACAATTTTCCAAAACATAATTTATTCAATCCATAACAATGCTTAATACTTGTGGAAATACCATTTCACAAAGCTAAATTCATACATACTATAACAATTTCAATAATCAATGAATTAAATCCAATGCTTGTTAAACATAATACATAAGAAAAATATGTCATTTAATCATATGAAATATTCAGAACAAAATCAGTTAAAAACTAGTTGTGCACAAACCTGATTTGAGTCGCCCCTAGGCCTTGACTCAATGTTCCTTATGCTTCCTGTAACACCCTCCCGGTAGCAACTCCGTACATTCTACTGTTCTGGTGACCGGTGTCGGTCCGGACAGCTAGAACGTCCGAAAAAATATTTAAACTAAAGTGAGGGACCATAATTAACTCAAATATTAATAAGAAAAATTTAGTAAAAATTTTAGAAATAAAATACAACCAAGTCAAACGAGTCGGTGCCCAAGCGATGGGTAACCGGAGGGAAGTTGCGGTTCTCGCAACGAGGAACCCTAGACCCGGGGAAAAATTCATGAAATAATTTTTGGGACTCCAGAGAAGGGTCATTGAGGTTCCTATGGCATTAGAATGCCAAGAAAATATTTAGTAAAATTTTTCAATCGATACAGACAATTTTGACCCGTTAAGCCAAACGGAGGGCATTTTGGTCATTTCGCCTTCAGAGACGATTTTTGGCCGACTTGTCCAGTTAAGTAAATAATTATTATGATCTAAAATATGAATAAATATTACTAGAAATTAAATTGAAAATAAGTAGAGAAGAAAAGAATAGAAAATGAGAAAAATGCCCATTTATGACATATGATGATGTCATTTTAAAGCTCCCACCAATCACATATAAACAACCATCTAATTAACTAATGAAAGAGACCAAGAAGACCAAAAAAAATTCTGCTGCTCTTCTTCTTCTTCCTCAAGACGTTTTTCTCTTCTCCATAGCCCTCCATAGAAATTTCTTTCATTACTCCCATTTCCCATGAATTTCCACTACTAAACCCTAAGTCCCTTCACTAAAAACTTGTCTCTACCTCTTGGGAAGTGATTGGCAGCCAAGAAGAGGAAAGAAAATGAAGATTTAACTTGGGAAAATTCTGCCATTAAAGAGGTTAGTGCTTACTTATGCTAATATTCCTTTATTTCCATGTTAAGGACTTGAATTTAGTATGAAATTGTAAGTTAAATGGACTAAATTCATGTGTATACATACCATGGATTTCAGCTGCCCTAAGGAAGGAATAGGATTGAGTGTTGTTGATGGACTTAGAATGAATTAGAGCTTATGTTTAAAGTATATAAACACATATATAATGAATGGAAGTATGTAACTAAGGTGTATGGGTGAATTGCAATGAGAAATTAGGGTTTTGAGAAGTGAAAGATTGACTTGACTTAGGAAATTGTTAGGGAACATTTTAATGGTCAATTAGTGACCATTTTAGGTAAGTTAAGCACAATTTGGACTGAAAAATAAAATTGCAAAGTGAAGATATAGGCTGCCCTAGGACAGCAGCAGAGGGACTGAAAATTCAGTCCAATTACACAGCCATAACTTGGGCTGTGTTGGTCCAATTGGTGTTTGGCCAATTGGACATGAAACTAGGCTTATAATGACACATTTTTGCTGAAGAAACCATGCCCAAAAGACCAAAGCAAGAGGACCAAAACTTGGCCCCAATTCGGATCCCCTGCAACAGCACCTGCAGAAATGACTAAATGAACAGTAACTATTCATTTGGCCATAACTCACTGTAGATTTGGTCAATTGACTTGAAATTTTTACAGCAACAAGTTAAGACATAGACAAACAACTTTCATGAAGAAACCTACCCCAAATTATGACCAGAACCTAACCCAAATGGCAGTCACAGTTACTGTTTAAACCTGCAACTCTGCAGATTTTCATTTGAGCAGCAATGTTTGGAGGACTATAACTCTCTCTAGAAAACTCGGATTTAGGCGATTCTTGAACCGATGGAAACCTAAGGCATAGTAGAACATTTCATATGAAGAAAGTTAGACCAAATTATGAACTTAACTTGATCAAATTACTGACCAAAGTTGGACCAAAAATCTGCCAGACCCAAAATCTCAGCATGAATAGTGCACGTGAACAGTAAACTTATTTTGGCCATAACTTGAGCTACAAAACTCCAAATGAAGTGATTCAAAAAAGGAAATTCAACTAGACAAAATAAGGAACAACTTTCATGTTTACCATTTCCTCAAATTCCCACTGTAAAAATAACAAATGGAACAGTAAAGATGAAGCATGAAAACCGAAAATTTTGCTCAATTAGCATTAAGCTTAAAAATGGTATTGGCAACCAATACCAACAAGTTTGAAATACAAAATGTGGTATGTTTGAGGTGTTAAGACCAATACACCTATTTTCTATCCAAAAGTCAACATTTTTGTTGACCAATGAGGTGAATAGTGACACCAAAACCAAAAATTGGCAATTTTGCCAAAATGACCTAAGCTTTGAGAAAGTGACCAAAACCAACAAGTTTTGAATACAAAATGTGGTATGTTGGGAGTATTAAAACCAATGCACCTATTGTTTATGCAAAAGTCAACATTTTAGTTGACTAATGAAATGAATAGTGACACCAAAACTTGAAATTCAAAATTTGAAATTAGAAATGCATCTAGGGGACTTTAAATTGCAATTGGCAATTAATACTAGCAAATGTAAAACTCAAAATGTGGGATCTTGGTGTAATAAGAATTAATATATTCATTAAGTATAAAAAGGTCAACATTTTGGTTGACTAGTAAGGTGAATAGTAATCAAAATGATTAGTGAATTAAGATGAAGACCTAGAACCAATTCTAAGCTTAAATGCTTAGAATTGTATGATAAATGTAGACTATGCATCCTAGTCAAAATTGTTAAAAAGGAATTAAGGCCATAAATTTGAAATCCATGAAATGTTTATGGATTACTTGAAACATGAAAAATAAGTCACCTAATTGATGTGAATAGATAGTTAGGGCTTATATGCCCATCACAAATGGAATTCATAAAATATAGTAACTCAACTTGAAATATAAAATTTGTAATTACATAAGTAGACTCTTGAATGTATAAATGAGAAAGGAAAAATGTTTTGAATACAATGGTACATGTGAACCATTGTTTAGAATTGGGATCAATATGAATAACATAATGAATGGATAAATAAACCATATTAATGTATGAATGAGACATTAGTTCTCATTATTGTAAAGAGGAGAAGTATTTTGAGTACAATGGTATAAAAGGATAATTGATGTGAATTGTGATCATATAAATGATCAAATGAATGTATGAATTATGATTGAAATTTATCATGAAATAATGAAGTCATAAAGCACAATATATTAATATTTTAAAGTATCAAATGCCCTAGTATACCTAACAAGATTGGTTTGAATAGTTTGGCATGCCAATAGGGTATTGTTTTAGCAGTACTGCGAAAGGAAAGGCTTTATGCCTGTATTCATGGCTTTATGCCCGTATTCATGGCTTTTATGCCCGTATTCATGGCTTTTATGCCGATTATGTGATATCATGGCTTTTTAGCCATCGATCGCATACATGGTTGGCGTTCTGCGTCCCATGGTATGACGGCCGAGGCAATCGGTGTCGGTGCCAACGACCCGTTATCCATCCGATCGTCTAGTATAGGTTACTTGGGCGATCAATTAAAGTATTATTCAATTCAGCTAAGTTAAGTCAAGTATAATGAAAATCCAAGATACAACTAAATTAAGTATTGAATGAATAAGCAAAAGAGATTAGCAAAAGAAACATAACAAAAATATAAATTGCGAGCAAATGCAGACTTGAAATACAATACAGATAGAATAAATTATATACCCACTAGTATTACTGAAAAGTTATAAACTAAGCACTTCCAAAGAGGAACAAACTAGTATATAAGATCGTTGATACTGGAAATACCATACCAAATTAAATTGATTCTTGAGTATCTGAATTATCATTTATTTCTTTCTTTACTTGTATATATTATTTCTGGTTATATTACTGCACCACTAAGCAGAAATGCTTAGCACGATGGAATTGCTTCCTCGCGTAGGTACTGAAGGTAAAACCAGTAGACTGTCGACTGAGATTTTTGGAGTCCAGATCTGCAAAAGTGTCAGAAGAGTTCAAGATTGTCACCTCCTCAGCAATGCATGTAGATAGGGCTCATTTTATACATGTTATGTATATTGTTCATTCCTAGCACATTGTAAATTATTTGTATATCTTGTACAAAATAAACTCATGTAATTAACCCATGAATTATGGAAGCTATTCAAAGTAAGTATTTTAGTATGTGAATTGAATTTGAGTTATAATGAGATTATATTTGTGAATATTGGGATATTGAAAATCTAATGAGATTTCTGAGAAATCTGGATACTGTATTGAGATACATTATGTTTGAAAATTTTTGAGACTATTAAGCTTGAGAAATTGAGTATATATTGAAATTGTCTTTGGCAGGTTCAGAAGAACTGTTAGTCCAAATTACAGCCGACACCTTGTCGGATTATCGTTAAAATTTTTGAAATTTCCAATTTAGTTAGATTTTGATAAAAGTAAAAATAGCCTAAATCTTCAATAAAGTTTTTGAATAAATAAATCAAGGACTGTAATGAAATCAGATAAAATAGAGTGCTCCGGCACACTGAGTGGCATAACTTGCTCGGCTACACTATAGTCGGGTAAGGGGTGTCACACTTCCCAATATCCTTTTCAACTAAAACACAATTTAAAGTGTTTCAGTACTCAGTTAAATTGTTTCTAACAATAAAATCCAATATCTAAATTTTCTTGGTACTATTCTCTTCAATTCATTTCATTAGTCAACCTATAATGTTGACCCTTGATGTACTCTAAGTGAGTCAATTCTAATGTTACCAATATGTCACATTTTATAGCCCTTTAGTGTTGGTATATGTTACCAAATTCATTTTTAAGTGTATTACATTTTATTGCAATTTACCGGATTTTGGTATACTATTTTGACCTAGCCGGATGACCTAATTTCCTCTGTTTTCAAGTTCCGATCCAAACTACAAACTTGTAAGTCTATGTCTTATTGCATGTGGGGCAAAATTTCAGGTCATTCTAAGTTTTGTAGACCAAGATATGGTCAACTTACCAATGCTGGACAGAATGCACTAAAATGGTAAGCTTAGGTCATTTTTAGGTCATTTTCATTTCGGCTAGTTTTGGTACCCAAACTTGTGCAAGCTATTTAGCTTGGTTCTGGCCATTTTTGGGCTTTGGTGTCTTCATAAGAATTGTAGATCTATATCTAAACTATCCATGGTAAAAATTTCAGGTCAATTAGACCTGTTTTGAGTGAGTTATGGTCATGCTAATGACTACTATTTATATAGTCAAAAATTCTAGCCTGCACTTTCCTATTCCGGATTTGGTCAATTTTTATGTCACTTTGTGGACAAAATTTAGGTAGGCTTCCTTCATGAAAGTTAGCACATTTTGTGCCTAGTTTCACCTTCAATTGGTCTCATACCAATTGGAGTCACACACTTAAGGTTCTAAGCTAAAATGTACACTACCCTATTACACATTGTTCATCACTTACCAATTACACATTCCATACTTACCAAGTTAACCTTTCATGCCAATTCTGATTTGGTACCATACCATTAGCACACATTACATCACATTTTTGTTATTTTGGGCAGCTTGTAACCATTCTCAATATACACATTATAACACAGAATTTTCAAAGTCCAATTACAACAATTTAACCACATGAACATACCTCATTTACATGTCTAAATCCAAACAATTATACACATACACATGCTGCCACCATAAGCACCATAATTCAACAAACCATTCCATGAAATTACCCATTTCTATCCACACTTTAAAGTTGCCGAATTACCCCATTGAACATATCTCCTTCAAATTGCTTTCAAGCTTTCAAAACCAATTGCACCATTACACATACACTTAGTATACCTTGTCTAAATCATTCCTATACACATAAATTCTTACATCAACATCTTAAACTACCATTAACAAGTAACAACAAACTAAATATGCTGAGTTCCCATGGCTGCCAAAATGGTGTACCACCATTAAAACATCAAACTTTAAAAATTCTTCCACAAAACCACTAGAAATTATGAATAAACATTACTAGAAATTAAATTGAAAATGAGTAGTGGAGGAAAGAAAAGAAAATGAGGAAAAGAGGTATTTATGACATCATGGTGATGTCATTAAGAAAACAATGACCAATCAAAATTAAGCCATTATTTGACTAACTATTAAAAGAGATAAGAGAAGACCAAATTGATAAAATGGAGCAGCCATCTCCCTTTCAAGAAAACCAGCCGAAACTTCCTCAACTCCTCCCTCCATTGATGTTCACTCAAAACCTTCAATTTCCTCTTCAATTCACCCTAAAACCCTAGAAACCCTTCACTAAAATTTGCCCTAGCACTTTGCTAAAGCTTTTGGCAGCCAAGAAGGAGAAAGAAAGTGAGGTTTAAGGGCTTGGAAAATTCTGCCACTTGAGGTTAGTGCACTTATATCCATTAAACTCTTTATTTTCATGGTTTGGGACTTGAAACTTAGTGAGAATTGTGGTTTAAATGAACATAAACCTATGTGTTTGAGCTTGTCAATTTCGGCAGCCCTAGCTATGGAATAGGAGGAAGTTTTTTTGATGAGCTTAAAGTGAATTAGAAACCATGTTTGAAGTTTATAAACATAAGAATGGTGAATTAATAGCTAACTAAGGTAAAGTGTAGAAATCATGACTTTGAACTAGGGTTTTTGGAGTAAAATGTGAACTTGGCCTATGCAATTGTTAAAGAACCTTTTAATGGTCAATTAGTGACCATTTTAGGTAATTTGACTAACAAATGGACTGAAAAATGAGGTTGCAAAGTGAGGTTGCAGGCTGCCCTAGGACAGCAGCATAGGGACTGAAAATTCAGTCCATTTGCACTGCCATAACTTGGGCTGTGTTAGTCCAATTGGTGTTTGGCCAATTGGACATTAAATTAGGCTTATAATGGCACATTTTTGCTGAAGAAACCATGCCCAAAAGACCAAAGCAAGAGGACCAAAACTTGGCCCCAATCCGGATACCCTGCAACTGGTTCTGCAGAATTGACCAAATGAACAGTAACTGTTCATTTGGCCATAACTCACTGTAGATATGGTCAATTGACCTGAAATTTTTACAGCAACAAGATAAGACATAGACAAACAACTTTCATGAAGGAACCTACCCCAAATTATGGCCAGAAACTAACCCAAATGGTAGTGGAAGTTACTGTTCCTGTTACTGTAGATATGGTATTTTCTGCAGAATGGGAATCCGGCCAGCTGTGGTTTTTGGACCATATCTGGAGCTACAAAACTCCAAATGGAGTGATTCAAAAAACGAAATTCAACTAGACAAAATAAGGAACAACTTTCATGTTTTACATTTCTTCAAATTCCTACAGTAACAGTATCCAATGAAACAGTGAAATTGACTCACCAAAACTGAAAATTCTGCTTGTGTGGGTTTACACTTTGAAATGGTATTAACACTTAATGCCAACAAGTTTTAAACACCAAATGTGGTATGTTGGGAGTGCCAAAGTCAATGTACATATTTTCTATCCAAAAGTCAACATTTTTGTTGACCAATGAGGTGAATAGTAACACCAAAACATGAAATTCACAAATTGAAGAATTTAAAAGTTTCAAATGCCCTAGTATACCTAACAAGATTGGTTTGGATAATTTGGCATGCCAATAGGGTTCAGTTAGCAGTACTGCACATGGCAATATGCCATTCTGTGATTTCATGGCTTTTAGCCATTCTGACTTTGTATTGAGACTTGGCCTTGTGCCTGATATTATTTACAGCTTGTTAGCTGTTCTGTTGCACACCGGGAGATGCATATGTGACCGATGGTGTGACGGCCCGAGGTACTAGGTACCCAGTGCCAGTTTACCCGTTATCCAGTCCAGTCATCTAGTATAGGTTACTTGGGCAACTACATGAATGAAAGTGGACAAAGTAATGAAATGAATGGATATACAAATACAAAACAAACAAAACATCCACATGCAATACATATTTACTTCATGTTATTTCTTCTATTATATTATTGCACCACTAAGCATTATTGCTTAGCGCGTTGCTTTTGCCACGCGTAGGTACTGGAGATCCCGATCGTGAGCCCAGTAGACCACAGACTGGGTGAGTCCATCTGGCAGTTCTGCTCAGTGTCCGTGTCACCTCAACTTCTGCTGTGCATTGGTAGGACAATAGGTGTCATTTTGACATTTTGTAACTTAAATATTGATTTTTCTTCATATGTAATTAAACTTGTGTAATGTATATTGATGTTTATGTAAATTATGAAAATTGTACTTGTGAATGGAAAAGTAAATGTTTACTTGTGATTTATATGTGATCATCACATGTGATGGATGATTGAGTACTGGAATTGAAATGTTGTTGAGATCCTAATATTGAGATTTTGTTGATAAATTGAAGTTGGGATTGTTTGGAAATTATTGGAAGTGTTTTTAACAGGTTCCGAAGAACTGTTTTCTCCATTTTTACCGGTACTCCACCGGATTTTCTTTAAAATTTTCGGAACCTCAAATAAATAATAATTTCGATAAATGGCTTAAATAAATCATATTTCATAAATTAGCTTCAAAAGCATGATTCAAATTAAGTAAGGTATATTAGAGTGTGCCAGTACACCGTGTGGCATTACTTACTCGGGTATACTGTACACGGGTAAGGGGTGTCACATTTAGTGGTATCAGAGCACGGTTTAGGCGTTTCTGGGCCTAGATTGAGTCCATACCATGCATTGCATTTGTAAGAGTCGAGGTGACACTAACGCAGATCTGTTTATCTTTATTATTTTGAATAGGATATGGACCCTTCATCTCAGAGAGCCATTGAGGAGGAAGTGGAGAGTCATGCTCCACTGCGGCGGTGAGACAGGGGCATGAGAGAATGCGCTCGCCGACTCTAGCGAGCACCTTTCGGCCTCCACAGGCCATGTTCCAGCAAATGGCCGACTTCTTTAGACAAATGGCCGGAGTAATGCCAACACCACCACCACCACCACCAGCTCCACAGCAGAAATCACACCTGGAAAGACTAAGAAAGTTTGGAGCTGTGGACTTCTATGGCAAGAGAGAAGATGACTCTGTTGCAGCCGAGAATTGGTTGAACAGAACAGGCAGAGTCCTAAAACAACTCCACTGCACCCCAGAGCAAAACCTGGAGGCTGCTATATCCCTGCTGCAAGACGATGCATATGAGTGGTGGGACACTGTGTCCAGCGAAGTGCAGCCAGAAGCTGTAACTTGGGACTTCTTCCTCTCTGAATTCAAGAAGAAATATGTGGGTACCGTATACCTGGAAGAGAGAAGAAGAGAGTTTATTAACCTGAGACAGAGACAGCTGTCAGTGGCCGAATATGAGAAGGAATTTGTTCGATTAAGCCGCTACGGAAGGAAGATAGTCCCTAATGAAGCTGAAAGGTGCAAGAGATTTGAAGAGGGACTGAATGACAATATCAAGATACAGCTCACTGCCTTGGGAATCACAGAATTTACCAAGTTAGTGGAAGCTGCAATAAAGGTGGAAAAAGTGAGAATCAGTGAGCAGACCAGAAGGGATAGACAGCAGAAGAGGGGACCGGGTCAGTCCAGCTCATCTCCTGCATTTGGGAAGAAGTTCAAGGGTCCTCCTGCATAAAGTTCAGCTCAGCCACAGGGTCAGGGTCAGTCTCAGGGGCCCAGGCCACAGTTCACCCCTAGGAGAGGTCAGTCCACACCATCAGTGGGCAGCTCTCCAGGGATGGGGTTCAGGGACCGGCTTGACATCTTACGCATGTCCACACTGCCTGAAGTGGCACAAGGGGGAGTGTTGGAGAGTAACTGGTGCCTGCTTGAGGTGTGGGTCAACAGAGCATCAGTTAAGGAACTGTCCACGCAGAACTACTACAGTTGCTCCAACACAAGTAGATAGACCTGCTCCTGCACCACAGAGAGGTAGAAAATGCAGTAAATCGAGGTCATTGGACCATCACGAGGCTCGCATCCGAGCCAAAGAGAGGCCTGACAGCAGACCACCAGCAAGAAATTATGCCCTGAGAGCTCAGGAGGAGCAAGATGCCCGGACGTCATCAGGGGTACATTCTCCCTCTATACTACACCTGTGCATGCATTGGTGGATCCAGGATCCACTCATTCATACATCTGCATCAACTTACCCGTAGAAAGGGGGATACTAGTAGGGGAGAGTGACCAAGACATTTTGGTCACTAATCCATTGGGCCACAGTGTGGTAGTTGACAAAGTATACAAGGGTTGCCCGTTAAGGATTCAGGGGTATGAATTCTTGGCCGACCTGATTGAGTTACCCTTCCACGAGTTTGACGTGATTTTGGGAATGGACTGGTTGTCACGTCATCAGGCAATAGTTGATTGCAAATTGAAGAGAATTTCTCTAAAAACTTCAGAGGGTAATGAGATCACAGTTGTGGGGAAAGGATGATTTCTTGTCCAATGTCATCTCAACCACGATTGCAAGAAGAATGATGAGAAAAGTGTGAAGCCTACCTAGCACATGTGGTGGATACTAGGCGAGCTAAGCCAAACACAGTGACATACCCACAGTGAGAGACTTCCTGCAGGTATTTCTGAAGAGTTGCACAGTTTGCTACCGAGAAAGGAAGTCGAATTTGCTATTGAGACAACTGCAGATCTGACACCCATTTCCATTGCTCCTTATAGGATGGCACCTACTAAATTGAGGGAGTTGAAAACTCAGTTGCAAGAGTTGCTTGATAAGGGGTTCATACGTCCCAGTGTGTCACCATGGGGAGCTCCAGTGCTATTTGTGAAAAAGAAGGATGGGACGACTTTGTATTGACTACCGGCAGTTGAATAAAGTGACTGTGAAGAACAAATATCCGTTGCCTAGAATTGATGATCTGTTTGATCAGTTAAAGGGGGCAGGAGTATTTTCTAAGATTGATCTCGGTCGTGGTATCATCGATTGAGGGTGAAGGATGTAGATGTGCCCAAGATCGCATTCAGACCCAGTATGGGCATTATGAGTTTACGGTGATGCCCTTTGGCTTAACAAATGCACCAAATGCATTCATGGACCTTATGAACCGTATCTTCCATCCACACTTAGATCGGTTCGTAGTGGTCTTTATTGATGATATTTTGGTGTATTCCAAGACCGAGGAAGAACATGATGAGCATTTGAGGATTGTTCGCAAACCACGAGAGAAAAGAAGTCAGATGCTAAGTTGTCCAAGTGTGACTTTTGGCTGAATGAGATTGCATTCCTTGGACACATAGTGTCAGCTGATGGGATTAGGGTGGATCCCAAGAAAATAGAAGCAGTGATGGAATGGAAGCCTCCCAGGAATACAACTGAGGTCAGAAGCTTCTTGGGGCTAGCTGGGTATTACAGAAGATTTGTGAAGGGATTTTCCCTAATAGTTGCTCCAATGACCAAGTTACTACACAAGAATGTCAAATTTGACTGGAATGACAAGTGTCAAACCAGCTTTGAGAAGTTGAAGGCTATATTGACAGAGGCACCAGTGTTAACACAGCCAGTGTCAGGAAAGGACTTCGTGGTCTACAGTGATGCTTCTCATAATGGGTTAGGGTGTGTATTGATGCAAGAGGGGAAAGTGATCGCTTATGCTTTCAGACAGCTAAGGCCACATGAATAGAACTACCCTACCCATGATCTAGAGCTCGCAGCAATTATCTTCGCACTGAAGATATGGAGGCATTACTTGTATGGGGAAAAGTGCTACATTTACACGGACCACAAAAGTCTTAAATACTTGCCAACCCAGAAGGAGTTCAACCTTAGACAGAGGCGATGGATTGAGTTCCTGAAGGATTATGACTGTGTAATTGACTATCATCCTGGGAAGGCAAATGTAGTTGCTGATGCTTTGAGCAGAAAGTCTATCACAGCTTTGAGATCATTGAATGCCCGTCTATCTTTGATTTGAGATGGAGCTATTTTGGCTGAGTTGCAAGTGAGGCCAAACCTGCTACAGCAGATTTTGGATGGGCAAATGGCAGATGGAAAATTAACGGCCATTATGAGCAAAATCCCAGAAGGAAAAACAACTGATTATGTGGTGAAAGCAGATGGGTGCCTGTACTATAAAGGAAGACTGTGTGTACCAGATGATGGGGAATTGAAAGCCAATATACTAAAAGAGGCACACACTAGTGTATATGCTATGCACCCAGGAAGTACAAAGATGTATCATGACACGAAGCTTGATATTGGTGGCACAGTATGAAGAGGGACATAGCTGACTATGTGACTAAATGCTTGACATGTTAGCAAGTCAAGGCAGAACATCAAGTTCCATCGGGTTTGCTACAGCCTATACGCATACTTGAATGGAAGTGGGATCGGGTCACCATGGATTTTGTAAGTGGTCTACCTCTCACCCGGAAGAAACATGATGCAGCATGGGTAATAGTGGATAGATTGACCAAGTCAGCACACTTTCGCGATTAGGGTGACTACTCACGGAGAAGTTAGCGAGTGTATATCAGTGAGATAGTTAGACTACATGGAATTCCACTTTCCATCATATCTGATCGAGACCCAAGGTTTACATCGAGATTTTGGAAAAAAGTTGCATGAATCCTTGGGTACACAACTCCATTTCAACCTGACTTTCCATCCTCGAGACGGATGGGCAATCGAAAAGAGTAATCCTGTAAACAATTGAACCAATTGAATTAGTACAAATATTGAACTAAAAATGATAACAATAACATGAAATATATGTCGAGTCCTTGAGGATATCTTTGAGGAGTTGTGTCATTGAGTTTGAGGAAGTTGGGATAGATACCTCCCATCGCGAATTTGCATACAACAAAAGCTACCAAGCTAGTATACAAAAGGCACCGTATGAAGCGCGTATGGGAGAAAATGTAGAACTCCAGGTGTCTTTGGACTGAATTGGGCGAAGATAAATCGTAGGGCCGGACACAGTGAAACAGTGAGGAGAAGGTAAAATCAATCAAAGCCAACCTAAAGGTTGCCTCGATGCATGTAAATCTTATGCCGACCTGAAGAGGAAAGAAATAGAATATGTGGTTGGCGACAAAGTGTTCCTCAAGGTGTCACCATGGAAGAAGGTATTGAGGTTTGGAAGGAAAGGTAAGTTGAGCCCTAGGTTCATTGGCCCATATGAAATCATCGAACGTGTGGGTCCAGTGGCCTATAGGCTAGCTTTACCACCGTAGTGGACAAGATCCACAATGTGTTCCACGTGTCTATGCTCAGAAGATACCGCTCAGATCCTTCACATGTCATCTCCAGAGAAGAAATTAAAATATAGCCGGATTTGACATACGAAGAAGAACCTCTACGGATCTTGGCTCGGGAAGTGAAAGAGTTGAGAAACAAGCAAATTCCATTGGTGAAAGTGCTTTGGAGGCACCACAACACCGAGGAGGCAACTTGGGAAAGTGAAGAGACGATGAGGCAACAGTTCCCTCAACTGTTTGCATCAGGTAAATTTCGAGGACGAAATTTAAATTAGAGGGGAAGAGTTGTAACACCCTCCCTGTACCAACTCCGTACATTCTACTGTTCCGGTGACCGGTGTCGGTCCGGACAGCTAGAACGTCCGGAAAAATATTTAAACTAAAGTCAGGAACCATAATTAACTCAAATATTAATAAGAAAAATTTGGTAAAAATTTTAGAAATAAAATACAACCGAGTTAAAGCGAGGTGCCTGCCGATGGGTAACCAGAGGGAAGTTGCGGTTCTCGCAACGAGGAGCCCTAGACCCGGGGGAAAAATTATAAAATAATTTTTGAGACTCCAGAGAAGGGTCATTGAGGTTCCTATGGCATTAGAATGCCAAGAAAATACCTAGAAAAATTTTTCAATCAGTACAGACAATTTTGACCCGTTAAGCCAAACGGAGGGTATTTTGGTCATTTCGCCTTCCGAGGTGATTTTTGGCCCACTTGTCCAGTTGAGTAAATAATTAATATAACATAAAATATGAATAAATATTACTAGAAATTAAATTGAAAATAAGTAGTGGAGGAAAGAAAAGAAAATGAGGAAAAGAGGTATTTATGACATCATGGTGATGTCATTAAGAAAACAATGACCAATCAAAATTAAGCCATTATTTGACTAACTATTAAAAGAGATAAGAGAAGACCAAATTGATAAAATGCAGCAGCCATCTCCCTTTCAAGAAAACCAGCCGAAACTTCCTCAACTCCTCCCTCCATTGATGTTCACTCCAAACCTTCAATTTCCTCTTCAATTCACCCTAAAACCCTAGAAACCCTTCACTAAAATTTGCCCTAGCACCTTGCTAAAGCTTTTGGCAGCCAAGAAGGAGAAAGAAAGTGAGGTTTAAGGGCTTGGAAAATTCTGCCACTTGAGGTTAGTGCACTTATATCCATTAAACTCTTTATTTTCATGGTTTGGGACTTGAAACTTAGCGAGAATTGTGGTTTAAATGAACATAAACCTATGTGTTTGAGCTTGTCAATTTCGGCAGCCCTAGCTATGGAATAGGAAGAAGTGTTTTTGATGAGCTTAAAGTGAATTAGAAACCATGTTTGAAGTTTATAAACATAAGAATGGTGAATTAATAGCTAACTAAGGTAAAGTGTAGAAATCATGACTTTGAACTAGGGTTTTTGGAGTAAAATGTGAACTTGGCCTATGCAATTGTTAAAGAACCTTTTAATGGTCAATTAGTGACCATTTTAGGTAATTTGACTAACAAATGGACTGAAAAATGAGGTTGCAAAGTGAGGTTGCAGGCTGCCCTAGGACAGCAGCATAGGGACTGAAAATTTAGTCCATTTGCACTGCCATAACTTGGGCTGTGTTAGTCCAATTGGTGTTTGGCCAATTGGACATTAAATTAGGCTTATAATGGCACATTTTTGCTGAAGAAACCATGCCCAAAAGACCAAAGCAAGAGGACCAAAACTTGGCCCCAATCCGGATACCCTGCAACTGGTTATGCAGAATTGACCAAATGAACAGTAACTGTTCATTTGGCCATAACTCACTGTAGATATGGTCAATTGACCTGAAATTTTTACAGCAACAATTTAAGACATAGAGAAACAACTTTCATGCAGGAACCTACCCCAAATTATGGCCAGAACCTAACCCAAATGGTAGTGGAAGTTACTGTTCCTGTTACTATAGATATGGTATTTTCTGCAGAATGGGAATCCGGCCAGCTGTGGTTTTTGGACCATATCTGGAGCTACAAAACTCCAAATGGAGTTATTCAAAAAAAGAAATTCAACTAGACAAAATAAGGAACAATTTTCATCTTTTACATTTCTTCAAATTCCCACAGTAACAGTGTCCAATGGAACAGTGAAGTTGACTCACCAAAACTGAAAATTCTGCTTGTGTGGGTTTACACTTTGAAATGGTATTAACACTTAATGCCAACAAGTTTTAAACACCAAATGTGGTATGTTGGGAGTGCCAAAGTCAATGTACATATTTTCTATCCAAAAGTCAACATTTTTGTTGACCAATGAGGTGAATAGTAACACCAAAACATGAAATTCACAAATTGAAGAATTTAAAAGTTTCAAATGCCCTAGTATACCTAACAAGATTGGTTTGGATAGTTTGGCATGCCAATAGGGTTCGATTAGCGATCGCACATGGCAATATGCCATTCTGATTTCATGGCTTTTAGCCATTCGACTTTGTATTGAGACTTGGCCTTGTGCTCGATATTATTCTGACTTGTTAGCCGCTCATGCACACCGGGAGATGCATATGTGACCGATGGTGTGACGGCCCGAGGTACTAGGTACCCAGTGCCAGTTTACCCGTTATCCAGTCCAGTCATCTAGTATAGGTTACTTGGGCAACTACATGAATGAAAGTGGACAAAGTAACGAAATGAATGGATATACAAATACAAAACAAACAAAACATCCACATGCAATACATATTTACTTCATGTTATTTCTTCTATTATATTATTGCACCACTAAGCATTATTGCTTAGCGCGTTGCTTTTGCCACGCGTAGGTACTGGAGATCCCGATCGTGAGCCCAGTAGACCACAGACTGGGTGAGTCCATCGCGATTCGCTTTCGATGTCCGTGTCACCTCAACTTCTGCTGTGCATTGGTAGGACAATAGGTGTCATTTTGACATTTTGTAACTTAAATATTGATTTTTCTTCATATGTAATTAAACTTGTGTAATGTATATTGATGTTTATGTAAATTATGAAAATTGTACTTGTGAATGGAAAAGTAAATGTTTACTTATGATTTATATGTGATCATCACATGTGATGGATGATTGAGTACTGGAATTGAAATGTTGTTGAGATCCTAATATTGAGATTTTGTTGATAAATTGAAGTTGGGATTGTTTGGAAATTATTGGAAGTGTTTTTAACAGGTTCCGAAGAACTGTTTTCTCCATTTTTACCGGTACTCCGCCGGAATTTCTTTAAAATTTTCGGAACCTCAAATAAATAATAATTTCGATAAATGGCTTAAATAAATCATATTTCATAAATTAGCTTCGAAAGCATGATACAAATTAAGTAAGGTATATTAGAGTGTGCCAGTACACCGTGTGGCATTACTTACTCGGGTATACTGTATACGGGTAAGGGGTGTCACATGTTACATTATTAGCCCACAGTTATGCATAACCACATGGGTTGTCATAATATAAAGTTTGTAACTAAATTTAAGTTGTGTAACAATTATGTACATTATGTAAATAAATGAAATGAAATGAAGCAAATTCATGGATGGAAATGGTTATGTGAATGAATATAAAATATGATTTTAGATGTTGAATTGATACAAATTTGAGATTATTTTATTAAGATGATTTAAACAGGTCAATGGTTAATAATACGAGGTAAATCTTGTAGTTTTTCAGTTAGAATTTCTTGGATTTAAATTATAATGAAATATAATTAATCCCAAATTGAATAAGATAAGATTAGGTACTTTAGCACTGGATGTGGCATTCCTTTGCTCGGCTACACTGTAGACCGAGTAAGGGGGTGTTACATGAAATATGGTTGTCGCATCGAAGATTGGGACATTTATCTTTTGGATATCTTAAAAAATTAAAACCTCATTTGTTTCATGGATTGAATATTTTTGAATTTCGTTGTGATGTTTGTGAACTTGCAAAAAGTCATAGAGTGCCATATTTGCCTAGATTGAATAAATGTTCTCAACCCTTTATTATCATTCACTTTGATATTTGGGGTCCTATTAGAATCCCTTCTCTTTTTTGAGCTCGATATTTTATAACATTTATTGATGAATGCACTAGAATTACTTGGATTGCTTTACTTAAGTGAAAAAAATGATGCTTGTGCTGCATTTCAGGATTTTTATACCATGGTGAGCACCCAATTTCAAACAAAAGTTTAGGTTTTACAAACAGATAATGCCAAAGAATTAATTGATGCTTCCCTTGGCACTTTCTTAAGACAATAAGGAATACGTCATCATACCTCCTATACTTACACTCCTCAACAAAACGGTCTTGCCAAAAGAAAAAAAACATCAAATTATGGAGGTTGTGCATGCCTCTCTCTTTGGTATGAATCTACCTCAAATTTATTAGGGGGAAGAAGTGCGATCTGTAGTTTATCTTATCAATAGGGTACCCTCTTAGATGATAGGTTTCCAAACACCTCAACAAAAATTAGAATCCTTTACCTTTATACCTTATGTGTCAAATCTTGAACCAAGGGTGTTTGGGTGCACTATTTTTGTCCATATTCCTAAGGCACTTCGAGGTCAATTAGATCCTAGTGCTAAGAATTGTGTATTCCTTGGGTATTCGTATTTTCAAAATGATTACAGGTGCTATGATCCACAATGTGAAAAATTATATATGTCTCTTGATGTTTCTTTTTATGAAAAGGAACCTTACTATCCTCTTCAGAGGGAAAGAGTCGATGAAGAGGATAGAATTAGAAATGAATTAAGGGGGACTAGTAGTAGTGATATTGATGATATTGATTTTTTTGGCTTGATAATCTAAGATTAGAAGCTAGGGGAGAGCATCAAAAAGCACAAAATACATCAATTTTGGCTCTAATGATGTGAATGAAGAGTATTCCAATGAAGGAGGGATTACTATGGAGGAAGGTTTGGATGCGCCCAACTTAACACCACTCATTGAAGAGTCTTCCATCTAGGACATCCAAAGGCCTCTTCCTTCATTTGAGGTAAATCTCGAAACTACCGTACTTAAAATTCCAAATATTATATCTAAATCTTTTAAGCCCTTAGAACCTCTTTATCCACAAAGGGTCATTAGGAGAGTAAAAAGAGGTCATATGAACTTAACCGAAAGTCTAATGTGAAATATCCTATTAGTACTTAGTTTCTGATCATAGAATCTCTAAGTTGTATGCATTAACCATTGATTAATTATCTAGAGTATCTATTCCTAGTAATGTGCAGGAAGCTCTGCAAGACCCATGATGGATGAAGGTTATGGAAGAAGAGATGCAAGCTTTATAGAAAAATTCAACTTGGGAGGTTGTTCCCTTACCTCAAGGAAAAAGAACTATTAGGTGTCATTGGGTTTATAGAGTTAAACTTAAGGTTGATGGAAACATTAATAGATTCAAGGCGATATTGATTGTAAAAGGCTATGCCCAGAAATATGGAATTGATTACCAAGAGACATGTGCACCAGTGGCAAAGCTAAACATTATATGAATTATCATCTCCATTACTGCTAAGAGAAATTAGAGTCTTCGGTAATTTGATATTAAAAATGCCTTTCTTAATGGAGATCTGAAGGAAGAAGATTTACAAGGAGTTACCATCTGGTATTCCTCATAATGGTTCATCAGAGGGTGATGTATGTAGATTAAAAAAAGCTTTGTATGGGCTTAAACAGTCTCTAGGAGCATGGTTTGGGAGATTCTTATATGCAATGAAAGGAGTTAAATATCAACCATGTAATTCAGATTATACTCTCTTTGTGAAAGATAAAGAAGGAAGGGTTACAATTCTTGTCATATATATAGTTGATATGGTGCTTACAAGAGACGATCAAGAAGAAATGGAAGCCTTGCAGAAACATTAGCCACAGAATTTGAAATGAAAGACTTGGGACAGCTTAAGTATTTTTTAGGTATTTTGGTTGCAAGATTAAATATAGGAATTACATTATCACTTCCTTAATCTTTTGTCAAAAACGGGCCGTTGTCCTATAAACCTGCAGCACTCTAATAGAAATGAGTCATAGACTATGTATTGATCCAAATCAAGTTCCAACTGATATTGGTCAGTACCAGAGGTTGGTAGAAAGATTGATATACTTAACTCACACTTGTCCTAATATAGCTTATGCTATGAGTGTGGTGAGTCAGTTTATGTATGCTCCGAGCAAAGAATATATGAATGTTATGTATAGAATTATGAAATATCTCAAAGGTTCACTAGGGAGAGGGTTATTTTTCTTAAAAGATAAAGCTCCTGGCATTGTTGGGCACACTGATGTTGGTTGGGCAAGGGACACACCACTAGGAAGTTTACATCAAGTTATCTTACATTTATGGAGGGGAATCTCATGACTTGGCAAAGCAAAAAACAAAAGGTAGTTGCTAGATCAAGTGCAGAAGCTGAATTTAGGAGTATGACACATGAAATGTGTGAACTATTATGGGTACAAAATATTCTGAAAGAGTTAGGGATAGAGTATAAAGAGCCTATAAAGCTTTTTTGTCACAATAAAGTTGCAATAGAAATAGCTCAAAACCTAGTACAACATGATATGACGAAACATGTAGAGATTGACAGGCATTTCATTAAAGAGAAATTAGAACAAAATATTATCCAATTCCCTTTTGTATGATTTGAAGAACAACTTGCGGATGTTCTTACTAAAGCTGTTCCAGGCAAGGTGTTTCATGAAGTGATTGACAAGTTGAGCATGATAAATATCTATGCACCAACTTGAGGAGGAGTGTTGGAAGGATTTGATTCCTAATTCACAGGGAATTGATTCCTGATTTGTAGAGATTAGATGCGGTGCATATATTTTCCTATTTTAGTGTTCTATCTGTGATAGGAGTGTGGATAGGGCTTCTCTGCTCTTGTATATATATCCCCTGAGCTAATGAAAGAAGGTGTGACCTGAAAAATATTCGTGGACGTAGGCACATCCGAAGCACATCAAAACTCGTGTTTTTTTTCTTTTCTTTTTCTTTGCTATTCCAATAAGATTTGTGCAAAATTAATTAAAGTGTATACAATGAATACACTAATCTATATACAAATACTTAATCTAATAGTTATTAAACTCATCCTCATGTGAGCTCGAGTTTTTCATAGCCGCGCCCATCTATATATATGTGTGTAACCTTATAAATGATCACACGAGGTGACGAAACAAAGGAAGTGTCTTCCATTCTCTAATTCATATATCTATCTATTCCTATTTAGCTAACTGTTAGGGTGAATAGACGTAAATCCACCATAAGGTTTGTCATTTACCTTGGTTATAATCTGGCTTCATGGAGCTCCAAAAAGCAAAAGACAGTGTCCAGATACTCTCACTGAGGTTGAATTGAGAGCATTAACTTCTGCCACTGTTGAATTAGCTTGTCTACAATTAGTCCTCAAAGAAATTGGCCAATCCGTCCTCTCTTCAATTCTATGGAATGAAACATGAGCACAAAATATCTCATTACCATTCCTTTTTTTCACTCACACAAAGCATCTTAAAAGTTGATTTCCATCTTCTTCTGAAACAAAGTTGCGACGAATGAACTCTCAACTCACAAAACAATTCCCAAAACTAAGTCCCCACAATTGGGAGACAAATTGAAGAGTTTTCCAAAGCCAGTTCAACTCGAGGGGGCATGATACGAGTTCTAGGGATATACACGTATCATCAGATGTATATATCCAAGATTAGCCTTAGCGTTATTGTCGTAATTGTCTGTAACAACCCATTGTATGCACCTTTATCTAGAATACTTATTTTGTACAAAAAAGCAACCTTGATATTAATAGCAAGCAACTGAATATTAGCCTTTCAGGTTGATCCCATACTGTGAGTTTTGTTATCAAGCAAATGGTAAATGTTAGAAAGAATGTGTATGCCTTGAGTATTACTATTTCTAAATGTTAGAAAGAATGCGTATGCCTTGAGTATTGCTATTTTCTGTGTGTTTTGTGCTATTAAGCCGATGGCACCATTAGAGAAATTGTAGTAGTCCGTTTGAATAGTGCTCTCACTCAATAGTGCTATGTTATCCATCTAATTACATTCTTATTAATTGCAATAAAACAAAATTCATATGCAAAAAGAAAGCTAATTTTTTAAAATATTTTTCATCTACCGAGATTTGAAGAATCCGACCAAGCAATTGGCATTGACATCTGAGAGTGTAATCTTTACTGAAATATTACTGCTCCTTTGCATTTGTGCCCTTCTATTTGGAGGAAATTACAGGTTTCAATTTTATATAAACCATGGCATAGATACTAATGCAGCTACCATGCACACTAGTTACTGACTAGACAAATTATACAAGGCTCCAGGATTTATGGACTCAATGTCCCAGTTCCGTTTGTTACGGTTGAGATCTGCTGTGGATATGCGTAAGACCATGTTGTGATGTTTATATAGAGTACGCCTGTGGCCAACGCTAACATAGGTTATGCCTGCTGCTTCAATTTGCCGGTACAGATGTGCCTGCAATAATAAAACACAACCATAAACAAAATTAAGATCGAAGACTCAGCCCTAGCACCTGAAATTAAGCAAGTAGCCTGTGATAATCGCATCATATATGGGTATATTATTATGAACCCCTTCTGTTTTGCATAATATCTGCATTCAATCCTGTTGTTTTAAAATGAGTTACTTTGGGTTCCTAAAGTTTGTTAACGACTCTAATATTATATCTCCAAATCAACTTATGAGCAACTGCTTTGGATCCATGATTGCAGGACAAGCAACTTGATATAGACTAGAATCCACTTGCTTAAATCCACTTGCTTCTTGTTTTCTTGTTTTCCGCCGCACCTTCCATGAACCACATAGGATATGGCTCATTCATTGTCTAAAAGTTCACATATGACAATCTGAGAGAAGCATCTAACTTGTATACTCTTTTCCTGTATTTAGGAACTAATTAAAAATATTGTCTTTGTATAATGGGTGTATTCAGATTGGGGTTTGCTGCAAAGAGTTTTTATTACATAACAATGAATTCTTTTTGAGCTAACAATCCAAAATGTCTAGTGTTTTCCAGTGTTGGCACATTGGTTATACTAATTTGCATTATAAGAGAAATGAAGAGCTGGAAACCGTAAGTACCTCATTGACTTCATCTAAAGCACTGGTAGATTCATCTAATAGAACCAGCTTTGGTTTTGAAAGCAATAGTCGCGCAAAAGCAAGGCGTTGCTGCTCTCCAAGGGAAAGAACACTGGACCACTCATATGTTGAATCCAGACTACCAAATTGTGATAATATGTAGCCAAGACGAACATTCTCTAAAACCTGTATTAAATCATCTGTTGTGGGCTTACCGGGCTTTCCTCTCACATTTTCTGAGTTTGTTTTCCCCATCAAGAAAGACACTGAACCTGTTAAATATTTTTTTTTTAACCCTTATTTGTCAACAGATGTAATATAAAACTTCTTCACATTCTTTTGCCATAATAATTTGTAATACGATACATCAATGTATGAAATGTACAATATTATTGCATGATGAGAATGCTAAAAATACCGATAACAATGGCAAAGTAGCAAGAACTATACACACAACATTATCTAGTAATTGTCCGTATCTAGTAATTGTCCGTGTTTAAATTCAATCACAACTCAGCTCAACTAAGCCTTTATCCCAAAAATTTGGGGTCGGCTATATGGATTCGCTTTCTCCACTCTAAACGATTTTGGGTTAAATCCACAGAAATTTGTAATGTTTCTAGGTCATGTTGTACTACTCTCCTCCAAGTCAATTTAGGTCTACCCCTTTTTTTCTTTCTACCCTCTAACCTAATGTGCTCTACTTGTCTAACTGGAACCTCCGTATGTCTACGCTTTACATGACCAAACCACCTCAATCTCCCTTATCTCAATTTATCCTCAATTGGTACCACTCCTACTTTTTCTCTAATACTCTCATTACGGACTTTATCTAGTCTAGTATGGCCACTCATCCACCTTAACATTCTAATCTCTACAACTTTTATCTTAGACGCATACGACTCCTTCAATGCCCTACATTCACTACCATATAACATAACTAAAATTTGCATCATCAGGGTCGCACTTTGAGTTGAACATAAGCCAAATCTACTCCGAAATTATCCCACATTCCTCCACCCTGCAACACAAACCCCACCCACCCCACCACCCACCCCCCGACGCCCGCCCTGCGGTTTTTTCTTTTCTTCCCAAAATTATTCAGAAATATTGGAAAATAGATAATATTGGAAAATCACCAAAAACTTGAAAACCAAAACTCTTCTGCTGACTTAAAAACTTGTCGAAGTCATTTGTTCATTGGTATCTTCATGGCCTTTCTAGGCCACATCCTTTAATTAGCTCTAGGAGCTCATTACACTCATTTTTCTCGCTTCTTATTCAGCATTGATGTCCACTTACATGAAAGGCCATCCATGTAACATCCCCATTGCACGTGTTGCATGCGTTACTGTTGCTCCGATGGTCGAATAACGATCCGAACAAGTCGGGATGTCCGAACTACACTTCGGTGATGGTGAACAGACATATAATGATGAAATAAATAAAAAGAAAATACAAGAAAAATCAAACAAAAATGAAAGAGAGAAAACAAAACTAAGTTAAACGAGCCGGCACCACAGCGATGGGTGACTTCAGGAAGGCCGTTGTCCCGGTGACCATGAGGAACCCTCGGAATTTAATTTTGAGACATAAATAAAGATTTATTGAAATGTAATTGAAACTAGAAATATCAAAGAAAAATTAATAAATTAGTACAAAGAAAAACGAAAAATCAAAAAACAGACAAAAATCGGTATTACCGAAAAAATCGAGAATATAACCCGAAGTGGGGTATTTTGGTCATTTGACACCTAGAGTTGTCTTTTGACCTCAATGTCCATTAAAAATAAATGATATTACACTTTATAAATGTCTTAAAAATTAAAATTGTGGTACATTATATTAATAGTGCAAGAAATGGAGTATAAAGTGAATAATTAAAATCTTAACATATAAAATTACTTAATTAAAAGTGAGTGGGGCACTAAGGGGTATTTAAACACTTAAAGGACATGTGTATGTCCACTAAACACTTCAATTTTCTGCATCATCTTCTCCAGCCGAAATGGACCACCATGAAAACACCATGGGCAAAGCTTCCTAATATCTCATGCAAGCACCTTCACGCCATGTTTCCACTTAAATTCTTTCATTAAACTTGGTTCACACCTCTTGGGCAGATTATAGAGAACAAAAAGGAAGAGATTTGGTGAAGTTTTAACAAGCTCCAAAAGTGGTAAGTGTCCAAAATCCCTCCCTTGCTTTAGTAAAGCTTGTGTTTAGGTTGAGGTGAGTGTTTTGGTGAAGAGAAATAAAAGAAATAGTGAGAAATGGACTTGTCCATTTTCGGCAGCCATGAACCCTTGTTGAGCTTGAGTTATTTTTACTTCTAATGAATGAAAATGAAGGTTGATTGATTCAAATGAAAGTTAGAGTAAGTTTGTGCATAAGTATGTACATGTAGTGTTTAGATTTAAGGTGTGAAATGGAACCTTGAAGCCTTGAGCAAACTGCCATGTTTGGCAGCCCCTAATAGCATGAATTTGTGTGTGAATATATGGTTATTAATGACATATGTTAATGTCAATTTGTGGGCAGCAAGTGTAAGTGATGTTGAAGTATGAATATGTTGAAGTATATGTGTAATATTAACATTGAAGTATGTTGAATTTTGGTGGAAGTGAATGTTGAACTTAATGATGGATTGTGTGCATTGAGCACTTGAACATTCTGCCCAGAATTGTTGCTGAAATTGTGTACAATATATGTATAGAAGTGTTGTTGATTGAATATTGTAGTAATGAGGAGGAGGAGGAACATTAAATTGGAAGTGTATGAGCTTTGTGCAGATTGTGTATTGAAGGCAGCACCTAAATGAGGCCATAAGTGCCAAACTATGAACCCAATTAGTATGAGGCCAATATGGGGTGAAACTAGACACCAAATAGGCCAACTTTCATGTAGAAAGGTTACCAAAATTCTGCCTAGAAACTGACCTTAAAAAGTGACTAAATCCGGATTAGTGCATTTGAGGCCTGAAAACTGACCATTTGAGCAGCAGTTAGTGTTTAGGCCATAACTCACTCAAAACAGGTCCAATTGACCTGAAATTTTGACCATGAATAGTTAAGACCTATATCTACAAGTCTTATGAAGACACCAAAGCCCAGAAATGACCAGAACCAAGTCAAATGGCCTGCACAAGTTCGGGCACAAAAACTGCCGAACCAAAAGTGACCAAAAAAATTGACCAAATTGTGCACTAAAAGTGCAATCTGTCCAGTTTTTAGCAAATTGACCATATCTTGGTCTACACAACTCGGAATGACCTGAAATTTTGCCCCGCGTGCAATAAGACATAGAGCTACAATTTTGCCTCTTTGACCAGAAGCTAAAAACCAAGAGAAATAGGACTATAAGCTAGACCAATCTAGCACACAAAAATTGAAAATTTGACATTTTGCATACAATGATGCTTGAAGCATTTTGGCAATGAATGCCAACTTGTAAAAATGGTAAATTGCACTATATTGGCAGCATATTGAGATATAAATTGTGACATATTGATGCTAGAAACAACTTGTCCATATTACCTAAAAAGGTCAACATATGCATTGACTTGTGAATTATACAATAGTTAGTAAACTCCACAGATTGAAGAACTAAACAATTAATTTATAATGTTCCCTAATTTGCCTAGTTGACTAGTATGGATAGGTTGGCATGCCAATAGGATTCTGACAGCTGTTCTGTAAATGGCTTTATGCCATACTGTGTTTTTACGGCCTATTATGCCGCACTGTGACTTTAATAGCCTACGGCTATACATATTGTGTATTTATTTTTAGCTTATTGCCAGATTGACTATATGGCTTTTTAGCCACGCTATTTGCACACCGGGAGACACTTTGTGACCGATGGTATGACGGCCCGAGGTACTAGGTACCCAGTGCCAGTATATCTGTTTATCCAGTCTGGTCAATATATAGGCTACACGGGCAGTAATTCAAGTACTATTAAATTTAAATACCTAAATCCAATCTACTGACATACAGCACCACCAAAAATTTGTAAACACTTTATTTACTTTATTTTAGTGTATATTTCTTTATATTTGGCACCACTAAGCAAAATTGCTTAGCGCGTTGCTCTTGTAACGCGTAGGTATTGGAGATACAGCTGGGAGCCAAAGGACCTCTGACCGGTAAGACATCAGATCTGCACAGGAGTCCAGAGTCATCTGCACTGCATTGCATACATGGTAGGACTTAGGATATCTTGTATTTTGTACTTTTATTATATATTTGAAATTTGGCCCTGTATTTTGTAATGTTATGAAAGCTCTAAAGTTTGTAATATTTTATACATATTAAATAACATGGAGATTTTCTGTATATATTTAAATTATTATGGACTGTATTATAGAACTATTTAATGACTGTAAAAGTTTATTGACTTTACTAAGAAATAGAGACTGTGAAATATTTGAGATTTTGATATCATAATATTAAACTGTTTTCAACAGGTTTGGAAGGACAGTTTGTCCTAAATATAGACGGCATCTTGCCAAATTTTTATTACCAGTCTTGAAACACTGATTTTAACAAAGTATGACAATAGTATCAACATGATATGAATATTACATAAATGACTTCTTAAAATCAAATTGAGTTAAAGAAATGAGATAATCACAGACTAGGTGTTCCGACACGCCGTGTAGCATGCCTTGCTCGGCTATACTGTAGACGGGCGAGGGGTATTACATTTAGTGGTATCAGAGCACGGTTTAGGCGTTTCTGGACCTAAATAAACTGCACATCATGCATTACATTGTAAGTGTTAAGATGACTCTAATGCAGATCTTTTGATTTGTTTTGTTATTTTAATCAGAATATGGACTCCACATCGCAGAGAGCGGTCGATGAGGAAGTGGAAAGTCATGCTCTATCTATGACGGAACCAGGAGACAGGAGGGAACCTGTTCCACCAGTACCAAATGCATCAGCCACATTTCAGCAAATAGCTGAGTTCTTTAGACAGATGGCAGGAGTTATGCCACCACCACCACCTCCACATCAAAAATTCAGGAAGTTTGGAGCAGTGGACTTTCTGGGCAAAAGAGAAGATGATTCTGTCACATCACGGTGGCCAGTTATCGAAGAGTCTTAAAACAACTTCATTGTACTCCAGAGCAGAATTTGGAAGCTGCTGTATCACTACTGCAGGATGATGCATACCAGTAGTGGGATACAGTAACTAGTGAGGTGCCACCAGAACAGATAACTTGGGATTTCTTTCTCACTGAGTTCAGAAAGAAGTATGTGGGCAGTGTATACTTGGAAGAGAAGAGAAGGGAGTTTATTACCCTACGCCAGAGATAGCTGACAGTGACTGAATATGAAAGAGAATTTGTCAGATTGAGCCGCTATGGGCGGGAAATAGTCCCTAATGAGGCAGAGAGATGCAAGAGATTTGAGGAAGGACTCAATGATAACATTAAAGTAATGATTACAGCCTTGGGGATTACAGAGTTTGCCAAATTAGTGGAAGCTGCACTGAAGGTTGAAAAAGTTAGAATGAATGAGCAGAACAGAAGGGACAGACAGCAGAAAAGAGGTCAGGGTCAGACCGGTACATCTTCTACCCCTAGCAAGAAATTCAGAAGTTGGCATACTCAGAGTTTCAGTAGAGCACCAAGTCAGGGTCAGTCACAGAGGCCCAAATCTCACTTTGCACCAAGGAGAGGCCAGTCCACCCCTTCAATGGCTAGCTCTCCAGGGGGCAGTGAGGACCAACGGTATCATTGCTTGCCCACATTGCCAAAAATGGCATAAGGGTGAATGTTGGAGGATGGCGGTGCTTGTTTACGGTGTGGATCTCTGCACCACCTAGTCCGAGATTGTCCACGCAGAATCGCTACATCCACTCGTATCAATCGATAGGCTTGCCCCTCGGCTCAAGGGTAGAAAGGCGGGTAAGGCCGAGGCAACGGTACTTCCACGTAAACTGCGTCAGTGCGTGGAGAGAGCGAGATGCGAAAACCAGCCAAAGCCTATGCTATAAGGGCACAGAAGGAACAGGATGCTCCAGATGTTATCAAGGGTAAGTTCCTCCTTTATAATACTTCTGTGCATACATTAGTGGATCCTGAATCTACTCATTCATATATTTGTATCAAGCTGCCCGTAGAAAAGGGAATACCAGTGGAGGAAAGTGACCAAGACATCCTGGTCACAAATCCGCTAGGCCACAGTGTGGTAATAAACAAGGTGTATAAGGGCTGTCCATTGAAGATTCAAGGGAAAGAGTTCTTAGCAGACTTAATCGAATTGCCTTTCCATGAGTTTGATGTGATTTTGGGAATGGACTAGTTATCCCATCATCAGGCAATAGTAGATTGTAAATTGAAGAGAATCTCTCTGAAAACTGCTGAGAACGAAGAAATAATAGTTGTGGGTGAAAGGACAGATTTCTTGTTCAATGTCATCTCAGCTACAGTTGCAAGGAGATGGTTGAGAAAAGGGTGTGAAGCCTATCTGGCACACGTGGTTGACACTAGACAAGGTAAACTTAACTTATCTGACATACCCACAGTAAGGGATTTCTCTGAGGTGTTTCCAGAGGAATTGCCTAGTTTACCACCAGAAAGGGAAGTTGAATTTGCTATTGAGATTATGCCGGGTACAGCTCCAATTTCAATTGCTCCATATAGGATGGCACCTGCTGAATTGAAAGAGTTAAAAATCCAGCTACAAGAATTACTAGACAAGGGGTTCATACGCCCCAGTGTGTCACCGTGGGGAGCTCCGGTACTGTTTGTAAAGAAGAAAGATGGGACACTGAGGTTATGTGTTGACTCTGGCGATTAAGCGAGTATGATGAAGAACAAGTATCCGTTGCCTAGAATTGATGATCTGTTTGATCAGTTGAAGGGAGCCGGTATGTTTTCTAAGATTGATCTCAGATCAGGGTATCATCAGCTAAGGGTTAAGGATGCAGATGTGCCTAAGACTGCATTTAGAACCCGGTATTGGCATTATGAATTCCTAGTGATGCCATTTGGGTTAACAAACGCTCCAGCAGCATTCATGGACCTTATGAACCGTATCTTCCATCCATAATTAGATCGGTTCGTAGTGGTCTTCATTGATGACATCCTGGTGTATTCCAAGGATAAAGCAGAACATAATGAGCATTTGAGAATTGTTCTGCAGACTTTAAAAGAGAAGAAATTGTATGCTAAATTGTCTAAGTGTGAGTTCTGGTTGAATGAGATTGCATTCCTTGGACATGTAGTATCAGCTGAAGGGATTAGAGTGGATCCCAAGAAGATTGAAGCAGTAATGGAATGGAAGCCTCCCAGAAATACAACTGAGATCAGAAGTTTCTTGGGGTTAGCTGGATATTACAGAAGATTTGTAAAGGGATTTTCCCTGATAGCTGCTCCAATGACCAAATTACTGCACAAGAATATGAAATTTGACTGGAATGACAAGTGTCAAGCCTGTTTTGAGAGGCTGAAGGCTATGTTGACAGAGGCACCAGTGTTAACACAGCCAATGTCTGGAAAAGACTTTGTAGTCTACAGTGATACCTCACACAATGGATTAGGGTGTGTACACATGCAAGAAGGGAAAGTGGTCGCATATGCTTCCAGGCAGTTAAGGCCACATGAAAAGAATTACCCTACTCATGATTTGGAGTTAGTAGCAATTATCTTCGCATTGAAGATATGGAGGCATTACTTGTATGGGAAAAAATGCTACATATACACAGACCATAAGAGTCTGAAGTATCTGCCAACCCAGAAGGAACTTAATTTGAGACAGAGGCGGTGGATTGAATTCTTGAAAGATTATGATTGTGTAATTGACTACCACCCTGGGAAGGCAAATGTAGTCGCTGATGCTTTAAGCAAAAAATCTATTATAGCATTAAGATCTCTGAATGCCCAACTATCCTTAACTCATGATGGAGTTATTTTGGCTGAGTTGCAAGTGAAGCCGAATCTGTTACAACAGATACAAGATGGGCAGAAGACAGATGAGAAATTAATGGCTGTTATGGGCAAAATCACTAAGGGGAAGGAAACTGAATATGAAGTGAAAGAAAATGGGTGCCTGTACTATAAAGAAAGAGTGTGTGTTCCAGATGATGAAGAATTGAAAACCATTATTCTGAGAGAAGCACATAACAGTGTGTACGCTATGCACCCAGGAAGCACAAAAATGTACCATGACCTGAAACTCCGATACTGGTGGCCAGGTATGAAGAAGGGCATAGTTGACTATGAACTAGATGCTTGACATGTGAGCAAGTCAAAGCAGAACATCAAGTTCCATCAGGTTTGTTACAGCCCATAAACATACCTGAATGGAAGTGGGACCGAGTCACTATGGACTTTGTCAGTGGTCTACCTCTCACTCAGAAGAAGCATGATGCAGTATGGGTGATTGTGGATAGGTTAACCAAATCAACACATTTTCTGCCAATCAGAACTGACTACTCAATGGAAAAGCTAGCAGAATTGTACGTCAGTGAGATAGTTAGACTACATGGAATTCCACTTTTCATTATATCTGATAGAGACCCGAGGTTTACATCTAGATTTTGGAAGAAATTACAAGAATCCTTGGGCACACAACTCCATTTTAGTACGGCTTTTCATCCTCAGACGGATGGACAGTCAGAAAGAATAATCCAGGTAAATTTTGAAACTCATTGAGTATTATAAACAATAAATTGAACTGATAATGATAATAATGATAATAATAACTGAATATCTGTGATAGGTCCTCGAGGATATGCTGAGAAGTTGTGTTATTGAGTTTAAGGGAAGTTGGGACAGATACCTTCCACTGGCAGAATTTGCATATAATAATAGCTATCAAGCTAGCATACAAATGGCACCCTATGAAGCACTGTATGTGAGAAAATGCAGAACACTTGTATGTTGGACTGAATTGGGTAAAGATAAGCTAGTGGGGCCAGACCTGATAAAACAGACAGAGGAAAAGGTGAAACTGATAAAGGCCAATTTGAAAGTTGCCTCAGACCGACAGAAATCTTATGCTGACTTGAGGAGAAAAGACATTGAGTATGAAGTTGGCGAGAAGGTATTTCTCAAAGTATCACCGTGGAAGAAAGTATTGAGATTTGGGAAAAAGGGAAAACTAAGCCCTAGGTTTATTGGCCCATATGAAGTTATTGAACGTGTGGGACCAGTAGCCTACTGGCCTTACCACCTGAGCTGGACAAGATACATAATGTGTTCCATGTCTCGATGCTCAGAAGATACAGATCAGATCCTTCACATGTCATCTCAGCAGAAGAAATTGTGGTACAACCTGACCTGACATATGAAGAAGAACCAATTAAAATCTTGGCACGAGAGGTAAAAGAGCTAAGAAATAAAACAATTCCACTAGTGAAAATCCTATGGAAACACCACAACACGGAAGAGGCAACATGGGAGAGTGAGGAGAGAATGAGACAACAATTCCCTCAACTCTTCACATCAGGTAAATTTCGAGGACAAAATTTTTATTTAGAGGGGAAGAGTTGTAACATCCCCATTGCACGTGTTCTGTACGTTCTGTTGCTCCAGTAGTCAATAACAGTCCAGGCAAGTCAGGATGTCTGGAACTACACTTCGGTGATGGTGAACAGACATATAATGATGAAATAAATAAAAAGAAAATACAAGAAAAATCAAACAAAAATGAAAGAGAGAAAACGAAACTAAGTTAAACGAGCCGGCACCACAGCGATGAGTGACCGCACCGGGAAGGCCATTGCCGACCCCAGGACCGCAAGGAACCCTCGGAATTTAATTTTGAGACATAAATAAAGATTTATTGAAATGTAATTGACACTAAAAATATCAAAGAAAAATTAATAAATTAGTACAAAGAAAAACGAAAAATCGAGAAACAGACAAAAATCGATATTACCGAAAAAATCGGAAATATAACCCGAAGTGGGGTATTTTGGTCATTTGACATCTAGAATTGCCTTTTGACCTCAATGTCCATTAAAAATAAATGATATTACACTTTATAAATGTCTTAAAAATTAAAATTGTGGTACATTATATTAATAGTGCAAGAAATGGGGTATAAAGTGAATAATTAAAATCTTAACATATAAAATTACTTAATTAAAAGTGAGTGGGGTACTAAGGGGTATTTAAACACCTAAAGGACATGTGTATGTCCACTAAACACTTCAGTTTTCTGCATCATCTTCTCCAGCCGAAATGGACCACCATGAAAACACCATGGGCAAAGCTTCCTAATCTCTCATGCAAGCACCTTCACGCCATGTTTTCACTTAAATTCTTTCATTAAACTTGGTCCACACCTCTTGGGCAGATTATAGAGAACAAAAAGGAAGAGATTTGGTGAAGTTTTAACAAGCTCAAAAAGTGGTAAGGTCCAAAATCCCTCCCTTGCTTTAGTAAAGCTTGTGTTTAGGTTGAGGTGAGTGTTTTGGTGAAGAGAAATAAAAGAAATAGTGAGAAATGGACTTGTCCATTTTCGGCAGCCATGAACCCTTGTTGAGCTTGAGTTATTTTTACTTCTAATGAATGAAAATGAAGGTTGATTGATTCAAATGAAAGTTAGAGTAAGTTTGTGCATAAGTATGTACATGTAGTGTTTAGATTTAAGGTGTGAAATGGAACCTTGAAGCCTTGAGCAAACTGCCATGTTTGGCAGCCCCTAATAGCATGAATTTGTGTGTGAATATATGGTTATTAATGATTTATGTTAATGTCAATTTGTAGGCAGCAAATGTAAGTGATGTTGAAGTATGAATATGTTGAAGTATATGTGTAATATTAACATTGAAGTATGTTGAATTTTGGTGGAAGTGAATGTTGAACTTAATGATGGATTGTGTGCATTGAGCACTTGAACATTCTGCCCAGAATTGTTGCTAAAATTGTGTACAATATATGTATAGAAGTGTTGTTGATTGAATATTGTAGTAATGAGGAGGAGGAGGAGGAACATTAAATTAGAAGTGTATGAGCTTTGTGCAGGTTGTGTATTGAAGGCAGCACCTAAATGAGGCCATAAGTGCCAAACTATGAACCCAATTGGTATGAGGCCAATATGGGGTGAAACTAGACACCAAATAGGCCAACTTTCATGTAGAAAGGTTGCCAAAATTCTGCCTAAAAACTGACCTTAAAAAGTGACCAAATCCGAATTAGTGCATTTGAGGCCTGAAAACTGACCATTTGGGCAGCAGTTAGTGTTTAGGCCATAACTCACTCAAAACAGGTCCAATTGACCTGAAATTTTGACCATGAATAGTTAAGACCTATATCTACAAGTCTTATGAAGACACCAAAGCCCAGAAATGACCAGAACCAAGTCAAATGGCCTGCACAAGTTCGGGCACAAAAACTGCCGAACGAAAAGTGACCAAAAAAATTGATCAAATTGTGCACTAAAAGTGCAATCTGTCCAGCTTTAGCAAATTGACCATATCTTGGTCTACACAACTCGGAATAACCTGAAATTTTGCCCCGCATGCAATAAGACATAGAGTTACAATTTTGCTTCTTTGACCAGAAGCTAAAAACCAAGGGAAATAGGACTATAAGCTAAACCAATCTAGCACACAAAAATTGAGAATTTGACATTTTGCATACAATGATGCTTGAAGCATTTTGGCAATGAATGCCAACTTGTAAAAATGGTAAATTGCACTATATTGGCAGCATATTGAGATATAAATTGTGACATATTGATGCTAGAAACAACTTGTCCATATTACCTAAAAAGGTCAACATATGCATTGACTTGTGAATTATACAATAGTTAGTAAACTCCAGAGATTGAAGAACTAAACAATTAATTTATAATGTGCCCTAGTTTGCTTAGTTGACTAGTATGGATATGTTGGCATGCCAATAGGATTCTGACAGCTGTTCTGTAAATAGCTTTATGCCATACTGTGTTTTTACGGCCTATTATGCCGCACTGTGACTTTAATAGCCTACGGCTATACATATTGTGTATTTATTTTTGGCTTATCGCCAGATTGACTATATGGCTTTTTAGCCACGCTATTTGCACACCGGGAGACACTTTGTGACCTATGGTGTGACGGCCCGAGGTACTAGGTACCCAGTGCCAGTATATCCGTTTATCCAGTCTGGTCAGTATATAGGCTACACAGGCAGTAATTCAAGTACTATTAAATTCAAATACCTAAATCCAATCTACTGACATACAGCACCACAAAAAATTTGTAAACACTTTATTTACTTTATTTTAGTGTATACTTCTTTATATTTGGCACCACTAAGCAAAATTGCTTAGCGCGTTGCTTTTGTAACGCGTAGGTATTGGAGATACAGCTGGGGAGCCCAGCAGACCTACGACCGGGTAAGACATCAGATCTGCACAGGAGTCCAGAGTCATCTGCACTGCATTGCATACATGGTAGGACTTAGGATATCTTATATTTTGTACTTTTGTTGTATATTTGAAATTTGGCCCTGTATTTTGTAATGTTATGAAAGCTCTAAAGTTTGTAATATTTTGTACATATTAAATAACATGGAGATTTTCTGTATATATTTAAATTATTATGGACTGTATTATAGAACTGTTTAATGACTGTAAAAGTTTATTGACTTTATTGATAAATAGAGACTGTGAAATATTTGAGATTTTGATATCATAATATTAAACTGTTTTCAACAGGTTTGGAAGGACAGTTTGTCCTACATATAGACGGCACCTTGCCAAATTTTTATTACCAGTCTTGAAACACTGATTTTAACAAAGTATGACAATAGTATCAACATGATATGAATATTACATAAATGACTTCTTAAAATCAAATTGAGTTCAAGAAATGAGATAATCACAGACTAGGTGTTCAGGCACGCCGTGTAGCATGCCTTGCTCGGCTATAATGTAGACGGGTGAGGGGTGTTACAATCCAGCTTGGATCTATAACACTAAGAACTCCAAGAAATTAGTGAAAGTTGAATGTTATTTAAGTAGAAGTCAACTCTGTGAGTATACGGCTTCCACTAGCAACTCACATACAATAGGCAATAATGCACACAAATGAGTGGAATGTGGCAATGCTGTGACATAGAAACATCATAGTGTTGAATTAATTATTTACTATTCATGTAGTCCATTCTCCTGTTATTCTTTCCCCATCCTTGTTAACATATACCTTAGTTCTTCTGATAAAGTATTAACCAAAACAAGCATACGAGTAAGAGATGTCCACTAGTGTGAAAAACCCCACTTCAAATATGGGAAACACATATCTTTCCTAGAAGCTATAGAAACAAGAACAAAGTAATGAAGGCTGTTTTAAACTGATTTTGTTATGGGCCCACGATTAAAGAGATCATAGATGAAGGTAAAACAAATTCCCCATGGAAGGGAATTGGTAAAAACACACACCATGAAAGGTTGAATTTTATGTTTGCAAGGCTACATTAAAGGGATTTCAATAACAGAAAATTTTAATAAGACAGGAAAGATATTTGATCAAATCAACGGATTAATGTCTATGTTAAAGCAATGCTAAAATAATGTGCTACTTTAGGATTGTAATGGCCAAGAAGTTGTCCGATTTGGCTTTTTCAATAGTCGAAAATTGTTAAAAGGTAGTAAGCCTGGATGGAGCATACATTGTTGAAAAGGTGTACTCAACTCTGCCTCAACCCTATCTAGTTGGACTAGGATACGTATACCCTTTTCCTCCACCATTTATGCATTTTGGGCTACATTTACAATGAATTATAAAAATGCTAAACCCTAAATGAGTACTTTGTAATTATGTGTACTCTATAAATTGTCATACTAATATAAAAGTAAATCAAACTTTATCTTAATTGCATTCACATTCAATTAACAAATTAATATGATATACTAAGTTTTGTACATTATACGCTATACCTATATCACATATTTCCTTAATCTAGTTATAACAAATTGAATTAGTAAAAAGATTGTGTGATATTTATAAGAAGATAATACACAAGCAATTTATTATTTCATAAATGAAATAGTATAACAAATGAAATTATAAATGAATACATTTGAAAAATATATATGTACAAATAAACTCGCAATATATTAATTTACATCCAATGTAATTTGTAAAAATAGACATACAAATAAACTAGCAATATATGAAAATTAAGAACCTAAAATTATATATAATTTAATTTTTTTAATACTTATGTGCTCAAGAGTCAAAAATCAAAATACCATCATCATATGTAGTTAAATCAAAGCAATTTTGGATTTGAAGATAGATGCAGCCTAATGGAATCAAAGAAGATTATCAAATTTATTTGGCACATTGCTGAGTATTTCCAAAATTTTTAATTCTGGACAATTTAATTGTAACTTTCAAAATTGAATAAATTTTATCCAAAACTCATAATTTAATTTGGAAATTTTGACTTTTGCTACATGGGATGTCAATTGGCTTGACAAGTCACAATTTTTTTTTATTTGATTTATCTCTCTCTCTCTCTCTCTTCTAAGCAATCAAGGTCACAATGAGTCCATTGTTCCGCAAAAAAAGAGCTCTTTTTGCAACCTGCAACACAAAATTCACCTAAGCAAAGAAATTTTTTTTTATCTTACCAACAAGATAAATTTAATATGATCTTCGAAAACTAGCATATGATATTACTCATTGTAATAATTATATTTTAAAAATATCTGAATAGTGGGTAGCAATCAAAACACTCATCAATCTTTCCGCTAAATATACCATGTCATATTTAAGTGAAAAAGGAAATTGGGCAAATCATATGCCATTGATCAATTATCAAAAAGTACAAGTATACACATTTTTTTTATATAAATTTCATGTAATTTTTAAAATAAAAATAATTATAAGATAATATGTGTATATTTTCGCTGAATCAGGATTTTTTTTTTAAATAACAAAAAATTACTTTGTTGACTATGCTTATAGAATATGATTAATTAGTTTCACTTTTTCAAGCCTTTAAAATCTGTTAAAATCAAGCTTTATTTTGAAATTTTAAGTGACCAAGAGGTAGGCAAGAACTGATTGCTAATAATTTAATAATTATGTATTTATTTCTTTTAGAAAAATAATTAAATATTTGAGAGACATATGAATCAAATAAAAAAATTAAAAATTATAACTTGTCAAGTCACTTAGCATCCCATGTGTCAAAAGTGAAAATACCCAAATTAGATTATAGGTTTTGGATAAAATCTCTTCAACTTTGAAAGTTATGATTAAATTGTCCAAAATTAAAAGTTTTGAATTGTAGAAAGTGATGATTCTCATTGATTTCAATTAATCTGTACATGGGTATATATATACAATTGATTCATATAATTGTGTTTTACTAATTAGGAAGAAATCCTAAATAAGAAGTCCTAAATAGGAATACAGAATATACAGAGAAATAATATAGTGATTGACTTTCCATAACATAGTGATTGACTTTCCATAACACTCCCCCTCAAGTTGGAGCATAGATGTTAATCATGCCCAACTTGTTACAAATGTAGTCAATCCTAGCTCCATTCAGAGCTTTTGTGAAAATATCTCCTAACTACTCTCCAGTTTTGATGTGCCTTGTTGAGATAATCTGTTGTTGAATCTTTTCACGAATAAAGTGACAATCAATCTCAATATGTTTGGTCCGCTCATGAAACACCGGATTAGAAGCAATATGAAGAGCCGCTTGATTATCACACCACAATTTCGCAGGCAGGGAGGTCTTAGAACCTGTCTCATCTAGTAATTGAAGTATCCACATTACCTCACATACTGATTATGCCATGGCTCTGTATTCGGATTCAGCACTAGATCGAGAAACTACACTCTGCTTCTTGCTTCTCCAAGACACCAAATTTCCTCCAATAAAAACGCAATATCCAGTAGTTGACCTCCTGTCAACCTTAGATCCAGCCCAGTCGACATCTGAAAAACATTCAACATTCAAATGCCCATGATTACCATATAGCAAACCTCTTCCAGGAGCGCCCTTCAGATAACACAAGATTTGTTCCAAGGCTTCCCAATGAGCAACAGTTGGGGAAGACATAAACTGACTTACCACATTAACGGCATAAGCAATGTCAAGACGAGTGACTGTAAGGTAGTTCAATTTTTCTACTAATCTCCTGTATCTCTCTGGATTTTCAAACAACTCACTATCCCCTGCTAACAGTTGTAAAGTTGGAGTCATTGGTGCGCTACAAGGCTTAGCACCTAATTTTCCTGTCTCTGTCAATAGATCGAGGACATATTTTCTTTGAGACAAGAAAATACCCTTCTTACTTCTCATAACTTCGATACCCAAGAAATACTTTAACAATCCCAAGTCTTTGGTCCTAAGCGAGTTTGGAGGAAAGTTTTAAGAGATGAAATACCTGCAGAGTCACTCCCAGTGATGACAATGTCATCCACATAGACTACCAAGAGAATTAGACCAGCCTCAAATTGCCTATAAAATACTGAGTGATCACATTTACTCTTTTGCATACCAAATTCCTGTACTGCTTCACTGAATCTCCCAAACCATGCCCTAGGACTTTGTTTCAAGCCATAAAGAGACTTCTGAAGCCTGCAAACTTTACCCAACTTCCCCTGAGCAATAAACCCAGGTGGTTGCTCCATATACACCTCCTCCTGAAGATCACCATGAAGGAAAGCATTCTTGATATCCAATTGATGCAGGGGCCAATCATATGTAGCTGCTAAAGAGATAAACAAGCGAATAGAAGTAAGTTTAGCTGCAGGAGAAAAAGTATCAGAGTAATCAACCCCATATGTCTGAGCATATCCTTTTGCTACAAGGCGTGCTTTTAACCTAGCCACAGATCCATCAGGATTTACCTTTACTGTAAATACCCATTTGCAACCAATAGCTTTCTTACCAGTGGGCAAAGGCAATAGTTCCCATGTACCATTAGCATCTAAAGCCTCCATTTCCTCTTTCATAGCATCACACCAGCCAGGATGAGACAGTGCCTCATCAACAGTATTAGGGATAGGAACAGAGTCTAAAGAAGTAACAAAACACCGAGAACAAGAAGACAATTGATTATAAGAAACAAAAGAAGAGATAAGGTAAGTACATGAACGTTTACCTTTACGAAGAGCAATGGATAAGTCTAGATCAGAATCATGATCAGTATGAGGTACAGGATCTCCCAACGAAGTAGCTAGTAGAGGATCTGAGTCAGGAATCTCCAATCTCCTGAAATAAACATGAACAACGGGAGGTCGAGTAGGTCTAGAAACAGAAGGAACAAGCTATGGGAGAGGACTAGACATTGGTTGGACAGTATATATTAAGAGATCATCCTCCTCCCCCTGACTCTCATACACAGATGATGGAGGCAAAAATGGAGTGGACTCAAAAAATGTGACATCTGCAGAAACAAGATAACGATTAAGAGTAGGAGAGAAACAACGGTACCCTTTTTGGAGCCGGGAGTACCCAAGGAAGACACATTTGAGAGATTTTGGATCCAATTTAGTAACCTGTGGACGAACATCACACACAAAACAAGTACAACAAAAAATACGGGGTTCAATAGGGAATAAAGATTTTGTAGGAAACAAAATAGTATAAGGAATATCCCCATTAAGGACAGAAGACGGCATACGATTGATCAAAAAACATGCCGTAGAAACTACATCCGCCCAAAAGTGTTTAGGTACTTTCATCTGAAAAAGAAGAGCAAGAGTTACCTCAAGAAGATGACGATTTTTCCTTTCGGCCAAGCCATTTTGGGATGGGGTATCCACACAGGAAGACTGATGAAGAATGCCATTTTGTGTCATATAAGGCTGAAATTGTGTTGAAAAGTATTCTTTGGCATTGTCACTTCTTAATATGCGCACAGAAATATTAAATTGAGTTTTGATTTCATTACAAAAGGCACAAAAGATAGAAAACAACTCAGAACGATTCTTCATTAAATATAATTAGGTAACACGAGAGTAATCATCAACAAAAGTAACAAAATAACGAAATCCAGTTTTAGATGTAACAGAACAAGGACCCCAAACATCAGAATGAACTAACTCAAAAGGGGATGAAGCCCGTTTATTGACTCTAGACACAGAAGGCAAACGATGATGTTTTGCAAACTGACACGACTCACATTCTAGTACTGATAAAGACTGAAATTGAGGACACAGTTTCTTCATGGTAGACAAAGAAGGATGACCCAATCTACAATGAGCTTCAAGAGGTGTTAAGGTACTGGAGCAAACAAGCGACCGCGGTACATGATTTTCCAGAATGTAGAGACCACCTGACTCGCGTCCTCTACCAATAATCTGCTTCGTCGTAAGATCCTGAAACAAACACTGGTCAGGAAAAAAGGAAACAGAACAATTTAAGGTACGAGTAAGTTTACTAACAGAAAGTAGATTAAAAGAGAATTTTGGTAGACACAAAACAGAAGACAAAGAAATTGACGAAGTCGGGTTCGCAGTTCCAGAACCCATAACACAAGAAGTAGAACATCAGCTAAAGTAAGAGTAGAGGAAGTGAGATTAGACTGAAAAGCAAATAGAAGACTAGAATTACCTGTCATGTCATCTGTCGCACCAGAATCAATAACCCATTTGGATGAAGAAGACACAAGGCATGTAGTGGATTTACCTGACTCGTGATCGCGATGTGAGGGGCGGCGGGCTTTAGAGATGCACGATCTTCGGAAAAATTGTGCAAAATCCTCTGCAGATACCAAAATAGTTTTCTCAAAGGAAGATACTGTAGAATTCTCTGCTGCCATATTTGCCATCTATGATCGCTGATTTTTCCTCTGAAGTTGCGGACAATTATATTTTGTATGGCCAGGCTCATGGCAATAATAACAAATGAATCCTCTTGAGTCCTGATTAGAACTAGCCTCTCCATTACGCTGATTACTTCTATTGCCTGTAATTCCTCCTCTACTTCCTCTTCTATTACCCTGTTGTCCATTTGGATTACGGCTAATAAGAGCACTACTGACAGGCTGTAAAGATTGAGTACTCTCTGTACGAAGGACCCGTGTGAACGTTTCATGCAAAGAGGAAATCTCAGAACTGGAGAGAATCTGAAATTTAGCAGTCTCATACTCTGGAGGAAGGCCTGCAAGAAAACTCATAATAGCCCGTTGCTCCCGTTGGGCCTGCTGAACTTTCACATCAGGACTAAAAGGCAACAATACATTAAGTTCCTCATATACCCGTTTAAAATCCATAAAATAAGCCGTGAGAGACTTATCCTCTTTCTCAGCACGGTAGAATGCCTTACAAACATCATAAATACGGAAAATATTCTCTTTACCAGAATACAGAAAATCTAAGTAATCCATCAATTCCTTAACAAATTCACAGTGATTAATTAAACTAATTACCTCACTATGAATCGAGTTCCGAAGGTGCAAAAACAACCGAGCATCCTCCCTTAGCCAAGTTTGTCGTGTATCATCAGTGGGTGGATCTTTAGTAAGGTGATCATCCTTATCAATGCTACGCAAATAGACCCTAACAGTCTTACTCCACTCCAGGTAATTCGAACTATTAAGTTTGTGCTCCGTGATCTTAGTCATCACCGGAATCACATCAGAAAAAACATTCTTATTGTCTGCCATTTGTTGAGACAAAGAAAACTAACCGAAACGCTAATCCAAAGTGCTTATAGCAGCAAAATAACCTAAAATCACAAATCAAGCAAATACCGAAATAGGATCTGAGAGCCAAACCTCAGAAGTCATTTAATGGTATACTGGATCAGGCAACAGCACACAGTGGTGGAATGAGGGGGGTTGAGGCGACGCCGGCAATGTTGATCAGGGTTGAAATGGCCGGTCAGCGGCCAAGGTCTCTCCTGAGCTGGGTAGTGAGAACAAATAGTCACCCTAGATTAATGACCTGCTCTGATACCATGTAGAAAGTGATGATTCTCATTGATTTCAATTAATCTGTACATGGGTATATATATACAATTGATTCCTATAATTGTGTTCTACTAATTAGGAAGAAATCCTAAATAAGAAGTCCTAAATAGGAATACAGAATACAGAATATACAGAGAAATAATATAGTGATTGACTTTCCATAACATGAATATAATTAGCAACTAACGTAAAAGTTTGGATTTATTTAGCCAATAGGCCAATTTGTTTTGAATGCTTTGATTTAATGAAACAAGCATTAGTTAAATGCTTTTAATGGTATTAGTATAATTTATTAAAATGTTGGCTGTAGTAATGATTTAGTTTTTTTCTCTTTAGTTTTAGCACATTGCAAATTTATAATATTGGAACTTTAGATTATTGTTGAATTGTTATAGTGAAGAAATTAAAGTTTAATGTGTATGTTATCAAATATTTTAGATTTTTATTGCATATTTCAAATCTTGATAGATTTTATTAAAAATGGATTATTTAGGACAATAAATAATTTCTTATTAACCTACAACATCCGAATCTTCAAATCCCCGAACTGAAATATCTAGAATTTTCAGGACAATACAGGATGGAGTTCTGATGTCACAGTAATGTTTTGGAGATATCATTTTAGATACCCCTGACTTTTGAAATAGTTTCAAGCATGTTCGAATGCTCAGATTAGATCAAACTGTGCTCAGCCCTAACACATACATACTATATACTTCAAAATGAATTGTAATTATACATGATATGCTAAACATAATGAATTCTATGTATTCTAAACTAACCTTGCATTTAGATAAGCATGCAATTGAATAAAGACTGATATGGACTTGGATTTGTGTTTCAACTTCAAGTGAAAACACAGAATATCAATATATTGTCAAATTCAAATACCACTTCATTTCAAATTCTCATCAGCCCAAATAAAGCCTTGAGAAAAAAAATTTCAAATCAAATTGGTTGTAAAACAATGTTAGCTTATTTAATCACAAAACACTGTTACATATAGCAGAGGTTGATATTGGAGAGGAAAAAAATAAGAATGGAGCTATAGTTGTATGAGGAAGAGAGTAGAGTAGCTGAAGTGTAACTGAGGTAGTTAGAGTTGTCTGAGTAGTTAGAGGAGAGTCAACTGAAAGTAGTTTGACAGGAAAGGGCGGGAACAGTTAGTATAGAGGGAGTCCTTGCTGTATAAATGAGAGAAATGTACTAGAGGAGATTCATTCCAAGAATCAATAAAAAGAATTATTTTTCTTTCTTTTCTAATTCTCTCTAAATATTCTCCCCTTTCTGTTTCTTTTCTCAACCTACTCCATTTCTATCTCTTTCTCTCCCTATTTCCCTGTGTCAGAGGGCATTATAGGTCTGTTACATAATGAACACATATCATGAATTTAAGCTCTCATATGAGTTATATAATTGTGTGGTTTCTCAGAAACATTAGTCATGGACTTCTATATAAAGAATAATGCATTGTGTCACAAAAAGAAAATAATAAGAATAATAATAATTTAGAAAACATACCTACTGGTTTAGTACCATCTGACATTGGAGTTTTATCGTCAGCCCATGTAGGGTAAAGCAATTGTTGACGAAGTGTTCCCAAAACCATATATGGTCTTTGAGGAAGAAAAAATATGCCTCTAGAGTTTCTATTAATTGGCCCTTCAAGTTCCCCAGCATTTTCATGTGAGGTATTTATTTCATCAGCAGGCAGTTCTGAAGACGTGGGCAATTGAGGATCATCCCCATCATTAAGATAGAAAGTTATTTTTCCTCTTCCAACATTCCAAAGACCAGATAAAGCTCTTAACAGTGATGTTTTACCACTCCCACTAGGTCCCATTACCTGTTAAGATACCCATGAAACACTGAATAATTTCATACCTTGCAAACTTACTTGCTTGCCATGTTAAAAAAATCAAAATACAAACTGATTCACTGACCAGCAAATGATCTTTCTCATTGATGACCAATGACAGGTCCCTAATCAGTGTAGCTTTACTTGTTGGTGTCTGTAGAGTCAAATTCTCTATACTAAGCAATTTTTGGCGACTGTCAACTGGAATAGACCCATTAAACTCCAAAATGAGTGAACTTCTATAATTGCAGTATGAAAGAGAAATCTCTTCTGATAACTCAGGCAGTTGCTTAGAGCTGCTGCTATCCAAGACATCATCAAATTCACCTACATATAGAAAGTGACAATGTTAAAATCAACGATTCATAAGCAAGACCAACTATCACATTAAGCATCTCCTTGTCCAGTTTCTGTATTGTAAGCATGAAATACATCATATGGAAAACATGATAAGTGGCGAGAGAGAGAGAGAGAGAGAGAGAGAGAGAGAGAGTATAGGACATCAAGCACGACAAATGTTTAATAGAAAAGAAACACAATAAAAGATGGAGCAAATACCAAAGTATTTGACTAATGAAAAACAGCACAATCAAAGGGCAAAAAATAAAAACAAAGTACATAAAATGATAAAGTAACTGGATTCTTTTACTGCATCAGTTCAGTATTAGAACTCTTTTCTCCCAAGAAAAAACTTCACTAACGACAAGAAGTTTCACATGGAATAATAACAATGAAGAATGGCAGGAAGATAAAGTCTCTCCAAAAGAAAAATAGATGCATGGATATCTCAGATCATTGAAAATATTACAACCATTTTATTATACATTCCAGTTTCAGGAGGGAGGCAAAATAACTAGAGGAACACAAGTTTCAAATAATTGCTCTTAAACACCAATCCCTGCATTATAAATCTTAAAAACCAATCCCTTCATTATAAAGTGAAACACAAGTGCATGCTTACTGCAAATATGTAATCTAATTCCCACGAAAATTCCCTTATAAACTGATCAAATAATGTCTTACTTCACTTACTTCATGGATTGTAACCAAGCCTGAGTGAATGAATGACTACATGTGTGTGTGCGTGTGCGTGTGAAAGAGAGAGAGGGGGAGGTGCACAACAAGCATAGTACCTAATCGATCAATGACGGCTGAAAAAGCACTGATGGATTGAAACTGGTAAACAATGAGAGAAAAATCTCCAAGGATATGGTTAAAAGCAGATACTGACTGATTAATAACACCAAACTCAATTTTGCCTGAGAAATACATAGGAGCAACAACAGCAGCGGGAAGAATTTGAATTAAGTACCGGTAGCCATTGGTGAAGAACTCTAGATTTCTAGAAGATATCAACAATTGCTGGAAATTTAATAAATAAATGTCAGGAAGTGAAATTGTATGCCGAGAACAGATTTGCATAGAAAAGTAGCAATAATAAATCAGAAAACCAAAGGCAACAACAGAGAACAAATATTTAAATGATTATAGCAGCTTGTCATGCCATTTATTATTGCTGGGAGCACTTCTGATGCAGCAGTATACTTACCTTCTCACATGAGAAGCTAGAGCCCTAATTGACCCAAATCTGTCCCATAGGGAGGAACCTACTAACAATTCTTATTCTTCTTCTAGCCAATTAAGGAATCTGAAGTTCAACAAGTTATTATATTTTAGGAGGGTGTTGTAAGCCAATTTTTATTTTTGATCCCCAACTATAATGAATTGAAACTTATTTTAGTCATATAAGGATGTAAACTCTATGGCACATTTATTTTCCATTGGGTAAAAATTATTTAGGTGCTAAAACATAGGGTTCTACATCTACCTCAACCACAGATGCATCTCCATGGTATTTAATAGAACTGCACCCTTTAGAATGGGATATAGTTACCACTATGATATCATGGCCACGGGCCCACAGCATTTATTGTGTATGCTTGATTACATTTAGAGGTTCATAATGGGTCACAATTGTGAAACTTCATCCATGACTGTTTTTGCCACTGATAGAAATATCGTATCACTAGCAAATTATAGCCCAAGGTATTGTATTATAGTATCTTTATATTGGCTTCCACAACAGCCTATTAGCAACAATGGATCATGCTCTTCTTAGGTTCCTCAACGCTTTTTCAAGTCATTGGATAACAGCCTATTACCTCCTCCTCACTTTTAGCCTACATATTTAGTCTTGTTATCTTCTCATTAGATGCCATTTGCTTTTCATTTTATTACCAAAAAAGGAGCTCATATGTACCCTTAAATTTGTCCTTCTCACACAATTTTCTCAACGCCATCAATTTTTGAGAGTGTGCTGCAACATTGACATAGTTTGTGACAATGAACCTTTGTTCAAAGCTGAACTTTCTGATATTCTCCCTCCTTTGTTTTTTTTTTTTTTTAAAAAAAAAAACTAAATTTTAAAGACCCAAACCAATAATTGGAACTGAATAATAGAAGACTTTGGTTCCAGGAAAGAAAAAAGAACCAAGGTTCGGCTTGGTTCCAGGGATTTTTCAATCCACAAATCATGCACAGCCCTGTAAGTTTATATGCATATGTGTGTATTTGTGTATGTGTGCATGAAAGCGCATATTTACTAATACAGGTGTAGTCCATGCATTGCCTACTGTGTGCCTGCGTAAGATTCAGGAAAAAAAAAATGAAAAATGCATAAATTAGCAACTAAGTAAATTATACATACATAATTATGTTTATATGAAGGTTCAGTGGAAATGCAATAATAGTTGTGATAGCACAAAAGTTAAAGATAGAAATTTATTTGAGCATGAAACTATTATTTGTCCAATAATCAAAGAAAAAAGCAAATTATGTCCTGATTTGTCATTTTGCATACAATTATAGCCCTGCCCTAGGAACCAAATAATTTGGGGATCAACCTTTAATAGCTAACTGCTAGCAACTAATCTAAATGGGGTCTTCACCATATTGCTTGCATCATTGCACTATGCATAGAAAGACAAATAAATAAACAAAGATAAATAATTTTTATTGTCAAATAAATTCACTCCCTGTTAGATTGTCCATGGAGCCAAAACTACATGTTATGTTAAGATTTAAGAATAAAAAGAAGAAAAAGAAAGAAAGGAAAGAAAAGGAAGAGAAGGGAGAGAGAACCATAAAAGACTACGTCTTTATTATTCTCATTCATTCTCTCAAATAGGAGGTCATATGTACACACACACACACACACACACACACCTCCTATAATTACTCTATTTAATTAGGAATAAAACTCCTACCTATTTAGGAATCTAAATAGGAATACATAAAGTCTACTAATTAAGAATCTGCTAATTAGGAATATAACTAAACATAAATATTGACTTTCCATAGCACTACACTTGTTATTGCTTTATCACCTTTCACATGTTATCTAAGTAGCTAATGGCTGCTTGCATATTCTATTATACCATCACTGATTTTCCGTTGCTTGATAATCATATGCATCACTTGTCTTTTCATTAATCGAACTCTCACCTACAGAGTACATCTGCCATTGCACTCATGCACAAGTATTTAATGTGAATTTCTAGTACTGAAAATAAATGAAGGGAGGGAGGGCAACGGATTGACTAATATAAACACCTCCTCTTCTATGTGCCATGGCTATTTCTTTCCAGTCTAATAGTGGACTCCCAATTCCTTCCCTCCCAATCTAGGTTCAAACTAGAATTAAGTTCAAAATTCAATTGCCCGAGATTGAAATAACAAGGAAATGGAAATAAGTAAACAATCTAGGATCAAAACAAATATTCTTAACTGTTAAATTTTCAAAAGCACTTCTGAAGCGCTGCAGCAGAAGTTGCATTTCATTTTCTTCACCGCCATAGAAAGCAATTGATTCAGCATTTTCCCGAACACGTACAAGTCCATAGCGGAAGTCTGCTTCTTTTTTCTCTTGCAAGAAATTCAGAGTCACCAATCCCTGAAATTGAAAGTAAAATGGCTTCAGTTCCATATAAGAATTTTCATATTTCAAACCAAAAACTAATCATTTAGTGGAAAGATGATTGTTCTGAAGATAAGAAAATTACCCTTCCAAGATAAACACTAATTGCAGTTCCACCCACAGAATATAGAAGAAGGACAACAAACAATGGGGGATAAATGCCATACAAGATGTTACTAAATGATATCAAGTCTACAGCAGCATTGAAAAGTATCAATGAGAAAGAAAGGGCTGTCCCTGTGAAGGAACTTAGGTCATCAACAATTCGCTGATCGGGATTATCAATGATTGATTGGGATTGAATTTTGTAAAATGCTTGATTCTTCAGATAGCGTTCCATGTAATATTTTGTCATCCAAGATCTCCATCTCAAAGCAAGGATTTCTCTGGCATAATCTCTTAGCACAAAGAACTACAAAAAAGAAAAAATAATGATAAAGATGGGTACAAAAGTTAGTAAAAGGGAAGAATACAAATGGTATCAGAACAAAAACTCAAAAGTATGAAAGATGGTACCCAAAGATGTGACTAGACTTGAGAGAAGACTAGCAGAGTAATACCTAAGGAATTGCAGGAAGCAATTTTTTTTTTTTTTTTTTTTTTTGAGTGCTCACCGGAATTCCTCCAGCAAAGCCTCCCAGGTAGTATAGCAGTTGCTTGGTGAACTGTTCTTGATCCTTGTCTTGCATTTAAAATTACAGCATTAGTTTTACTTTGAAATAGTTATAAAAGCCCCTGAAGTTCTCAATAACATACATTTTCATTGTTATTGTTCTAAAATTAGCAATGGAGATAAAAGGAAGGTAAGAATCAAGGCAGATAACCCTTTTAGTGTAATTTTGTTAACTTCTCCCCTCCAGGAATGGGGTTGGGGGGAGGGCACACACACACATGCACATTTAATTTTCATTAGCATTTACCTCGATTAAAATTATTAACATAATAAAAAAATATATATATAATAAATAAGTATACATGGCATTCACCTTGTACTTTTGTAACCTTGTACCAAATACATTTAGTTGTTTCACAAGTAACTTTTTATTTCACTTCTTCACCTAGTTGCATTTTGTTTTCAGGTTAAAGGATAGAGTTTAAAAATTTACAAGTGTAATGCTTAATAGTGTAATAAATAAGGAGGTAACGATCGACAGTAGAGTTGTAATGGTAACAATTGATTATGTTAGTAAAGGTGAATGTTATAATTATTTATTTATAATAGTCTAATATTATATTAGTAATTTTAATTGTGATATATACTAATAAAAGTAATTAAATAACTTTCCCCCCCCCCCCATCAATTAACTTACAGGGAGGGGCTTAACCAAAAAAGAATATACTAACCATTGTGTTTGGCAGAGGGGTAAAGGTGGTTAAGAATTCAACATTGAAACTTTTCCCTTCTTTACCCCTTTTGGTAAAAGTTAAGAGAGGGTAAAAAATTCAAGGTGTTAATATTTAATCCTCAAATTTTGGTTAAACAAGAACCCTTTCTCTTGGGTAAAGAAGGGAGAAGGGGGGAGAGAGGAAGGAGAGGCCCAAAAAAAAAAAAATTGTAAATATTATTTTGTGTTATGAAATTTTTATAATTATTTTATTACAAAAATTACTTAGTCGATTAATTATTTTGTAAGTATTTTTCTATTTTATTATTATAATTTAATTATGATTGTAAATATAATTATAATGCAACATATTTATAATTTTAATTTATTTATTATTTTATTGTAGTATGTATTATATATTATCTAATATTATCTAATTTTAATTATCTGGTATGTGGTTCAAGGAATTGGATAAGAAATAATAAGTCTTATATTTATAATTGAATTTATATAATTATATATAAGTTAAAATTATGAATATATTATTTAACAGTTAATTTTATCTGGTATGTGGTTCAAGGAATTGGATAAGAAATGATAAGTGATAAATTTTATGCATGACCATAATATTAGATAATATATAATACTTAACTACAGTAAAATAATATAGAAAAATATTACTTAGTCGATTAATTATTTTGTATTTGTCTATTTTATTATTATAATTTAATTATGGTTGCAAATATAATTATAATGCAACATATTTATAATTTTAATTTATTTATGATTTTACGGTAGTCACGTATTATATATTATACTGTGAAAAGAGTAGGAGATAGAATTATACTAGTAAAACTAGTACTAGAAGGAGAAATAACAAATATAGTTAGTGCTTATGCCCCACAAATAGGACTAGACAGTGAGAGTAAACAAAGGTTTGGGAAGATATGGATGATTTAATGCAAAGCATACCGAATGAAGATAATGTTTTTATTGGTGAAGATTTGAATGGGCATGTAGGAAGTGATAGACAAGGTTACGAGAATGTTCATGGAGATTTTGGTTTTGGCAGTCGAAATAAGGAGGGAAAAAGTATCATGGATTTTGCTATAGCATACGACCTAATACTAGCAAATACCTACTTTATAAAAAGAGAATCACATAAGTGGGCAACATAGAAGCCAAATCGACTTCCTCTTAACTAGGAAGACAAATAGAGCTCTATGGAAGAATTGCAAGGTCATTCCAGGAGAGGCTTTAACAAGTCAACATCGGTTGGTAGTCTTGGATGTCAAGTTTAGGAACAATTCAAGTAAGGTCAGAAGAAATAGTGTAGCTCGAACAAAGTGGTGGGAGTTCAAAGGAGTAAAGCAAGTGAAGTTCAAAAATGAGCTTCTCGAGTCCGAAGTATGGAAGCTGGATATGGAGGCTAATGATATGTGGATACAGATGGCATCAAAGATTAGACAAGTAGCTAGAAAAGTACTTGGAGAGTCTAAAAGACAGGGATCACTCTCAAAAGAGAGATGGTGGTGGAATAAGAAAGTACAAAAGGCAGTGAAGAGAAAAGGGAATGGTATAAGAAATTACCTAAATGTGATAATAATGAGGCATATGAACAGTACAAGATAGCAAAGAAAGAGGCAAAAAAAGGCAGATAGTCAAGCAAGAGCACAGGCCTTTGAAAAGTTATATGAGAAACTTGAAACTAAAGAAGGGGAGAAAGATATTTATAGATTAGCAAGGAGGAGAGAAAGGAAATGTCAAGATCTCAATCAAGTTAGGTGCATTAAGGATAAAAAAGGAAAAGTGTTGGTGAAAGATGAGGACATTAAAGAAAGATGGAGAAATTATTTTAATGATCTCTTTAATAATAGTCAAAATGGTAATAACATGAATATAGATTATAGAACAATAGAAAAGAATGTGAATTATACTAGAAGGATTAGATCTTTAGAAGTAAAGGAAGCACTTAAGAGAATGAAAGTGGGTAAAGCCTGTGGACCCGATGAAATACCAATTGAAGTGTGGAAGTATTTGGGAGATATGGGAGTGGCATGGTTAACTAAATTATTTAATAAGATTCTAAACTCAAAGAAAATGCCTGATGAATGGAGGAAGAGTATTTTAATACCTATTTTTAAAAATAAGGGAGACATACAGAGTTGCTCAAACTATAGGGGAATTAAACTCATGAGCCATACTATGAAGTTGTGGGAGAGAGTTGTGGAGCATCGACTACGTCATGATACTTCTATCTCTCTCAATCAATTTGGTTTCATGCCCGATCGTTCAACTATGGAAGCGATCTTTCTCATTAGAAGCTTGATGGAGAAATATAGAGATGTGAAGAAAGATCTACACATGGTTTTTATTGATTTGGAGAAGACTTATGATAGTGTTCCAAGAGAGGTCTTATGGAATGTGTTAGAACAAAAGAGGGTATCTATTAGGTACATACAAGTATTGAAAGATATGTATGATGGAGCAACTACTATTGTGTGCACAGTGGGAGGGGACACAAGAGATTTTCCGATCTCAATTGGATTACACCAAGGATCAGCCATAAGCCCTTACCTTTTTACATTAGTTTTAGATGAACTGACGAAACATACACAAGAGAGTATTTCTTGGGGCATGATGTTTGCGGATGATATTGTTCTGATAGATGAGACACGAGAAGGAGTCAATAAAAAGCTAGAACTTTGGAGAAGTACTCTAGAGTCAAAGGGTTTTAAGTTGAGTAGAACGAAGACAGAATACATGCATTGCAAGTTCAGTGAAGGCCAAACTGGTGATAGGGAAGGAGTTAGTTTGAATGGAGTGATACTGCCCCAAAGTAATCACTTTAAATATCTAGGCTCAGTCCTTCAAGTAGATGGGGGATGTGAGGAGGATGTTAGTCATAGGATTAAAGCCGGATGGTTGAAGTGGAGAAGTGCCACGGGAGTTTTATGTGATCGTAAGATTCCCAATAAATTGAAAGGAAAATTTTCTTTGTCTGACCATACGACCGGCTATGTTATATGGTAGTGAGTGTTGGGCACTGAAAGAGTCGTATGCATCTAATATAAGAGTTGCAGAGATGAGAATGTTAAGGTGGATAAGTGGCCATACTAGACTAGATAAAGTCCGTAATGAGAGTATTAGAGAAAAGTTAGGAGTAGTGCCAATTGAAGATAAGTTGAGAGAATGGAGATTGAGGTGGTTTGGTCATGTAAAGCGTAGACATACGGAGGCTCCAGTTAGACAAGTAGAGCACATTAGGTTAGAGAATAGAAAGAAAAAAAGGGGTAGACCTAAATTTACTTGGAGGAGAGTAGTACAACATGACCTAGAAGCATTACACATTTCTGAGGATTTAACCCAAAATCGTTCAGAGTGAAGAAAGCGAATCCATATAGCCGACCCCAAATTTTTGGGATAAAGACTTAGTCGAGTTGAGTTGAGTTTACGTATTATATATTATCTAATATTATGGTCATGCATAAATTTTATCACTTATTATTTCTTATCCAATTCCTTGAACCACATACCAAATACACTTAAATGCTAAATAATATATTCATAATTTTAACTTATACATAATTATATAAACTCAATTATAAATATAATTTATTAAGTTATATTACTATATTATATTATATTTTTGCAAAATCTATTTAGTTTTCAACCCATTTCTTTATTTTTTTTTTTAACTATTACTTCCTTAATTATTATGTTCATTTAATGCTATTTATCTATACATTATATCTAAAGTTAAGGAAGATTGCATTAAATTACACATCTCTTAGAAATGCTTTATTTATCCATGTGGCAATTTATCTTTTTTTTTTCCCTTTTTATTCCACTTTCTTCTTTATAAGTATTATATTTATTTAGATTTCCTAAATTATCTATAATTTCTCATTCTTTTTAGCCTTCTATTCTAATATGTATCATACAAAATCTAATGAATAAATATAGTCTACTATACTTTTTTTAGAAAAAAAAAATTATCATCACTCACAAAATTAAATTATTACATCAATTCAAAAATATACTATTACAAACAAAAATATTATCATCTAGCCATTATTCTTTTAGCATAATAAAGGGAAAGGTACACTTCAATACTTTGTTGTTTCGCACTTTAAGCATTCAAAGCCTATGGTCTTTTCGTTGCAATTCAGGGTATGTGGGTTCGTGCTATTGGCACTTGAGTAGCAAAACACCTAATGGCATTAAAAATGATCACTTGGAACATTAAAAATTTATTTTTTTGTTTGACATGTTAGCATGCGGATCCTTAAGTGCTAATTGGGTGAAACTACAAGCCCTGAATTGCAATGAAAAAAACCATACACCCTAAGTGCTCACAACCCTAAAGAAAGCTCCATTATATTGCTTATTGGTCTAAAATTGTTAATTTAAAACAACAGGATCAAAGTGCTTTTCAAGCTAAATCTCAGAGATATTATGCAATTAATCCTTTTCTTAAAAAGAATAAAAAAGAAAATGAATTAGCTTAGCATCGAAAAAAAAAAACCCTTACTAGCAAGGGCATTATAGAAGTCGCGGCCGAGGAAATTGAATCCAACGCTGATACCAGTGGTGGCCAACGTGAGAGCAAAGACAGCTCCCAACTGCAATCTGGCTTGGACCTTGTCGTCTGAGAACCAATACGGAGCAGCCACTTTCCAAAATCTTCTGAATAGCGTTTGTAGCTCAGGCACCTTCCTTTGTGCATCATCCTTGAAAAAACTTTTACCAATCAATACCAAAAAAGGAAATTTCCAAAACAACGAAAAATTTTCATAACAGGAGTCTAAACCTTGTCAGGCGGTGGTGGAGTAGGAGGAGCGGAGAGGTAAGAGTCAGTGACAGCTAATTTGAAGCGATATGTCCATGTGCGAAGCCCAGTAGAAATGGGTAATGGAAATCTTGGAGTAAAGAGGCCAGCTTGAACATGACAGCTTTTATGAGATTGGGAACTGGGAGTGTAAATACAAGTAGAGGCAGAGAGAAGCACCAATCTATGAGCTTGCGTTTCAACTATCATCTTCACATAAGAAGATTTCTTCTTTCCTTTTTTTTTTTATTCTCTTAGTTTATTATATATATTTGGTTTCTTTTCTTTCTCTATGAGCCTGAAGTCTCAACTCTCCTCGTGGATTATCCGCAAGGCAGACTCTCCTCGTGCGGTCCCAAAACCACCCCGATCTCTTTTTTCTCTTATTCACGATTCTCATTTGTCGTTTCTTTGGCATTTATATTTTTCCCAGGGAATAACGGAAATTATTTAACAAATAGGAAAAACAAGCATGAATGTCTGCGCGTTGTAGGGGGTTGGTCCAATATTTTTTAATAATTGTGTTAATGATTAATAAATATACATTAATTTATATAGGGGTGTACAGTTTTCGATTTAAATAAAAAAATTGAATCAAATCGATTAATTCGATTTAATCAGTTTGATTTTAAAATTTAATCGGTTCGATTCAGTTTATAATTTTAATAATTTCGGATTAATCGGTTCGGTTCGATTCGATTATTTTTATAAAAAAATTAAAAAATCGAACCAAATCGAAATTATTAATATATATAGGAAATAAAAAAATCGAACCAAATTGAATCGAACCGAATCGAATCAAATCGAAATCAAAGAAAACCGAACCGAACCTTAAGATTTTTGAGTTTTCATTTCTAATTTTTTTTGTTTTTATGTTTTTATTATTTAGATTTAATGTTAAAAATTTGAAATTTTATAAATTTCGGTTTGATCGGTTTAAAACCGAACCGAACCGATATTTATCGATTTGATTCGGTTTGATTTTCTCTTATCAATCGGTTCGGTTCGATTTTTAAAATTTTTGATTTTCGATTTTTAGTTTTATCGGTTCGGTTCGGTTCGGAACCGAACCGACCGTTTGCACACCCCTAAATTTATATATATTCATATTATTAATATAGTGACAATTAGCAAAATATCTATTTTATTATGATTTTTCTATTATATAACGCCTTAACAATTCATACACATTATTATTTTGTATATACAAATAAAATGATCCTTACAATTACATACATATATATACAGTATAACATTAGGCTGCTAATGGTCAAAATGAAGTGAGACACATATTTTACATGCAGTTAGGCAGCCGTAGAATTTGATAGCAAAAGAGAGTTGATATTTCTTTTTAAATTTCCCAAGATAAGACTGTTGAGATCATTTTCAGTCCAATTTGTGCTTTTCTCCTTTAACTGTTGTATGCTGTTGCAATAAATAAAATAAATAGAATTAATATTTAACTTAAATAAAATAAATAGAATTAATATTTAACTGGAAATTTAGTGATTTTATATATCAATTCTCATATAAATCAATCCTATTTGAGTTGTAGGTTTGGAGATCATTTTGAATTAGTACGGAGTAAGAATTATCTTATTAATACATAATTTCAATAGAGATATATACATCCAAATTTTATGATATATCAACTTTCTTTGTTATCTAAAATGATAAAAAGTAAAATAGGTGCAAGATTAAGTAATAATGCAAGAAAAATCATCAAATTGTAGAAATTTATAAAAAGGAAAGTGTTTCAAGCTTAAAAGCATGTGTCCGTAATTGAACTTACACTGACCATGCATATATTATACTGTCTAATTAACTAAGCCATTTGTGGACTCTATTAAAAATTTGGCAGAGTCTCCTTAGTATTTAGACCTAAGTCCCCTGCAAGAAAACTTAACAACTATGGCCTCAGGCCCCAACAATATCACACACCCCATCTGGGGCACTCAATAAGCATATTCTCAATTTTATTTTCTTAATTTCAGCTTTGGTCTCTATTATTCATTATAGTTCGATAATTATGTCTATTATAACAGTCAGTTAATTTGATTTTGAAATCAATGTTTTGACAACCAATTGAAATCCTCTTTGGTAAGTACTAATGATGTGAAATCAATAATGTGTTATTACCTGAATTTTTCTTTTTTAATACGAATGGAAGGAGTAAAGAGTTGTCTTTTCACTGGAAAAGTAAGTTCTTCTGTTGTCTCTTCATGGCTGGATAAAGGAGAAACTGATTCTGTTGTGATGTGTCCCGGTGGTGGAGATGAGATAGGAGGCAGAGCATGGGAAGCCTAAGACTGAGAATCATAAGTGATTGAAATTAAGTCATCATTATAGACCTTTGAAGCAATAAAGTCTGGTCGAGCTACCTTTGCGCGGTAGTACTGCTGAAAGATTCTTGTTGAGCCAATCATGTTGCTTAATGGTGGTGGGATGCGATGTTCATTAACATCATCAAGATCTTTCGTGATTGTTGCACATGATATATCGATTAAGGCTTAAGCAACCCTACCAAATAAATAGATGGGAGTCTGGCCTGTTTCATCTTTTATATAGCAAACCAAATGATACTTGTTTAAAGAAAATGCATTATGTAATTTAATGTTAGATTTTAAATAAAAGATAATGTTGTGTTTTTGAATATATAGTGGTTAAAGGGAACAAAATAAAAGTAAAATAAAGTAGTTTGCATTTTAGTGAATATTATCACCAATAATTGATTAATTAAATTATAAATTAAACTTAAAGAAATGTAATATAAGAGGTAAAATTATTTCTTACCATGGTGTAGAGAAATAGTCATGGTTGGGATATCACCATTGAGCTCCATGTCACACCTTACCCCTCTGTAAGGCATAACATGATCCTGTAGAATATCTAATGAACTACCGAACTTCACCTACCGATAACTCATTAAGTACCCTACAAGGGATTTTACAACAATATTCTTACTTTTATAAGTGGTGAGCATTTTCTAATAGGTATTAAAATCATTTATTCAAAGTTGAAAACTAGTTAAAATTTTTGGACCATTTTATTTTTCCGTGAATTTTATAAAAATTTCGGCAGAGTGCCGTCTGTATTTTGAGAAAACAATTCTTCAAATACCTGTAAAAAGCACTTTTAATAATTTATCTCAACAATTTCAACAACTCCACAACAATCCCAACCAATTTCTCAAGTTTCAAAATTCAACAATCATCATTTCTCAATTTCCAAAAATTCAATAATCAACAAAATACTATTAATCAATTTCATTCAAATTAAAATAAAATATTTCCATTCATATTTCATTAAAGATAAAATAATTTATATACATCATACTAAAAATTTATATCAGAAAAATCCAAACTAAAATTTATTACAAACTTTATACAAACTGCTCAAGACCAATTTTACATGTCCATACATTTACGTGCATTACATACATCAAAATGAATTTTTACAGTCAGGGTATAAAATATATCCGATAACTTCAAAGCAAGTAGCTCCTCTATCCTCAGCAGCTCACTTTGCTGCTCTTCTAGTATCTATATCTGCGAAAGCAATAACAGCTATCGCTGAGTACTAGGACTCAGTGGTGCATAACATACTAAAATAATCTTTATGCAGAATTTAAATTACATTTCTTAAAAAATTAGACTGAACATGAGAATTAAATACAAAACATGAATTATGAGATTTTAATCCAAACAAGTTTATTTCGAAGTGTCAAAACCAATTTCACAAAACCCACAGTTATATCATGCCATTCGAAACAAATATAATCTCAACAGCCAGAGGTTAAGGAGAAGTCACATCACAAGGCTAGCTAGCTCAAATATATGGATATCCATTCAATTTCTTCTTCTACTGGCACACACCTCAAAGACTTGACGGAGAAGGAATCAAAATTTGAATCGACACCCCACTAGTCATGCTAGTGAGGTGTTCAAATATATGGTCATGACACTGTGGTTTCAAAACTTATCTTAATAATTTACTAAACATTGCCATTTCAAATATACACAAATAACTTTCAACAACTTAAATAAAAAACATCATAAATACTTCATCATAGTAATGTCACAATTCAATATTTCAAATTATTCAAAACAATATGCAGAAGATAATTTACAAAAATTATACATTGTGCACAAACCTTAAACGAGCCGTCTCTTGGCCTTGACTCGATTCCTCCGGTTCTTTCTCGGTGTTCCTTTCCACTGAAACACACAGTTTCACAGTGTTTTAGTACCATAACTTAGCATAAATCCAAAAATAAATTAAATTTCACTTTTACCTAGCTCTAATGTGCTAAACTTGACGTTCTTTAAAATTCGTGTTTCGGGATTACTATTCACTACACTATTAAAGTCAATTTGTTGACTTTCTAAGACTTAATAGGTATGGGAATTCCAACTTCACCCACATACCACATTTTGATCACTAAATTTGTTGGTTTTGGTTGTTTACTCAAATTCTAAGTCTTTTAGGCAAATTTGCAAATTTTCAGTTTTGGTATCTTAAGTTGCACTGTTCCATTGGTCATTTTTCTGTTAGAATTTTGTGACACCCCTTACCCGTGTACAGTATACCCGAGTAAATAATGCCACACGGTGTACTGGCACACTCTAATATACCTTACTTAATTTGTATCATGCTTTTGAAGCTAATTTGTGAAATATGATTTATTTAAGCCATTTATCGAAATTATTATTTATTTGAGGTTTCGAAAATTTTAAAGAAAAGCCGGCGGAGTACCGGCTAAAAATGGAGAAAACAATTCTTCGGAACCTGTTAAAAACACTTCCAATATTTATGTTCAATCATCTCAAACTCCAATATCCAAAATCTCAACAATATTTCTCAATTTCAGTTCTCAATAGCCTTTTCATTTCTCAAACATCCATTTCTCATAATACTCATATACAAACAATAAATAATTGCTCAAATTTTGCATTCATAGTCATAACTTCCATTATTTACATGAACGTCAGAATACATTACATAAGTTCAAATACATATGAGAAAGTAAAAATTTGCTACAAAATATCAAAATGACACCTAGTGTCCTACCAATGCACTGCAAAAGTTGAGGTGACACGAACACTGTGCAGAACTGCAGAATGGACTCACCCAGTCTGTGGTCTATTGGGCTCACGATCTGTATCTCCAGTACCTACGCGTGGCAAAAGCAACGCGCTAAGCAATAATGCTTAGTGGTGCAATAATATAATAAAAGAAAATAGCAAGAAATTAAATATGTAGTGAATGTGTACGTTTTATTTGTTTGGTATTTGTATATAATTTACTTTGTCCACTTTTATTCATTTGGTTGCCCCAAGTAACCTACACTAGATGACTGGATCGATAATGTAAACCGCACCGGGTATCTAGTACCTGGCCGTCACACCATCGGTCACATATGCATCTCCAGGCAATGTAATGCTAACAAGTCAGAATAATATTAGGCACGAGGCCAAGTCTCAATATAATGTCAAAATGGCTAAAAGCCATAAAATCACGGAATGGCATATTGCCATGTGCAGTACTGCTAACTGAACCCTATTGGCATGCCAAACTATCCAAACCAATCTTGTTAGGTATACTAGGGCATTCGATACTTTAAAATTCTTTAATTTTTGAATTTCAAGTTTCGGTGTTACTATTCACCTCTATGGTCAACTAAAATGTTGAATTTTAGGTAGAAATTAGGTACATTGATTTTGGCACTCCCAGCATACCACATTTTGTATTTAAAACTTGTTGGCATTGAGCGTTAATACCATTTCTAAGCACTAAACAAAAGGAGCAGATTTTTCAGATTTTGTACCATAACTTTACTGTTCCATTTGGAACTGTTACAGTGGAAATTTGAAGAAATGGAAAACATGAAAGTTGTTCCTTATTTTGTCTAGTTGAATTTTCTTTTTTGAATCACTCCATTTGGAGTTTTCTAGCTCCAGATATGGTCCAAAAACTACAGCTGGCCGGATTTCCATTCTGCAGAAATTACCATATCTACAGTAACATGAACAGTGACTGCCACTGCCATTTAGGTTAGGTTCTGGCCATAATTTGGGGTAGGTTTCTTCATGAAAGTTGTTTGTCTATGTCTTAACTTGTTGCTGTAAAAAGTTCAGGTCAATTGACCAAATCTACAGTGAGTTATGGCCAAATGAACAGTTACTGTTCATTTGGTCAATTCTGCAGGGGCTGTTGCAGTGTGTCCGGATTGGGGCCAAGTTTTGGTCCTCTTGCTTTGGTCTTTTGGGCATGGTTTCTTCAGAAAAAATGTGCCATTATAAGCCTAGTTTCATGTCCAATTGGCCAAATATCAATTAGACCTACACAACCAAAGTTATGGCTGTGCAAGTAGACTGAAATTTCAGTCACTCTGCTGCACTAACAAGGCAGCCTACACATTCACTTGGCTATACTATTTTTCGGTCCAATTCATGGTCAACATACCTAAAATGGTCACTAACTGACCCTTATAATGTTCTTTCAAAATTTCACAAGCTAAATCCAAGTTTCACTTCTCAAAACCCTAATGTCCAATTTAAATTACCCATAAACCTCAATTAGCACACTAGTTCAACATCCATGCATATTCATACCTTAAACATCATTTCTATCCATTCTAAATTCATTAAAACAACCAACCTCCTCCTTCCTTAGGGCTGCCAAAAATTGAAGATGCCCTAACACATATAATTTACTTCAAATTCTTACAATTTCTTAACTTAAAATGATGCTCTAACAAGGATTAAAGGAGTGAGAGTGAAAGGATAGCACTAACCTCACTTTAACCTCTTGTAGGGCAGATTTCTTCAAGCTAAAACTTCACTTTCCTTCTTCTTCTTGGCTGCCAAAAGCTTCCCCAAGTGATATGGTCAAGGTTTAATGAAAGGGGTTAGGGTTTAGTGGTGTAACAAGGTAGGAAATTAAGCTTGCTTGATTGAACATCAATGGAGGGAGGAAGAAGAGAAACTCACGTTTTTGGCTGAAGAGAAGGCAGCTGGTTTTTGGTCTTCCTTGGTCTTTATTTAGCTCTTTTATTAGGTAGTCAAATGGTTACTTAATGGTGATTGGTTGGCAATTTTAAATGACATCATCAAGATGTCATAAATGAGCTTTTCTTTGAATTTTCTTTTCTTTTCATCCCTACTCAATTTCAATTTAATTTCTAGTAATGTTTATTCATATTTTATGTCATATTAATTATTTCCTCAACTGGACAAGTCGGCCAAAAATCACCTCTGAAGGCGAAATGACCAAAATGCCCTCCGTTTGGCTTAACGGGTCAAAATTGTCTGTACCGATTGAAAAATTTTCCTAGGTATTTTCTTGGCATTCTAATGCCATGGGAACCTCAATAACCATTTTTTGGAGTCCCAAAAATTATTTTATAATTTTTCCCTCGGATCTAGTGCTCCTCGTTGCAAGAACCGCAACTTCCCTCCGGTTACCCATCGCTTGGGCACCGGCTCATTTGACTTGGTTGTATTTTATTTTTAAAATTTTTACTAAGTGTTTCTTATTAATATTTGAGTTAATTATGGTCCCTCACTTAAGTTTAATTATTTTTCCGGACGTTCTAGCTGTCCGGACCAACACCGGTCACCGGAACAGTAGAATGTACGGAGTTGTTATCGGGAGGGTGTTACAACTTTGGTAAAACTGTCTTCATAGAAAATGTTCCCTATTGTCTTAACTTTATTCTCCTTTTTGGATCACTCCAATTGAAGTTTTGTAGCTCAAGTTATAGTCATTTGAATCATGGCTCCCGGATTGGACTTAACCCAGATTTCTGGACAAATTCTGGTTCTGGCAGTTTTAGGTTACCAACTTTGGGTCGCCAAATGAATTAGTTAATGGCATAATTTAGGTTTGTGTTCTTCATAAAAGTTTTAGGTCTATATCTCAACTATCCACTTGTAAAATTTCAGGTCATTTAGACCTGCCTAGCTCAAGTTATGGCCAAATGAACAAATACTGTTCATTTGGTCATTTTTGTACAGGTCAGACTGAGAAAATCCGGATTTGGTCAATTTATTCACTAGGTTTTGGTCACTTTTTGGGCATGATTCCTAAATGAAAATTGTGTCATTTTGTGTCTATTTTCATTCCCAATTGGTCTCGCACCAATTGGACTTATAAATTTTCAGTTTTGGTCCCTCAAAGAGACCTTGGTCCTGCTGCCAGCAGCATGACCACATTCAATCCGAATTTGAACTCAATTCCAACACTTCCAACACACTTCATTTGGTCACAAATGACCATTTCTTACCTCAAACTAGGTCAAAAACATCATTTCAAAATTTCTCACATTTTTTACTCCTAAACCCTAAGTGTCCAAAACCCTAGTTCACCAATTCATTGCATTTAGCTAATTCAAAGCATTTAACCATAATCATTCAACTCCTTGATGTTCATATTCCCCTCTAATTCAATCAAACCATGCAAATCATACTCCCACACATGCTGGCCAAAATTCACTTATAGTCCACACTTTTAATTTGTTTCAATTTTCTTATAATTTACAAGCTATTTCACTACCTACACATGAATTAAATCTAGGAAATAGAGAGTTAAAACTCTAACCTTTGCTTTGGATTCCCAAAACTTCAATTTTCTATCTTTCTTCCTCCTTCTTTCTTCTATACTTCTTGTCTAGGGTTCTTGAGAAGCTTTTTAGGGTTTAGGGTTAGATTTTGTGAAAGAACATCAAGTTATTCAAGTTTGAATAACTCTTTAATGGTGGACAATTATGGAGATGAGAGGGAAAGAGGGTTCGGCTAGTTGGGTGAGGGAAGAAGATAGGGGTTTTCTTTTTTTTTTTTAATGTTATTTTGTCTTAACTAATAGAGTTTATCTTCGTCAAAATTGGTAGGTAAAAATAAAATCAATTATGACATCATAATTGATGTCATCCATGATGTAATAACCTTTTTCTTTTCTTTCCTCTTTTTTTTTATTAGTTCTTTAATTTGATTTCCAATTCTGAAATTTTCTTTTCTCTAATTTTATTTAACAGTTAGGTCAGGAGTCAGCTCTCGGGCTCAATTGACCAAATTGCCCCTCGCTGGTTCAACCCCTCGCCGGTTCAACCCGGTTTGCAAATAATTCAATATTTCTTTCGGCTCTCTAACCTAATTATTTGACTGGCTTAATAACCTTTTTCCGTGATTTTCTCTTTTCCAATGTGTTTGTAATAGTCTTAAGGACCACAGCGTCACATTTTACAGTTCAAAATTTGAGTTTAAATTGACTTCGCAGTCCTTCCCGAGAAGGTCACCCATTGCTATGACTCTCGGCTCGTTTAACTTCTTATGTTCTATTTTTCTTATTTATACTTAACTAATTGACAATTACTAATTATTTCTGTTTATGGCTTATCTAGTTGTCTTAAGTGTGGTTCTAATCCTCTTAATTGTCCGGACCAACTCCGATCACCGGAATAGTGAAATATACCAGGTTATGCAAATAGGGGTGTTACAATTCTCCCCCCCCCCCCCTAAATAAATTTTGTCTCAAAATTTACCTGGTATCAATCTCTGAACAACTGTGGGTGCTGTCTCCTCATGTCCTCCTCTCATTCCCAAGTAGCCTCCTGGCCCGAATGATGGTTCCACTGTACTTTTACCAATGATATCTGCTTGTTCTGTAGCTGCTTCACCTCATAAGCCAGAATCTCTATGGGTTCTTCTTCATATGTGAGGTCTGGATTCACTTCAATTTCTTCTGCTGGTAGTACATGAGATGGGTCTGATCGATACCTCATCAACACAGACACATGGAAGACATTATGTATCTTCTGCAACTCTGGAGGTAGTGCCAAACGATATGCCAAAGGACCCACTCTTTCCAGAACCTCATATAGCCCAATGAAACGAGGACTCAAATTTCCCTTTCTGCCGAATCTCATAATTCTCTTCCAAGGAGAAATCTTGAGGAATACTTTCTCACCCACTGAATACTCAATATCTCTTCTCTTTAAATCAATGTAGGACTTCTGACGGTCTGATGCAGTCTTAAGTCGATCTCTGATCAATCTGATTTTCTCTTCAGTTTGTTGAACAATTTCTGGCCCAATCATCTTTCTTTCACTCACGTCATCCCAACATAGGGGAGTTCTGCATTTTCTGCCATACAAAGCTTCATATGGAGGCATCCCAATGCTTGATTGGTAGCTGTTGTTGTAAACAAACTCAATCAAAGGCAAGTGTGTGTCCCAACTGCCCTCAAATTCAATCACACAAGCCCGTAGCATGTCCTCCAAGATCTGAATTATCCTCTCATATTGGCCATCTGTCTGTGGGTGGAATGTCGTACTGAAGTTCAATCTAGTTCCTAGGGCTCTCTGAAGACTACCCCAGAATCTAGAAGTGAACCTAGGATCTCTGTCTGATACAATGGATATTGGCACTCCATGTAGTTTCACAATTTCATCAATGTACAACCTGGCCAATCTTTCTAAACTGTAGTCCATCCAAACTGGCAGAAAATGAGCAGACTTGGTCAGCCTGTTAACAATGACCCATATTGCATCATGACTCTTCTGTGTCCTCGGAAGTCCTATCACAAAATCCATTGTTATTCTCTCCCATTTCCATTTCGGTACTGGTAGTGGATGTAACAATCCAGCGGGTACTTGATGCTCTACCTTTACTTGCTGACAAGTTAGGCATTTGGAAACAAACTCTGCCACGTCTTTTTTCATACCCATCCACCAGTAATGCTCCTTTAGCCCCCTATACATTTTTGTGCCACCGGGGTGCATGGCAAAAGGAGACTCATGTGCTTCCTTCAATATGATCTGCCTCAAATCAACATCATTAGGAACACATATTCTGCCCTGGTGTAGTAGTAGACCATCATCTCTGATTGAGAATTCTGGTTTCTTGCCCTTTCTGACTTCTTCCAACAGTTTCTGATACCTTTCATCATTCTGAGTAGCCATTCTGATCTGATCAATCAACACTGGCTGTACATGCCATGCAACTGCTGTCTGCCCATCATCATTAATCTCTAAGCTGGCATGCAATGATCTTAACTCATGTACCATAGACAAAGGAGTAACCCGTAGACTTGCCATAGTCTTGCGACTTAAGGCGTCAGCTACAACATTAGCTTTCCCTGGCTGATAGTCTATCAGACAATCATAGTCTTTTATTAACTCTAACCATCTCCTTTGTCTCAAATTCAACTCTTTCTGGGTGCCCAAATACTTCAAACTCTTATAATCTGTGTAGATATAGCATTTCTCCCTATACAAATAGTGTCTCCAGATCTTAAGAGCAAACATAATAGCCGCAAGCTCTAAGTCATGTGTCAGATAATTCCTCTCATGCGGTTTTAGCTGGTGTGATGCATAGGCAATGACATTTCGATTTTGTATCAATAAACAGCCTAACCCATTGAGAGAAGCATCACTATAAACTGTATATTCTTTACCCCGGATAGGTAAAGTCAGGACTGGAGCTTCAGTCAAATATTTCTTCAATTCATCAAAACTCTGTCGGCATTTATCTGTCCACTGAAATTTCACATCTTTTCTAAGCAGCATGGTTAATGAAGATGCCAACATGGAGAATCCCTTCACAAATCAACGGTAGTATCTAGCTAAACCCAGAAAACTATGAATCTCTGTGATATTTCTGGGTGGCCTCCAATTAAGGACAGCTTCAATCTTACTTGGATCTACCTTGATACCTTCTACTAATACTACATGCCCCAAGAAAAGATATTTTCTTCAGCCAAAATTCACACTTCAACAATTTGGCATATAGCTATTTCTCCCTCAAAGTCTGTAGTACAATCCGCAGATGTCTATCATGCTCTTCTGCACTCCTAGAATAGACTAATATATTATCTATAAATACCACAACAAACTGATCGAGGTATGGTCTGAAGATAGTGTTCATTAGATCCATAAAAGTAGCCAGAGCATTAGTTAACCTGAATGGCATAACCAATAACTCATAATGGCCATAGCGGGTTCTGAAGGCAGTTTTAGGAATACTCTGCTCTTGTACTTTCAGCTGATAATAAGATCTCAGGTCAATTTTGGAGAACACAGCTGCACCCCTTAACTGATCAAACAAGTCATCAATGCGGGGCAATGGATATCTATTCTTTATTTTCACCTTATTCAACTGCCGATAATCAATACATAAGCAGAGAGTGCCATCCTTCTTCTTAACAAACAACACTGGCGCTCCCCAAGGTGACACACTAGGGTGGATAAAGCCCTTGTCAAGCAATTTTTACAACTGCACTTTCAACTCTTTCAATTCTGCAGGTGCCATTCTATATGGTGTTATGGAGATTGGGTCCACACTAGGTATAACATCAATCTCAAACTGCACCTCTCTTTCTGGAGGTAATCCTGGCAATTCATCAGAAAACACATTCGGAAAGTCACATACTGTAGGGATGTCCCTCAGTGCTGGACTCCCCACTTGAGTGTCTATCACATGTGCCAAGTATGCTTCACACCCCTTTCTGATCATCCTTCTGGCTAGTGCAGCCGAAATGATGTTTGATGGCAGTAAATGCCTCTCCCCATGTATTACCACATCACCGTACAGAGGGAGACCAAAAGTGACTCTTGATCTCTGATCAATCTGGCTAACCAATCCATGCCCAAGATAATATCATAATCTCTGAAGGGCATTTCAATTAAATCTGACAAAAAAACATGTCCTTGGATCACCAAAGGATAGTATCTATAGATTCTATTGACCTGGACCTCTTGTCCTAACGGACTAATTACTAGCACTTCAAAACCCATTTGGACACATGGAACAGCAAGTGAACTGACTATGCTAGCACTAACATATGAGTAGGTTGAACCCGGATCAAACAACACAAATACTTTTTGATCAGAGATAGAGAATGTACCAGCTATAACATCAGAAGTGTCACACCCTACCCCTCTGTAAGGCATAACATGATCCCGTAGTATACCTAATGAATTACCAACTCTGTCTACTGATAACCCATTAAATACACTACAAGGGATTTTAAAAACTTTTCTTACTTATTTTATAGTGGTGAGCACTATTTACAGGTATTAAAAACTTTGGTGAACTGAAGTGAAACAACTAACTCATTTGGTTTATTTGGAATTTCTGTAAAAATTTTGGCAGAGTGCCATCTGTATTTTGGACAAAACAGTTCTTCAGAAAACCTGTAAAAAGCACTTCAATAATTTTCCAAATCTCAACTCCAATACATTTCTCAACACAACAATTTATCAACTCAATTCCATAGAAATTTTTCAAAGTCTGAGATAAGGAAATATAATACAATTTTTACAAGTCAAATAACTCATAATTAATTTACAACTTCAAGGTACAATTTGAATTTACAACTGCTCAAAACCAAAAAAAACAATATGTACATACAGTGGCAATACATTACAGTACAAAATGCCGAATGTGGTATACTCACTATACCCAAAAATCTCTTCTTTGGAGATATATGCGACCTAGTCTGCTTACTGTCTGTCTCTCTACCTGCGACAGCAATAAAAAGCTATCGCTGAGACAATGTCTCAGTGGTACACAACATTAACCAAATACAATTTAAATCACAATTCGTAAATCATATAAATAGTGGATACTTAAAACCATAGTCAAATTCAAGACAATAAATGTCAATAAGAATTTAAACTCCATTTCTCAATATCACAATAGATTTCCATAAGTCAGGTCATGTTTGAATTCAAAAGACAGTATATGTCAATAAGAGTTTAAATCCATTTCACAATCTCACAATACACATCAATAAATCACACACAGCTTAATCATGATCCATAGTTCAATTTGTCCCAAAAGCCAATGGCTAATGAGGTATTCAATTCGTCCCAAAAGTCAATGACTAATGAGGAATAACATAGCTAGCTAGCAAAAATATGAGTACTCATCCAATTCGTCCTCAACAGGCACACACCTTAACACTTCAGCCAGAGAGGGAATTCAATTCGTCCCACTAGACAAGCTAATGAGGAATACAATCAATATACATGATAGCTGTGGTTTCAAACCATTTCCAATGCTTTTAAATCAATAAGTATCCATCAATGTCATTCAAACCATTTCTCACAGTTTCAAATCATTTACAATGCTTTTCAAGCAATAAATATTCATACAAATACATTTCCACAATTTAAAACAATAATATACAAATAGTCAATATTTATTTCAATTGAAAATAATTCAAAAGAATAGTTGTTGTGCACAAACCTCTGATATTTGTCTCCTGGTCTTGACTCAGTATTTCTTTCCCTTTTGCTGAGTCCTTGTTAACTGAGAAACACAATTTGAAGTGTTTCAGTGCTAAATTAATTTGCCTCTAACGATAATGTTCGATAAACAATTCACTAAATACCTTTATTTGCTTAATCACCTAATATACCGACCCTCGATGTTTTCTAGGTAAATTAGGTTTTAGTGTCCTTTATATGTCACATTCGATAGGATTTTAGGGTTGGTACGTGTTACCAAACTCACTTCTATGTATATTGCGTTTTCTTGCATTTTATTGCAAATGACTGGATTTCGGGATACTAGTTTAACCTAGCCGGACGACCTATTTCCCTCAGTTTTCGGGTTTCGATCAAAACTACAAACTTGTAGATCTATGTCTTATTGCACGCGGTGCAAAATTTTAGGTCAATCCGAGTTAAGTAGACCAAATTATGGTCATTATACTATTGCTGGTCAATTGGCATCAAATTAGGTCAATTTTAGGTCAATTTGGTCAACTTTGGTTCGGCCAGTTTTTGGACCCGAACTTGTGAAAGCTTTTTGACTTGCTTCTGGTCATTTTTGGGTTTTGGTGTCTTCATAAGACTTGTAGGTATGGGTCTTAACTATTCATGGTTAAAATTTCAGGTTAATTGGACTTGTTTTGAGTGAGTTATGGCCTAAACACTCACTGCTGCCCAATTGGTCATTTTTCAGGTCCTAATTGTACCTAATCCAAATTGGTCATTTTCTTAGGTCACCTTGCAAGCAAAATTTTGGTATGTTTTCTCAATGAAAGTTGGCACATTTTGTGCCTAGTTTCACCTCCAATTGGTCTCATACCAATTGAGATTACACATTTAAACTTATTGGCTAAAATGTACACTGCCCTTAGTTACTTTGCTTAACACACATCAATTACACACATTTACCTTGCAATATGTTTACTTCCCTACCAAATCTGTTTTGGTACATTACCAAAACCACATATTACTTTACATTAACATCACTTTGGGCAGATTACAATTATCCTCAACATACCAGATATAACTCTAATTCCCAAAGTTCAAATACCATTACACATACACATAAACATCACTAGTTTTTACATACACTTTACACAACAATTTCATACACATATCCTTCAATCCTTAATGCCACAATTCTGCCCATATCTTCATTAACACATACACTTATCCAAGAGTTTCAAGGCTGCCGAAATTGTCCTTCAACACCAAAGTGTCCTACAATTCATTAAATCCCATTCCAAGTGCAAAATTCACCATATACATATGAAGTAATTCACTAGGTTATTAAATCATCATGATCAACATCCTTTCTCATTAAATATATGCACAATTATTCCATCAAATACATGACTCCATGGCTGTCCAAAATGAACACAACAATAACTCTTCAAACTCAAAAATTTTCTTCACAAATCCAACACCCATAACATGTATACAAAGTTTATCAAAGAAATCTTCAAAAGTGCTAACTTACCTTATGGTTGAAACTTGCCAAACCTTGATTAAACTTCTTAAAATTGGTATCAAACTCTTCCTTATGATGTGTAGACAATTTTTCATGAAGCTACTTAAGGGATTGGAGTTGAAATGAGGGAGAGGATGAAGCTTTAAGGAAACGTCAATGGAGGTTTCTCTTCCCCTTCAATTCAGCTAGGTTTAGTACAATGAAGAAGATGAAGTTTCTGCCTTGGATAATGGATGTACACCTGCCCCACTTAGTATATATTAATCCATTAATGGTCCACTAACTCCAAATAATCATATAATAAGCTAATTGTTCATTTATTCCACATTAACCCATGATTTTAGCTATTTACTTTAGGTACCACCAAATTAATTTTTCATTTTATTTTCTAAGTGTAATACTATTTATTTTTAATGGACATTTAGGTCAAAAGACAATTCGGAATGTCAAATGACCATAATGCCCCTGTTCAGGTTGCATTCCCGATTTTTCGGTATCACCTGGTTTTATCCGTTTTTCGATTTCTCACTTTTCTTTGTACTAATTATTTAATTTTTCTTTGATCTTTCTAATGATATTTATTCTTTAATAAGGGTCTATTTAAGTCCTAAAAATGTTTTCGGGGTTCCATGATCCGAGAGCTAGTCAACGGTCCACGCCGTGACTTCCCGGTGCGATCACCCATCGTTAGGTTTCCCGGCTCGTTTAACTTGATTACCTTTCTTTGCTATTATTTTTCCTTTATTTTTCTTGTATTTTCTTTTCTTGTATTTCATTATTTTATGTCTCCTCCCTCATGTCAAAGTGTAGTTCTAGGCATCCTAGCTGTCCGGACAACACTGGTCACCGAGCGATGAACGCACTCACCGAACTTTGGGGTGTTACAATTCTCTCCCCCTTAAAATAAATTTCGTCTCGAAATTTTACACAGCATTAGTCTCTGAGCAGTGTGGGTCTTTGTCTCCTCATATCCTCTTCACGTTCCCAAGTAGCTTCTGGCCTGAATGATGGTTCCACAGCACTTTAACCAGGTGTATCTGTTTGTTCCTCAGCTGCTTCACCTCATATGCCAGAATTTTTATGGGTTCTTCCTCATATGAAAGGTCTGGATTTACCTCAATCTCTTCAACTGATAGTACATGAGATGGGTCAGATCTGTACCTCCTTAACATGGACACGTGGAAGACACTGTGTATCCTTGCTAGCTCTGGAGGTAATGCCAACCGATATGCCAAAGGACCCACTCTTTCCAGAACTTCATATGGTCCGATGAAATGAGGACTCAGTTTCCCCTTTCTGCCAAATCTCATAATCCTCTTCCAAGGAGAAACTTTGAGGAATACCTTATCACCCACTGCGTACTCAATATCTCTTCTTTTCATATCAACATAGGACTTCTGACGGTCGATGCGACCTTGAGTCTATCTCTAATCAATCGATCTTTTCCTCTGTCCATTGGACAATTTACGCCCAATCATCTTCCTTTCACCTACCTCATCCCAACATAGGGAGTTACGCACTTTCTACCATACAAAGCTTCATATGGAGGCATCCCAATGCTTGATTGGTAGCTGTTGTTATAAGCAAACTCAATCAAAGGCAAGTGTGTATCCCAACTACCTTCAAATTCAATCACACAAGCCCGTAGCATATCCTCCAATATCTGAATAACCCGTTCAGGTGGCCATCAATGCGTGGGTGGAATCTTTGTCTTTGAAGTTCAATCTAGTTCCTAGGGCTCTCTGAAGACTACCCTGAATCTAGAAGTGAACCTAGGATCTCTGTCGAACACAATTGATCTGGCACTCCATGCAATTTTACAATCTCATATATGTACAATCGGCCAATCTTTCGGGCTATAGTCCATCGAGCGGCAAAAGTGAGCGGACTTGGTCAATCATCAACTATAACCCATCTTGCATCATGACTACTCGTGTCTTTGGAAGTCTGTAACAAAATCCATAGTTATTCGTTCACATTTCCACTCTGGTACTGACAAGGGATGTAACAAACCAGCTGGAACTTGATGTTCTGCCTTTACTTGCTGACAAGTTAGGCATTTGGAAACAAATTCAGCTATATCTCTCTTCATACCCATCCACCAGTAATGTTCTTTCAGCCCTCTGTACATTTTAGTTCCACCAGGGTGCATAGCAAAAGGAGATTCATGTGCTTCCTTCAAAATGATTTGTCTCAATTCCACATCGCTAGGAACACACATTCTACCCTGATGTAGCAATAAACCATCATCTCTCACAGAGAATTCAGGTTTCTTGCCCTGCTGGACTTCTTTCAGTAGCTTCTGATACTTTTCATCACTCTGGCGACCATTACGATCGATCGATCAATCAACATTTGTACATGCCAAGCAACTCTATCTGTCCCTCATCATCAATCTCTAAAGCGGCATCTTTGTGCTTTCAATTCATATATCATGGACAAAGGAGAAACTCTGAGACTTGCCATAGTCTTGCTACTTAAGGCGTCAGCCACCACATTTGCTTTCCCTGGCTGATAGTCTATTAAGCAATCATAGTCTTTAATGAGTTCTAACCATCTCCTCTGCCTCAAATTCAATTCCTTCTGGGTGCCTAAGTATTTCAAGCTCTTGTGATCTGTGTAAATGTAGCATTTCTCTCCATACAGATAGTGTCTCCAGATCTTCAGAGCAAAAACAATAGCTGCTAACTCCTGATCATGTGTTGGGTAGTTCCTCTCATGCAGTTTCAGCTGGCGTGATGCATAAGCAATGACATTCGATCTTGCATCAAGATTACGCCTAACCCATTGTGAGAAGCATCGCTATAAAGCGTGTATTCTTTACGGAGTAGGTAAAGTGAAGCTGAGCTTGATCAAACACCTCTTCAATCGATCAAAACTTTGTTGGCATTTATCACCCATGAAATTTTACATCTTTCCGGCGGTTTGGTCGGTGGAGAAGATAACATAGAAAACCCCTTCACAAACCGCGGTAATATCCGGCTAAACCTAAAAGCTGCGAATTTCGTGATGTTCTTGGCGGCTTCCAATTAAGGATAGCTTCTACTTTCTTTGGAATCTACCTTGATCCCTTCAGTGACACAACATGTCCCAAAAAGGAGATTTCTTTCAGCCAAAATTCACATTTCGACAATTTGGCGTATAGTTGTTTCTCCCTTAAAGTCTGCAGTACAATCCGCAAATGTCTGTCATGCTCCTCTGCGTTCCTTGAATATATCAAAATGTCATCAATAAACACCACCACAAATTGATCAAGATATAGTCTGAAGATAGTGTTCATCAGAACCATAAAAGCAGCTGTAGAATTTGTCAAACCGAATGGAATTACTAGAAACTCATAGAGGCCATAACGAGTTACGGCGATTTTGGAATACTCTGTTCTTGAACCTTCAACCGATAATAACCGGATCGCAAATCAATTTTGGAGAATACACCCTTCAATCACCGATCAAGCGGATCATCAATGCGAGGCAATGGATATACATTCTTTATTGTCACCTTATTCAACCGCTGGTAGTCAATGCATAGCGGAGAGTACCATCCTTCTTCTTAACAAACAACACTGGTGCTCCCCAAGGTGACACACTAGGGCGGATGAAGCCCTTTTCAAGTAGTTCTTGCAATTGTATCTTCAACTCCTTCAACTCTGCTGGTGCCATTCTGTATGGTGTTATGGAGATTGGATCCACACCAGGCATAACATTAATTTCAAACTGCACTTCTCTTTTGGGAGGTAATCCTGGCAATTCATCAGGAAACACATCTGGAAAGTCATGTACTGGAGGGATGTCCTTCAATGCTGGACTCCCCACTTGGGTGTCTATCACATGTGCCAAGTATGCTTCACACCACTTTCTGATCATTTTTCAGGCTAGTGCAGTCGAAATGATGTTTGATGGCAATAACTGCCTCTCCCCTTGTATTACCACATCACTGTACTGAGGAAGGCCAAAAGTGACTGTCTTCAGCCTATAGTCAATCATGGCATGATGCCTAGCTAACCAATCCATGCCCAAGATGATATCATAATCTCTGAAGGGCATTTCAATGAGATCGGACAGAAAAGTGTGTCCTTGGATCACCAAAGGACAATCTCTATACATTCTATTAACTCTGACCTCCTGTCCTAACGGACTTGTTACTAGCACCTCAAAGTCCATTTTTGTACATGGAACAACAATGCAATCAATGATGCTAGCACTCACATAAGAATGGGTAGAGCCCGGATCAAATAACACAAACACATTTTGGTTAAAAGTTGATAAGGTACCAGCCACAACATCAGATGTCTCGGCCTCTTCCCTCTGTCTCATGGCATAGACTCTGACTGGAGCACTATCTTGCTCTGAATGTTTTACTGTGCCTTGGTGCTCTTTGGCTACCTCTACCCTGCCTCTACCTCTGCTGGGTGGTTGTGAACTTACGGTGACGGGGCTGCAGGCCGACCCTTCTGCAGTAGTAGGAGGTGGTCCAACTCTGCGACTACTGGTGCAGTCCTTGGCAAAGTGTCCTGTGCCTCCACAGTTATAACAGGCTCCAATAGCCTTGTAGCAGATCCCACCATGATTTTTTCCACAAGTTTCACATTGGCGGGGAGGATAGGAACCTCTGGTACTCTACTGACTAGATAGGGGAGGTCTCTATCCTGAATATCTTCCCCTACCAGATTTCTTGCCACCTCTGCCATGTCCCCCATAGTTCTTTCTCTTTCCAGTATGACCACTGGAACTCTGTTCCACTGATTTTCCCTCTTTCTCTGTCTTCTCTGACCTCTTCTTCTCAGGAGTAGTCTCAAACTCAACTCTTTCCAACTCTAGGGCTTGAGAAACAAGTTCAGAGAAGTTAGTGTGTTTGAAACCGATCACTTGTACTGACGATCGGGTTTCAAGCCGTTTCAAACCTCTTGCATCTCTCCTGCTGGTAGCAAGCAAACTTCTTGCATAATGGCTCAAAGTGGAAAATTCTCTCATCATACTCACCACCGATTTGCCCCCTGTTTCGGACTTAGGAACTCTTGCAGCTTCTGGTCTACATAAGCATCAGGGACATATTTCTGCCTGAATTCCCTGAGGAAGTCATTCCATGTTAGCACTGCAGGTTCTACCAGACTGTGGGGAATGGTTTTCCACCAGTCATAAGCATCCCCCTGTAGCAAAGATACAGAGTATTCGAATCTGAGCTCCTCCGTGCAATGCAATTTCTTGAATACCCTATCCATCCTCTCTAACCATTGTTCAGCTTCTAGAGGATCTACTGTCCCCTTAAACTCTGTAGCCCCATATTTCATTAATTTATCATACTGCCTAGTAGGAGATCGTGGTTGTACCATCGTGTGCATCTTTGGGACTTGAGTAGGTACATTACCGACCATTTGTTGGAACATTGCGACCATCTCTGAGTGGAATCGAGCAGAAACTGCAGATGCTGCAGGTGGTGCTTTGAACCACTAACATTTTGTAGGCCTGGGGCATCCCCTTGCACCTCAGCCTCAATAGATTGATCGACTGAACGATCACCCTCTTCCATATTCAATGCGAGGATTTAAGATCTCCTGAACAAATAACACAAGGAGATTTCCTCCTGTTAGTGCATTTTTATAATGTAATGTACTGTATGTATCAAACAATGATATTGAGCAGTTGTACTATGAAGACAGAACATTCAAGTAACAGGTGAAAACAGAGTTTAAAAACTTTGCTCTGATACCACTAAAACATGTCACACCCTACCCCTCTGTAAGGCATAACATGATCCCGTAGTATACCTAATGAATTACCAACTCCGTCTACTGATAACCCATTAAATACACTACAAGGGATTTTAAAAACTTTTCTTACTTATTTTACAGTGGTGAGCACTGTTTACAGGTATTAAAAACTTTGGTGAACTGAAGTGAAACAACTAACTCATTTGGTTTATTTGGAATTTCTGTAAAAATTTTGGCAGAGTGCCATCTGTATTTTGGACAAAACAGTTCTTCAGAAAACCTGTAAAAAGCACTTCAATAATTTTCTAAATCTCAACTCCAATACATTTCTCAACACAACAATTTATCAACTCAATTCCATAGAAATTTTTCAAAGTCTGAGATAAGGAAATATAATACAATTTTTACAAGTCAAATAACTCATAATTAATTTACAACTTCAAGGTACAATTTGAATTTACAACTGCTCAATACCAAAAAAAACAATATGTACATACAGTAGCAATACATTACAGTACAAAATGCCAAATGTGGTATACTCACTATACCCAAAAATCTCTTGCTGGAGATATATGCAGCCTAGTCTGCTGCCCTGTCTGTCTCTCTACCTGCGACAGCAATAAAAAGCTATCACTGAGACAATGTCTCAGTGGTACACAACATTAACCAAATACAATTTAAATCACAATTCGTAAATCATATAAATAGTGGATACTTAAAACCATAGTCAAATTCAAGACAATAAATGTCAATAAGAATTTAAACTCCATTTCTCAATATCACAATAGATTTCCATAAGTCAGGTCATGTTTGAATTCAAAAGACAGTATATGTCAATAAGAGTTTAAATCCATTTCACAATCTCACAATACACATCAATAAATCACACACAGCTTAATCATGATCCATAGTTCAATTCGTCCCAAAAGCCAATGGCTAATGAGGTATTCAATTCGTCCCAAAAATCGATGACTAATGAGTAATAACATAGCTAGCTAGCAAAAATATGAGTACTCATCCAATTCGTCCTCAACAGGCACACACCTCAACACTTCAGCCAGAGAGGGAATTCAATTCGTCCCACTAGACAAGCTAATGAGGAATACAATCAATATACATGATAGCTGTGGTTTCAAACCATTTCCAATGCTTTTAAATCAATAAGTATCCATCAATATCATTCAAACCATTTCTCACAGTTTCAAATCATTTACAATGCTTTTCAAGCAATAAATATTCATTCAAATACATTTCCACAATTTAAAACAATAATATACAAATAGTCAATATTTATTTCAATTGAAAATAATTTAAAAGAATAGTTGTTGTGCACAAACCTCTGATATTTGTCTCCTGGTCTTGACTCAGTATTTCTTTCCCTTTTGCTGAGTCCTTGTTAACTGAGAAACACAATTTGAAGTGTTTCAGTGCTAAATTAATTTGCCTCTAACGATAATGTTCGATAAACAATTCACTAAATACCTTTATTTGCTTAATCACCTAATATACCGACCCTCGATGTTTTCTAGGTAAATTAGGTTTTAGTGTCCTTTATATGTCACATTTGATAGGATTTTAGGGCTGGTACGTGTTACCAAACTCACTTCTATGTATATTGCGTTTTCTTGCATTTTATTGCAAATTGCTGGATTTCGGGATACTAGTTTAACCTAGCCGGACGACCTATTTCCCTCAGTTTTCGGGTTTCGATCAAAACTACAAACTTGTAGATCTATGTCTTATTGCACGCGGTGCAAAATTTTAGGTCAATCCGAGTTAAGTAGACCAAATTATGGTCATTACACTATTGCTGGTCAATTGGCATCAAATTACGTCAATTTTAGGTCAATTTGGTCAACTTTGGTTCGGCCAGTTTTTGGACCCGAACTTGTGCAAGCTTTTTGACTTCCTTCTGGTCATTTCTGGGTTTTGGTGTCTTCATAAGACTTGTAGGCATGGGTCTTAAATATTCATGGTTAAAATTTCAGGTCAATTGGACCTGTTTTGAGTGAGTTATGGCCTAAACACTCACTGCTGCCCAATTGGTCATTTTTCAGGTCCTAATTGTACCTAATCCGAATTGGTCATTTTCTTAGGTCACCTTGCAAGCAAAATTTTGGTATGTTTTCTCAATGAAAGTTGGCACATTTTGTGCCTAGTTTCACCTCCAATTGGTCTCATACCAATTGAGGTTACACATTTAAACTTATTGGCTAAAATGTACACTGCCCTTAGTTACTTTGCTTAACACGCATCAATTACACACATTTACCTTGCAATATGTTTACTTCCCTACCAAATCTGTTTTGGTACATTACCAAAACCACATATTACTTTACATTAACATCACTTTGGGCAGATTACAATTATCCTCAACATACCAAATATAACTCTAATTCCCAAAGTTTAAATACCATTACACATACACATAAACATCACTAGTTTTTACATACACTTTACACAACAATTTCATACACATATCCTTCAATCCTTAATGCCACAATTCTGCCCATATCTTCATGAACACATACACTTATCCAAGAGTTTCAAGGCTGCCGAAATTGTCCTTCAACACCAAAGTGTCCTACAATTCATTAAATCCCATTCTAAGTGCAAAATTCACCATATACATATGAAGTAATTCACTAGGTTATTAAATCATCATGATCAACATCCTTTCTCATTAAATATATGCACAATTATTTCATCAAATACATGACTCCATGGCTGTCCAAAATGAACACAACAATAACTCTTCAAACTCAAAAATTTTCTTCACAAATCCAACACCCATAACATGTATACAAAGTTTATCAAAGAAATCTTTAAAAATGCTAACTTACCTTATGGTTGAAACTTGCCAAACCTTGATTAAACTTCTTAAAATTGGTATCAAACTCTTCCTTATGATGTGTAGACAATTTTTCATGAAGCTACTTAAGGGATTGGAGTTGAAATGAGGGAGAGGATGAAGCTTTAAGGAAACGTCAATGGAGGTTTCTCCTCCCCTTCAATTCGGCTAGGTTTAGTACAATGAAGAAGATGAAGTTTCTGCCTTGGATAATGGATGTACACCTGTCCCACTTAGTATATATTAATCCATTAATGGTCCACTAACTCCAAATAATCATATAATAAGCTAATTGTTCATTTATTCCACATTAACCCATGATTTTAACTATTTACTTTAGGTACCACCAAATTAATTTTTCATTTTATTTTCTAAGTGTAATACTATTTATTTTTAATGGAAATTTAGGTCAAAAGACAATTCGGGATGTCAAATGACCATAATGCCCCTGTTCGGGTTGCATTCCCGATTTTTCGGTATCACCGGGTTTTGTCCGTTTTTCGATTTCTCACTTTTCTTTGTACTAATTATTTAATTTTTCTTTGATCTTTCTAATGATATTTATTCTTCAATAAGGGTCTATTTAAGTCCTAAAAATGTTTTCCAGGGTTCCCCGTAGTCCAGGGCTAGTCAACGGTCCACGCCGTGACTTCCCGGTGCGGTCACCCATCGTTAGGTTTCCCGGCTCGTTTAACTTGATTACCTTTCTTTGCTATTATTTTTCTTTTGTTTTTCTTGTATTTTCTTTTCTTGTATTTCATTATTTTATGTCTCCTCCCTCTTGTCAAAGTGTAGTTCTAGGCATCCTAACTGTCCGGACAACACTGGTCACCGGAGCAGTAGAACGCACTACCGAACTTTGGGGTGTTACAAGAAGTCTCAGCCTCTTCTCGCTGTCTCATTGTGTAGACTTTGGCCAAAGCACTTCCTTGTGCTGACTGACCAATAATGCCCTAACTGCCAGAAGCAGTGCCTCTACCTCTGCCTCTTCCTCTGCCAACTGATTGTGAACCTCTGGGAGTAGGACTCTAAATAGATCCTTCGGCAGTAGTAGGAGCGGGATCATATTTAGGAGCACTAGTGCAGTCTTTAGCAAGATGGCCCTTGCCTCCACAGTTAAAACGGGCTTAGTGGCCCAATAGCATTTTCCCCCATGAATCTTGCCACAAGTCTCACAGGGGCAGGCAGGATATGAACCCCTGCTTGACTACTGACTAGACCTAGGGGGTCTCTGTCCAGGGAATCTGCCCCTTCCAAATCTTCCACCTCGACCTCTGCTAGGTCCACCAAATTTCTTTCTCTTCCCAGAAGTACCACCAGAACTTGGCTCTATTGACTTTTCTCCCTTGTCTTTCTCTGATTTCTCAACTTTTTCTGATTTTTATTTTATAGGTGTTGCTTCTACTTCAATCCTTTCTAGCTCAAGTGCTTGAGAGATGAGCTCTGAGAAGTTGCTGTGTCTGAATCCCACAACTTGCATCCTCAAACTGGGCTTCAAACCAGTCTCAAGTCTCTTGCACTGTTCCTTGTTAGTAGAAAGGAGACTCCCAGCATAATGGTTTAAGTGGGAGAACTCCCTCTCATATTCTGTCACTGATTTACTCCCTTGCTTCAGACTCAGAAATTCTTGCAACTTTTGATCCACATATGCGTCTGGGACATATTTTTGTCTGAATTCTCTGATGAAGTCATCCCAGGTCAGTACTGGTGGTTCAGCCAAGCTGTGGGGGATGGTCTTCCACCAATCATACACATCCCCTTGCAGTAGTGACACAGAGTATTCAAACTTCAATTCATCTTGGCAGTGCAGCTTCTTGAACACTCTGTCCATTCTTTCAAGCCATTGCTCTGCCTCAAGCGAGTCTACTGTACCCTTAAATTCTGTAGCCCCCATACTTTAACAATTTGTCATACTGTTTCACTGGAGGTTGTGGTTGTACCACAAGTGTCTGGGGTGGAGCTTGAGCAAGCATACCCCCAGCCATTTGTTGAAACATCGCAGCCATCTGTTGTACAAACTGTGCAAGAAACTACGTCATTTGTGGGCTGGTGCTACTGATCCACTGACATTCTGTAGAGCTGGGGCTTCCCCTTGTGCCTCAGCTTCAACAGATTGCTCGACTGAGCGATCCCCTTCTTCCATTTTAGTCTGAAATTAGGGTATCTCCTAAAGAAATAACACAAGGAGATTTCCCTCCGTTAGTTCATATTTATGATGTAATGCACTGTATGTAACAAATATGAACATTGAGCAGTTGTACTTAATAAGGAAAGACACAAATTCTCAAGTTAAAACATACTTCAAAAATTTTCTCTGATACCACTAAAACATGTCACACCTTACCCCTCTGTAAGATATAACATGATCCCGTAGAATATCTAATGAACTACGAAACTTCACCTACTGATAACTCATTAAGTACCCTACAAGGTATTTTACAACAATTTTCTTACTTTTATAAGTGGTGAGCATTTTCTAATATGTATTAAAATCATTTATTCAAAGTTGAAAACTAGTTAAAATTTTTTGCCCATTTTATTTTTCCGTGAATTTTATAAAAATTTCAGTAGAGTGTCGTTTGTATTTTGAGAAAACAGTTCTTCAAATACCTGTAAAAAGCACTTTTAATAATTTATCTCAACAATTTCAACAACTCCACAACAATCCCAACTAATTTCTCAAGTTTCAAAATTCAACAATCATCATTTCTCAATTTCCAAAAATTCAATAATCAACAAAATACTATTAATCAATTTCATTCAAATTAAAATAAAATATTTCTATTCATATTTCATTAAAGATAAAATAATTTATATACATCATACTAAAAATTTACATCAGGAAAATCCAAACTAAAATTTATTACAAACTTTATACAAACTTTAGACAAACTGCTCAAGACCAGTTTTACATGTCCATACATTTAGGCGCATTACATACATCAAAATGAATTTTTACAGTCAGGATATAAAATATACCCGATAACTTCAAAGCAGGTAGCTCCTCTGTCCTCGACTCACTCACGCTTCTTCTAGTCTCTATATCTCATGACAAAGAATAATTTTATCACGAGTACTAGGACTCAGTGGTGCACAACATACTAAAATAATCTTTATGCAGAATTTAAATCACATTTCTTCAAAAATTAGACTGAACATGAGAATTAAATGCAAAACATGAATTATGAGATTTTAATCCAAACAAGTTCATTTCGAAGTGTCAAAACCAATTTTATAAAACCCACAGTTATATCATGCCATTCGAAACAAATATAATCTCAATAACCAGAGGCTAAGGAGAAGTCACATCACAAGGCTAGCTAGCTCAAATATATGGATATCCATTCAATTTCTTCTTCTACTAGCACACACCTCAACACTTCAGCTAGAGAAGGAATCAAAATTCAAAACTGACTACCCTCACTAGTCATGCTAGTAAGGTGTTCAAATATATGGTCATGACGCTGTGGTTTCAAAACTTATCTTAACAATTTACTAAACATTGCCATTTCGAATATACACAAATAACTTTCAACAACTTAAATTAAAGCCATCATAAATACTTCATCATAGTAATATCACAATTCAATATTTCAAATTATTCAAAACAATATGCAGAAGATAATTTACAAAAATTATACGTTGTGCACAAACCTTAAGCGAGTCGCCTCTTGGCCTTGACTCAATTCCTCGGGTTCTTTCCTGGTGTTCCTTTCCACTGAAACATACAGTTTCACAGTGTTTCAGTATCATAACTTAGCATAAATCTAAAAATAAATTAATTTCACTTTTACCTAGCTCTAATGTGCTAAACATGACATTCTTTAAAATTTGTGTTACGGGGATGCTATTCACTACACTATTCATGTCAATTTGTTGACTTTTAAAGACTTAATAGGTATGGGAATTCCAACTTCACCCACATACCACATTTTGGTCATTAAATTTGTTGATTTTGGTTGTTTAATCAAATTCTAAGTCTTTTAGGCAAATTTGCAAATTTTCAGTTTTGATGTCTTAAGTTGCACTGTTCCATTGGTCATTTTTCTATTAGAATTTGACAAAACTTCCTTCATAGAAAATGCTCCCTATTGTCTTAACTTTATTCTCCTTTTTGGATCACTCCAATTGGAGTTTTGTAACTCAAGTTATAGCCATTTGAATCATGGTTGCCGAATTGGACTTAACCCAGATTTCTGGGCAAATTCTAGTTTTGGCAGTTTTAGGTTACCAACCTTGGGTGGCCAAATGACTTGGTTAATGGCATAATTTGGGTTTGTGTTCTTCATGAAAGTTTTAGGTCTATATCTCAACTATCCACTCGTAAAATGTCAGGTCATTTAGACCTGCCTAGCTCATGTTATGGGCAAATGAACAAATACTGTTCATTTGGTCAATTTTGTACAAGTCAGACTGAGAAAATCCAGATTTGGTCAATTTGTTCACTAGGTTTTGGTCACTCTTCGGGCATGATTCCTAAATAAAAATTGTGTCATTTTGTGTCTATTTTCATTCCCAATTGGTCTCATACCAATTGAACTTGTAAATTTTAAGTTTTGGTCCCTCAAAGAGACCTTGGTCCTGCTGCCAGCAGCATGACCACATTCAATCCGAATTTGATCTCAATTCCAACACTTCCAACACACTTCATTTGGTCACAAATGGACATTTCTCACCTCAAACTAGGTTAAATACATCATTTCACAATTTCTCACATTTTTTACTTCTAAACCCTAAGTGTCCAAAACCCTATGTAGAAGGAGATGATTCTCATTGATTTCAATTAATCTGTACCTGGGTATATATATACAATTGATTCCTATAATTGTGTTCTACTAATTAGGAAGAAATCCTAAATAAGAAATCCTAAATAGGAATACAAAATACAGAATATACAGAGAAATAATATAGTGATTGACTTTCCATAACATAGTGATTGACTTTCCATAACACTCCCCCTCAAGTTGGAGCATAGATGTTAATCATGTCCAACTTGTTACAAATTTAGTCAATCCTAGCTCCATTCAGAGCTTTTGTGAAAATATCTCCTAACTGCTCTCTAGTTTTGATGTGTCCTGTTGAGATGATCTGTTGTTGAATCTTTTCACGAATAAAATGACAATCAATCTCAATATGTTTGGTTCGCTCATGAAACATTGGATTAGAAGCAATATGAAGAGCTGCTTGATTATCACACCACAATTCACAGGCAGGGAGGTCTTAAAACCTGTCTCATCTAGTAATTGAAGTATCCACATTACCTCACATACTGATTGTGCCATGGCTTTGTATTCAGATTCAGCACTAGATCGAGAAACTACACTCTGCTTCTTGCTTCTCCAAGACACCAAATTTCCTCCAATAAAAATGCAATATCCAGTAGTTGACCTCCTGTCAACCTTAAATCCAGCCCAGTCAGCATCTGAAAAACATTTAACATTCAAATGCCCATGATTACCATATAGCAAACCTCTTCCTGGAGTGCCCTTCAGATAACACAAGATTTGTTCCAAGGCTTCCCAATGAGCAACAGTTGGGGAAGACATAAACTGACTTACCACACTAACGGCATAAGCAATGTCAGGACGAGTGACTGTAAGGTAGTTCAATTTTCCTACCAATCTCCTGTATCTCTCTGGATCTTCAAACAACTCACTATCCCCTGCTAACAGTTGTAAGTTGGAGTCATTAGTGCACTACAAGGCTTAGCACCTAATTTTCCTGTCTCTATCAATAGATAGAGGACATATTTTCTTTGAGACAAGAAAATACCCTTCTTACTTCTCATAACTTCGATACCCAAGAAATACTTTAACAATCCCAAGTCTTTGGTCTGAAACTGAGTTTGGAGGAAGGTTTTAAGAGATGAAATACCTGCAGAGTCACTCCCAGTGATGAAAATGTCATCCACATAGACTACCAAGAGAATTAGACTAGCCTCAGATTGCCTATAAAATACTAAGTGATCACACTTACTCTTTTGCATACCAAATTCCTGTACTGCTTCAATGAATCTCCCAAACCATGCCCTAGGACTTTGTTTAAAGCCATAAAGAGACTTTCGAAGTCTACAAACTTTACCCAACTCCCCCTAAGCAATAAACCTAGGTGGTTGCTCCATATACACCTCCTCCTGAAGATCACCATGAAGGAAAGCATTCTTGATATCCACTTGATGCATGGGGCAATCATATGTAGCTGCTAAAGAGATAAATAAGCGAATAGAAGTAAGTTTAGCTACAGGAGAAAAAGTATCAGATTAATCAACCCCATATGTCTAAGCATATCCTTTTGCTACAAGGCGTGCTTTTAACCTAGCCACAGAACCATCAGGATTTACCTTTACTGTAAATACCCATTTGCAACCAATAGCTTTCTTACCAGTGGGCAAAGGCAATAGTTCCCATGTACCATTGGCATCTAAAGCCTCTATTTCCTCTTTTATAGCATCACATCAACCAGGATGAGACAGTGCCTCATCAACAGTATTAGGGATAGGAACAGAGTCTAAAGAAGTAACAAAACACTGAGAACAAGAAGACAATTGATTATAAGAAACAAAAGAAGAGATAGGGTAAGTACATGAACGTTTACCTTTATGAAGAGCAATGGGTAAGTCTAGATTAGAATCATGATCAATATGAGGTACAGGATGAAGGAACGGAAGCGTGAAAAACACAAGTTTATACCACTGAATTCAAAAATTTTCACCTAGGGTCACATGCATCATGCAAGATTTATTTTTTATCTATTTGATTTCAATGATAAACAACATATTAAAACTCTTTTAATATGTTTTTGGATCTGTATTTGCCATTTAAGATTTTAAAATTAATCAGATTAATTTTAGAACCCTAGATTAAATCAAGAACGATTACACTAACCTCTTGATGCACCGCAATGGTTCGCGCTTTGAGATTCGTCTTCAGGACACCAGATGTTGTCCCTCTAGCTTGTCCACACTAAGAACACCTATGGCAGCCCTTGAAGAGCTTCTAAAGCTTTTTCTATTAATTAGAAAATCAAGTTCTGCCTTTTAAGAGATTAAAGATGTAAACAGGACACTAGAAACAATTTCTAGTGTTCTTAATTCAAGAGATTGATGGCTAATCTCTTTGAATTGATAAGAGATGAAGAAGAAGAGATAAAAAACCTCAAAGTGGCGTGACAAAGGAGTGTGGCTGCTGGTTATATTTTATTTTCTCATAACAATACTTAAATAGCTAGGTTAACACATTAAACCCTTGCCACATGTCACCCTTTGATTAGCTCTAGGTTTAAGTGACCCAATCACATTGTGCCAAGTGTCAAACCTATATTTAATCTTGATTTTAATCATCTTACATGATTAAAAAATATTTGTCAAGCTTATGTGTTATGCCATGTGTCACCATCTCATGGTGCCACGTGTCACACTGCAAAATGACCAAAATGCCCCTGTGTCTTAATTTTGAGTTCTTAACCCAAAATAATTATTTTCTTCTTCTAATTAATTTATATCAAATATAAATTAATTAGTTAATCTCTATTAATTAATTTCTCATTAATTAAATTCATATTTAAGCACTTTAAATATAAATTTAACTTATATTATACATCAAATAATCTAGATTTGGTTTCAAGTCATGCTAGGGACTTTGCAATCTAATTGCAAACCAAACCTATTTAATTAATCAATTTAAACTCTTTAATTAATTAATTAAATCATATTTAATTAGGTGATAACTTGTGTATGTGTGTGACTTACTAGGCTCATCACTAATTGGCAATGAGACATGATATCAACTCTTAATATCATCAGAACTCTTTCTTACCATAAATGATTTCTCTAAATCATTTTATGAACCTCATAGACCATGGTTAACACCTAGCATAGCATGCCATAGCCACCCAATTAGTAATAAGGTTTACCTTAAATGAACCTATAATCATATGTTACCATGCACTAGAATCTCTCTTACAAAATCCCAACTCAAGTGGAGTCATGGTTTATGTCAAACTCCATTTGCTATGAATATTATGTTCTCTTTTAATTCCAGTTCTTGATTAAAAGATTTTCTCATCGAAACTCTTTTACAATAAATCTATCTGTCTGGCCAGAACTTGAAACATCAAGAACAATTAAATGAACATAGGATTTTATCTCTATTTACTTAGAGGAACAGATTCCATCTTGATCAACACCTACCTCCATATATAACTAGTAGGAGCCAACACATGCCCATATACCCATACACAGTACAAGTATGAAAGCAGTATCAAACTCAAACTACCTATATACAAGATAACTGTGCTATCTCAGGTCTAAAGATTATATGCACTGATATGATTTATGACAAAACATTGACAAGAATAAACTCCATGTGCTTGTCATAAGTGTCACTAGTTCGGCCTACTTATCATTTATAAGTGCCTATCATGTTTGTTATATGGCATGAGACTCACCATTCCATCTTATTTATATCTCATATAAATAACTTGGGAACAAACATGAATACAATCTTTTTGGATAAGTCATGTCCTTATTATGAAGTATCCTCGATTGTGAACCCATTTATGATACTTCGTGCTAGAAATATTGTCACTCATATTCTTAACAACTTAAGAATAATATTTCTAACAAAATATCAATGGACCTTTTCTATTACACATAAATATATTATGTAAACGGAAAAGTGGAAATGCATTTTATTAATAAAAATATGTACAAGATACATACTAAATGATATGCTCTAGGGCATACTACTAACAATCTCCCACTAGCACCAGAGCCATTCATTACAATATCTTAGACCTATCTTCTCAAGATATCGGTCTAACTGAGTCTGTGACATAGGCTTAGTGAATGGATCAGCTGGATTTTCAGCTGATGCTATTTTCTGCATGGCTACATCACATCGCCCAACTATTTCTCTGATAATGTGGTAGTGCCTTTCTATGTGTTTGGATTTCTGGTGAGACCTTGGTTCCTTAGCTCAGATGATCGCTCCATTATTGTCACAAAGGTAGTGTAAATCACGACTCAATGGAAGGAACTACTGTAAGTTCATCACGAACTTCTTTATCCAAATGACTTCCTTTGCAGATCCGATGCAAAGAATATACTCACTTCTTCGTAGTGGAATCTGCAGTCGTGCTCTGTTTGGAACTCTTCCAACTGACTGCACCTCCATTACAAATGAACACATATCCAGAGGTAGACTTTCTATCATCAATATCTGATTGGAAATCAGAATCAGTATAACCATCTAGTTGCAAGTCTCCACCTCCATAAATCAAGAATAAATCCTTAGTTCTTCTCAAGTACTTAAGGATATTCTTGACAGCTATCCAGTGTTCCAAACCTGGATTGGATTGATACCTGCTAGTCAAACTAACAGCATATGCGATATCCGGCCTAGTACACAACATTGCATACATTAAACTTCCAATAGCCGAAGCATATGGAATCCTGGCCATCTTATCTCTTTCTTCAGGTGTCTTTGGAGACATCTCTTTAGAAAGATGGATACCATGTCTCACTGGTAACAATCCTCTCTTGGAATCAAGCATGTTAAACCTCTTTAACACCTTTTCCAAGTATAGACTTTGGGATAAACCAATTATTCTTTTCGCTCTATCTCTATAGATGCGAATCCCAAGAATATAGGTTGCCTCCCCTAAGTCTTTCATGGAGAATGTATTTGACAACCATACCTTTATAGTCGTCAACATACCTGTGTCATTACCCATCAACAGTATGTCATCCACATATAAGACAAGGAAAGTGATAGCACTGTCACTAACCTTCTTATATACACATGGCTCATCCTCATTTTTGATAAAACCAAAGGATTTAATGGCTTCATCAAAACGAATGTTCCAACTCCTCGAAGCTTGTTTCAAACCATAAATGGATCGCTTTAGCTTGCATACCTTGGAACCATATTGGGATTCAAATCCCTTAGGTTGTTCCATGAAAATGTTTTCTTCAATGTATCCATTGAGAAAAGCTGTTTTGACATCCATCCGCCAAATCTCATAATCATAGTACGCAGCTATTGCTAATAAAATCCTAATTGATTTAAGCATGGCAACAGGCGAGAAAGTCTCCTCATAGTCGATTCCTTGCCTTTAGCGAAACCCTTTCGCTACTAGCCTTGCCTTATAGGTCTCTACCTTTCCATCAGAACCAATTTTCTTCTTGAAAACCCATTTGTTCCCTATAGGTATAATACCTTCAGGTGGGTCAACAAGATCCCAAACTTGATTCTTATACATGGAATCAATCTCGGATTTCATAGCATCAATCCATTTTGAAGAGTCTATATCTGATATAGCTTCTTCATAGGTAAGTGGATCATCTCCATGATCTACTTCTTCATGAGTAGACAACTCTTGTTCTTCTTCATGAAGAAAACCATATCTCACTGGTGGGTGAGATACCCTGGTTGTTCTACGAGGAATAGCTGTAGATGTTTCATCAACGGGTATTGGTTGACTAAATGGATCTATATCCATCCGATGCATTGGTTGGTCGAATTCTCCAATTCTAACTCTATTTGCCTTCCTTTGCCTCCTTCTTGAACAAACTGTTGTTCAAGAAATGTGGCATCTCTACTTATCACAACCTTTTGTGAAGTAGGCAAATAAAAATAATATCCAAAACTATCTTTTGGATATCCAACAAATCGACCTTTTTCTGATCCGTCTCCAATTTATCAGTGTCCAGCTTTTTGATATAAGCTGGACAACCCCAAATCTTAACATGCTTAAGACTTGGTTTTCTTCCATGCCATATCTCATAAGGTGTGGAAGAAACTGATTTTGATGGAATCCTATTCGAATATACAAAGCTGATTCTAATGCAAATCCCCAAAAGGAGATTGGCATATCAGTATAGCTCATCATACTACGTACCATATCCAATAGGGTACGATTTCTCCTTTCAGATACACCATTCAGCTGTGGCATTCCTGGAGGAGTCAGCTGAGAAACAATGCCATGCTCTCTCAAGTATTCATCAAATTCAGTACTCAAATATTCACCTCCACGATCCGATCAAGAGCTTTAATATTCTTTCTGTTTGATTTTCTACTTTAGATTTAAATTCTTTGAACTTTTCAAAAGATTCATGTTTGTATTTCATCAAATACAAATACCCAAACCTTGATTTATCATCAAGAAAGGTAATAAAATAATGAAAACCCCCTCTAGCCATTTCTTTAAATGGACCACATACATCACTATGTATTAGCTCCAAAATATTTTCAGCTCTTAGCCCCTGTCCAACAAAGGGTGATCTAGTCATTTTGCCCTGAAGGCAAGATTCACAAGTTGGAGTAGGCTCAGAGCCCAATGAGGATAGAATCCCCATTTTCTCCAGTTTTACAATCCTATCTTCTGCAACATGACATAACCTTAAGTGCCAAATATATTTTGAACTTGAGTTGGTTTTCACCATGGCATTGCATTCTTTTAGATCACTTGCATTCAATTTGTGTTTGTCATTATTATCCAAATAATAAAGACCATCATTCATATAACCCGAACCAACATATTTATTTCCAAAATAAATATTGCAAACATCATCAGTGAACTGAAATTCATTGCCATTTCTAGTCAAACTAGATATAGAAATGATGTTCTTAAAAGCATCAGGTACATATAAAATATTATCCAAATACAAAACATGTCCAAACATGTAAAAAGATTTAGATCCTATGGCTAAAGCTTCAACAGTTGAGCCATTGCCAATTCGGACTCTAACATCTTGAGAACGCAAGCTGCTACTATTTGCTAGTTCCTGCATATCATTAGAAATGTGAGAACTGGCACCAGTATCTAAAACCCAAGCTGTAGATGAACTATGAGTATCATCAGAATCTAAATAACAAGATATGGACATACCTTCCGAAGGTGTATCCTTCTTGTCCTTCAGAGAAGCAAGATACTCTGGGCAGTTCCTTTTCCAGTGCCCATCCTTTTGGCAGTGGAGACACTTTCCTTTGCCACCATCAGCTTTAGTCTTCCTTTTCTGTTTAGCTATTCTCTTGGAAGGACCAGGAATCTGAGGTTTCTTTTTCTTATTCCCCTTCTTCTTGTTGGACTTTCCAATAGAAGAAGATGCAACCAAAGCTACGTCTTTTCCTTTATTGCCTGGCATATTCTTTTGGGCAATAACCAGCATGTTGAGTAAACCAGCTAAGGTGCATTCCTGTTTAGTCATATGGAAATTTGTCACAAAATTCCCAAAAGACTCAGGAAGGGACTGAAGGATCAAATCCGTCTGTAGTTGGAAATCCATGTTGAAGTCAAGATGTTCCAACTGCTCAATCAGCCGAATCATCTTGTGAACATGATCCCCAACATTCAGTCCCTCAGACATCCTCATACGGAATAGCTGTCTAGATATCTCATACCTAGCATTCCTGCTGTGCTCACCATACAACTCTTGTAGGTGAAGGAGGATCTCACTCGCACTCTGCATGTTCTCATGTTGCTTCTGTAACTCATTACTCATGGAAGCAAGCATGTAACACTTAGCTCTCATATCATGCTCCTTCCACTTATCCAAAGTTTCATGTTCCTCTTGTGTGGCCTCTGGAGGTAAGGGACCAGGAACATTTGAATCTAGAACATATCCTATATGTTCAAGGTTCAGGACAAGTTTCAAATTTCTTAGCCAATCAGACAGATTAGGTCCTGTCAACCTATTGTGATCAAGTATGCTTGCAAGGATATTGGATGGTGGTGGTTGTTTTGTGCTCATTTTTATCAGAAAATTAACTGCAGAAAATAACCAGATTAATTAGTAAATGTATCATGTAATTAACCAAAATGATTATGGTCTTTTAATCAAATTGGTCCTCCCACTAACTTAGCGAATCCTACACTTCCAAAGTAGAAAACGGAAATCCTAGTTGGATGGATTTCTAGTGGGTGATTGAATTCTTATAATTCTATTGATCATCCTCAGGTACATCCATTATTGGAATTACAATAAACTATAAGTGAGCAACTTTTTGCCCATCACATCTTATGTGAGGTTCAATCCTTTACCTAGCCCCTAATGCTCAAAATCTCAGGTACATCCATTATTGACTTATCTTGCATTAGTTAAGTTGATCCCATTGAGCCAGTAATTATGCAAATAATTTTAATGTCCTCAGGTACATCCAATATTGGCCACTAAACCATTTACATATTTACAACATCTCATGCTTAACAATTATTCTTAAGAAAATCTCTTAAATAAATTGCATCTTATGCAACTATTTAAAATTTCTTAAAATAATTGCCCCAATGGAGGGCCTATGTTATAATTACTTTAATTATAGCATTTCCAACTTAATCATTTGTTTGGAAGATTTTATGGTCATTCTATTTACTATTAAGGTCTCACTTTGCACATTATCCATTTAGCATGCATATATCATATAATTGCATACATTCCCATACATCTCATGCATTCATGGATAAGCAGTAAATATGGTATGATCATGGACTTTCTAAGGGATTCAATTCTGAGCCACCAAGAATTGAATCAGGGCATTCCTAGGTGCATTTCATTCATTCATTTTACAAGAGTTGCTGAAGGAGTACATAATCAACACTTGATCTTGAATTCCTCCCACTGGTCTCACCAATGCTCTTGACCTCCTTGAACTTCTTGCAATCCAATATTACATAGTAATCCTTGGCATACCAAGGCGAATTTACAAGAACTTAAATAAATGAAATTACAACCCAAAAATTATTACAAACTTAATAATACATGCCCAAAATAAATTAAAATAAATTAATTAATTTACAATCCCAAAGAAACATAAAAGAAATAAATCCAATCACATTGGTCTTTTATAGTCCATGATCATCCATCATGCATATCACTATTTAACAATTAAATAAAATATACATACTTAAATTAAATTGAATATCTCATATTCAACTTAAAAATCCAGATTTGAATATGATTCAAATAAATTTAAAAATTCAGATTTGAATCTCATTCAAACAAATTTAAAAATTCAGATTTGAATCACATTCAAACAACTTCAAAAATTCAGATTTGAATCACATTCAAACATTTTTTAAAAAATCAGATTTGAATCACATTCAAACATTTTTTAAAAAATCAGATCTGAATTTTATTCAATCAATTTTAAAAAATCAGATTTAAATATGATTCAAACAACTTTAAAAATTTAGATTTGAATCACATTCAAACAACTTTTAAAATTCAGATTTGAATCACATTCAAATAATTTTTAAAATTCTGATTTGAATCATAATTTAATTGTGTGATAAAAACTACGAATTAAACACTTTAATTAGTCAAAGAATAGGCCTTAGATCATACAACAATTGCAGAATTAAAAGCCAAACCTTAAACCACCCATGGAAGCCAAACCATGCGCACCATTGATGGTGTTTTTTCAAGTATGCCGCTAACTTGCTTTGCAACCAGCAATGAACTTTTGATCTCATGATCAAACACACAATTAAATCATATAATAAACAATCTAAATGGCAAATATAGTGGCTCTGATACCAATTGAAGGAACGGAAGCGTGAAAAACACAAGTTTATACCATTGAATTCAAAAATTTTCACCTAGGGTCACATGCATCATGCAAGATTTATTTTTTATCTATTTGATTTCAATGATAAATAACATATTAAAACTCTTTTAATATGTTTTTGGATCTGTATTTGCCATTTAAGATTTTAAAATTAATCAGATTAATTTTAGAACCCTAGATTAAATCAAGAACGATTACACTAACTTCTTGATGCATTGCAGCGTTCGCGCTTTGAGATTCGTCTTCGTGACACCGGATGTTGTCCCTCTAGCTTGTCCACACCAAGAACACCTATGGCAGCCCTTGAAGAGCTTCTAAAGCTTTTTCTATTAATTAGAAAATCAAGTTCTGCCTTTTAAGAGATTAAAGATGTAAACAAGACACTAGAAACAATTTCTAGTGTTCTTAATTCAAGAGATTGATGGCTAATCTCTTTGAATTGATAAGAGATGAAGAAGAAGAGATAAAAACCCTCAAAGTGGCGTGACAAAGGAGTGTGGCTGCTGGTTATATTTTATTTTCTCATAACAACACTTAAATAGCTAGGTTAACACATTAAACCCTTGCCACATGTCACCCTTTGATTAGCTCTAGGTTTAAGTGACCCAATCACATTGTGCCAAGTGTCAAACCTATATTTAATCTTGATTTTAATCATCTTACATGATTAAAAAACATTTGGCAAGCTTATGTGTTATGCCATGTGTCACCATCTCATGGTGCCACGTGTCACCATCTCATGGTGCCACGTGTCACACTGCAAAATGATCAAAATGCCCCTGTGTCTTAATTTTGAGTTCTTAACCCAAAATAATTATTTTCTTTTTCTAATTAATTTATATCAAATATAAATTAATTAATTAATCTCTATTAATTAATTTCTCATTAATTAAATTCATATTTAAATACTTTAAATATAAATTTAACTTATATTATACATCCAATAATCTAGATTTGGTTTCAAGTCATGCTAGGGACTTTGCAATCTAATTGCAAATCAAACCTATTTAATTAATCAATTTAAACTTTTTAATTAATTAATTAAATCATATTTAATTAGGTGATAACTTGTGTATGTGTGTGACTTACTAGGCTCATCACTAATTGGCAATGAGACATGATATCAACTCTTAATATCATCAGAACTCTTTCTTACCATAAATGATTTCTCTAAATCATTTTATGAACCTCATAGACCATGGTTAACACCTAGCATAGCATGCCATAGCCACCCAATTAGTAATAAGGTTTACCTTAAATGAACCTATAATCATATGTTACCATGCACTAGAATCTCTCTCTACAAAATCCCAACTCAAGCCGAGTCATGGTTTATGTCAAACTCCTTTTGCTATGAATATTATGTTCTCTTTTAATTCCAGTTCTTGATTAAAAAGATTTTCTCATCAGAAACTCTTTTCTGAATAAATCTATCTGTCCTGGCTAGGAACTTGAAACATCAAGAACAATTAAATGAACATAGGATTTTATCTCTATTTACTTAGAGGAACAGATTCCATCTTGATCAACACCTACCTCCATATATAACTAGTAGGAGCCAACACATGCCCATATACCCATACACAGTACAAGTATGAAAGCAGTATCAAACTCAAACTACCTATATACAAGATAACTGTGCTATCTCAGGTCTAAAGATTATATGCACTGATATGATTTATGACAAAACATTGACAAGAATAAACTCCATGTGCTTGTCATAAGTGTCACTGGTTCGACCTACTTATCATTTATAAGTGCCTATCATGTTTGTTATATGGCATGAGACTCACCATTCCATCTTATTTATATCTCATATAAATAACTTGGGAACAAACATGAATACAATCTTTCTGGATAAGTCATGTCCTTATTATGAAGTATCCTCGATTGTGAACCTATTTATGATACTTCGTGCTAGAAATATTGGCACTCATATTCTTAACAACTTAAGAATAATATTTCTAACAAAATATCAATGGACCTTTTCTATTACACATAAATATATTATGTAAATGGAAAAGTGGAAATGCCTTTTATTAATAAAAATATGTACAAGATACATACTAAATGATATGCTATAGGGCATACTACTAACACAGGATCTCCCAACGAAGTAGCTGGTGGAGGATCTGAGTCAGGAATCTCCAATCTCCTGGAATAAACATGAACAACAGGAGGTCGAGTAGATCTAGAGACAGAAGGAACAGGCTGTGGGAGAAGACTAGACATTGGTTGGACAGTATATATTAAGAGATCATTCTCCTCCCCCTGAGATAACGATTAAGAGTAGGAGAGAAACAACAGTACCCTTTTTGGAGCCGGGAGTAGCCAAGGAAGACACATTTGAGAGATTTTGGATCCAATTTAGTAACCTATGGATGAACATCACGCACAAAACAGGTACAACAAAAAATACGGGGTTCAATAGGGAACAAAGATTTTGTAGGAAACAAAGTAGTATAAGGAATATCCCCATTAAGGACAGAAGACGGCATACGATTGATAAAAAAACATGCCGTAGAAACTGCATCCGCCCAAAAGTGTTTAGGTACTTTCATCTGAAAAAGAAGAGCATGAGTTACCTCAAGAAGATGACGATTTTTTCTTTTGGCCACGCCATTTTGGGATGGGGTATCCACACAGGAAGACTGATGAAGAATGCCATTTTGTGTCATATAAGGCTGAAATTGTGCTGAAAAGTATTCTTTGGCATTGTCACTTCTTAATATGCGCACAGAAATATTAAATTGAGTTTTAATTTCATTACAAAAGGCACAAAAGATAGAAAACAACTCAGAACGATTCTTCATTAAATATAACCAGGTAACACGAGAGTAATCATCAACAAAAGTAACAAAATAACGAAATCCAGTTTTAGATGTAACAGAACAAGGACCCCAAACATCAGAATGAACTAACTCAAAAGGGGATGAAGCCCGTTTATTGAATCTAAACACAGAAGGAAAATGATGATGTTTTGCAAACTGACACGACTCACATTCTATTACTGATAAAGACTGAAATTGAGGACACAACTTCTTCATGGTAGACAAAGAAGGATGACCCAATCTACAATGAGTTTCAAGAGGTGTTAAGGTACTGGAGCAAATAAGCGACCGCGGTACATGATTTTCCAGAATGTAGAGACCACCTGACTCGTGTCCTCTACCAATAATCTGCTTCGTCGTAAGATCCTGAAACAAACACTAGTTAGGAAAAAAGGAAACAGAACAATTTAAGGTACGAGTAAGTTTACTAACAGAAAGTAGATTAAAAGAGAATTTTGGTAGACACAAAACAGAAGACAAAGAAATTGACGAAGTTAGGTTCGCAGTTTCCAGAACCCATGACACAAGAAGTAGAACCATCAGCTAAAGTAATAGTAGAGAAAGTGAGATTAGACTGAAAAACAGATAGAAGACTAGAATTACCTGTCATGTGATCTGTCTCACCAGAATCAATAACCCATTTGGATGAAGAAGACAAAAGGCATGTAGTGGATTTACCTGACTCAGCGATCGTAGTGACAGGGGAACTGGTAGGCTTTAGAGATGCCTGATACTGGGAAAATTGTGCAAAATCCTCTGCAGATACCAAAATAGTTTTCTCAGAGGAATTACTTCTGTTGTATGTAATTCCTCCTCTACTTCCTCTTCTATTACCCTGTTGTCTATTTGGATTACGGCTAATAAGAACACTACTGGTAGGCTGTGAAGATTGAGTACTCTCTGTACGAAGGACCCGTGTGAACGTTTCATGCAAAGAGGAAATCTCAGAACTGGAGAGAATCTGAGATTTAGCAGTCTCATACTCTGAAGGAAGGCTTGCAAGAAAACTCATAACAGCCAGTTGCTCCCGTTGGGCCTGCTGAACTTTCACATCAGGACTAAAAGGCAGCAATACATTAAGTTCCTCATATACCCGTTTAAAATCCATAAAATAAGCCGTGAGAGACTTATCATCTTTCTCAGCACGGTAGAATGCCTTACAAACATCATAAATACGGGAGATATTTCCTTTACCAGAATACAGAAAATCTAAGTAATCCATCAATTCCTTAACAAATTCACAGTGATTAATTAAACTAATTACCTCACTATGAATCGAGTTTCGAAGCTGCAAAAATAACCAAGCATCCTCCCTTAGCCAAGTTTGTCGTGTATCATCAGTGGGTGGATCTTTAGTAAGGTGATCATCCTTAGCAATGCTACGCAAATAGACCCTAATAGTCTTACTCACCTCCAGGTAATTCGAACCATTAAGTTTGTGTTCCGTGATCTTAGTCATCACCGGAATCACATCAGAAATAACATTCTTATTGTCTGCCATTTGTTGAGACAAAGAAAACTAACCGAAACGCTAATCCAAAGTACTTATAGCAGAAAAATAACCCAAAATCACAAATCAAGCAAATATCGAAATAGGATCTGAGAGCCAAACCTCAGAAGTCCTTTAATGGTATACTGGATCAGGCAACAGCACACAGTGGTGGAATGAGAGGGTTGAGGCGACGCCGGCGATGTTGGTCGGGGTTGAAACGGCCGGTCGGCGGCCAAGGTCTCTCCTGAGCTGGGTAGTGAGAACAAATAGTCACCCTAGATTGATGACCTACTTTGATACCATGTAGAAGGAGATGATTCTCATTGATTTCAATTAATCTGTACATGGTTATATATATACAATTGATTCCTATAATTGTGTTCTACTAATTAGGAAGAAATCCTAAATAAGAAATCCTAAATAGAAATACAAAATACAAAATAGACAAAGAAATAATATAGTGATTGACTTTCCATAACATAGTGATTGACTTTCCATAACACCCTAGTTCACCAATTCATTGCATTTAGCTAATTCAAAGCATTTAACCATAATCATTCAACTCCTTGATGTTCATATTCCCCTCTAATTCAATCAAACCATGCAAATCATACTCCCACACATGCTGGCCGAAATTCACTTATAGTCCAAACTTTTAATTTGTTTCAATTTTCTCATAATTTACAAGCTATTTCACTACCTACATATGAATTAAATCTAGGAAATAGAGAGTTAAAACTCTAACCTTTGCTTTGGATTCCCAAAACTTCAATTTTCTATCTTTCTCTCTCCTTCTTTCTTCTATACTTCTTGTCTAGGGTTCTTGAGAAGCTTTTTAGGGTTTAGGGTTAGATTTTGTGAAAGAACATCAAGTTATTCAAGTTTGAATAACTCTTTAATGGTGGACAATTATGGAGATGAGAGGGAGAGAGGGTTTGGCTAGTTGGGTGAGGGAAGAAGTTGAGAGTTTTCTTTTTTTTTTTTAATGTTATTTTATCTTAACTAGTAGAGTTTATCTTAGTCAAAATTGGTAGGTAAAAATAAAATCAATTATGACATCATAATTGATGTCATCCATGATGTAATAACCTTTTTCTTTTCTTTCCTTTTCTTTTTTTTTTTATTAGTTCTTTAATTTGATTCCCAATTCCGAAATTTTCTTTTCTCTGATTTTACTTAACAGTTAGGTCAGGAGTCAACTCTCGGGGTCAATTGACCAAATTGCCCCTCGCCGGTTCAACCCGGTTTGTAAATAACTCAATATTTTTTCGGCTCCCTGACCTAATTATTTGACTTGTTTAACAACCTTTTTCCGTGATTTTCTCTTTTCCACTGTGTTTATAATAGTCTTAAGGATCGCAGCGTCACATTTTACAGTTCGAAATTTGAGTTTAAATTGACTTCGCAGTCCTTCCCGAGAAGTTCACCCATCGCTGTGACTCTCGGCTCGTTTAACTTCTTATGTTCTGTTTTTCTTATTTATACTTAACTAATGGACAATTACTAATTATTTGTGTTTATGGCTTATCTAGTTGTCTTAAGTGTGGTTCTAATCCCCTTAATTGTTCGGACCGACTCCGGTCACAGGAATAGTGAAATATACCAGGCTATACAAATAGGGGTGTTACAATCCAGCCTTTTTTGCTTGTACAAAACATTGTGAACATGCCATGTAGAACCATCCTTGTGCCTCATCAAAGCTCATGATCTCAGCTTGACAGGTGAAGAATATTTTCTGATTATAGACAATAAAATGCAAGTTATCATATGGCTTTGTTGCTAATAATAATATTTTTTTTGTGCTAGTTACCTCATTTTGATTTGGATTAATGCTCTTAAGCTCAGAGATTGTTTTCCTATTGATATTTTTTTTCCTCAGCAGGGGAAATAAGTTGTTTCTTTGGGCTAGGAAGCAGTTGGATTGGTTGAGTACTTGCTTAGAATCTGCACATTTAAAATAATATTCATGAATGATTTTTCCTTATAAAAGTTTCAGTAGTCAGCTAAAATAAGTGAAGTGAATATATTATAACTTCTCACCTTCTTCTATAAGTGTGAACTTCTTCTATCTCAGGATTCACATAGTATAACGTCGCAACTGAACTACCAAGGTTTAGTTTTCCTATATTAATAGCATTTTTTTGTTAATTAATTTTGAGTTTTTTTTTATGAAAATGAGAAAGTAAATAGTAAAATTAAAAAAGAAAAATTTGTTAATAGATTTACCCATAAATTCTTTCATAGTCATAGCGATAAACACAACAATTATCGGACCAGCTAGATTTTGAAGAATGTTGTAGTTGAATGAGTGAGCAAGATTTCCCCAAAGAGTTACATTTAATTTCTGTTCACTGTATAAATGGCAGAGAAAATTGTTATGTTTGTAATAAATTAAAATAAAAAATATTATGTGCTTGTTAAAATTACTTACTTAAGATTTTGAATGATGACATCTCTTTTTGTCGTCTGTCTCTTACCAATATAAATGATTTTAGCATCTTTCATACTTAAAAGTTGTCCAGTGACATCTGCCAAGAGCAATTCAAGAAAATAGACAAGGTGACATGAAAAATGAACAGTATATATTTTAGATGAAGTAAAGAAAATATACAATGATGTTAAAAAAGGAAATAAAAGGAATGAGTTTAAAAAAAATGTAAATTATGCTATTACCAGTCAAGAGTGTGTTGTCAGCAATTCTTTTCTTAAGGACTACATATTCACATAAATTGAATTTATAGAGTGGAATATGATAATGAGGACCATCAACTTTTAATATTTCTATTGCACAACCAAACTGTAACATGCTAATATGTGAAACAACTCTGCGTTGATTTTGTTGTAAGCAATATAAAAGTAGCTAATGTGACATATAGCACTAATATCAAGCTTAGCAGCAAAAAAGTCAACATCAATAACTTTTATTATTGCTTGTATGGCATCATTCTGCATAACAACAGAGAAAAAATTGTCAATAAAGAGGATAGTTAAATATATTTATACAATTATAATAACAATAGTCATAGAAATCTAATTAATTTATGGTGTAATACTTATGCATCAACCAAGATACAGTCAAGACTAAGGAGCCTATTTGTATTAACATTGTAGGTTTTCTATAGTCTACATACTCTAGCTTTTATAGCTTCAGACAGCTCTGTAGCTTTCAAATCTTTGATTGGCGTTATAGGCATTTTCATCTTTAAGCATGATTAAAAAAATTAAGATAAAAATGTTAGATATATTAAATTTAGAAAGTAAGTAATAAATAATATTATTAAATATGACATATATTCAACAAAGTACTTACTAATTTGTTTTTGATTTGAAATTGGCAAGCAATAGTAATAGTATTAGTTTGCAGTCAAAGTATCAAGTATTTCATGATAGACTATATTTTTTACACAATCTTCATATCTAGTTGCTGAAGGTAAAATCAATACTTTTAATTCGTTTGGACATGTGACTCTTGATAAAGTGACATATAGTTGATTGTGTGTAAACACATGGTCATCAAGATATAAACCAACTTTATTAAGTGATTGACCTTGACTTTTGTTTATTGTCATTGTATAACAGACTTTGACTGGGAATTGACGCCTTTTCATGACAAAAGGCCATCTAGATTCCTGAGCAGACATTTCTATTCTGGGTATATAAACCTTTTCTCCTTCATGGCTACTAGTTATATTTTTTTCTTTTATTATTTTATTGGTTAATTGTGTTATTATTAATCTTGTGCCATTGCATAAACCAACTGCTTGGTTTATATTTCGTAATAACATTATGGGTGAACCAACTTTTAACTTTAATTCATGAGGAGATAATCCATTGAAATTTAAGGTATTAAGAAATTCAGTAGGATATAATATACTAAGTTTTTCTAAATTTCCTGATGTTAAACATAAGAAATCACAACCCTAGTAAATCTTTTCTACCTCTAGAACTAAATTTAGTATTTTATTGTTTATTTCTTCTGCCATTTTGTTTTTTGTAGTGACAATTGCTCTTTCTTTCAGATAATGAACATTTTGATAATTATCTTGAAAATTATCATAAATGGCTACAAGTATGCTATTTATTGGGTCAGAACGATGTTCAAGGATATATTTACTTGGAATTTTAATACAAGTTGTGTCTTCATCATTTTCATCTTGAATACTGAATGCAATTAATCTAAATTTCATAACATTTTCATATTTTTTTGATAGCCAGTCCACCACGAAGACATTTATAAACTGCTCTATCGTAATTTTTAGCGGATAGCCTCAATTTTGGTTTAATAGTACAACCCAATACCATTGATGGTTCCATTTCCAATATCTAAAATTCATTTTGAAAATTCAGAGATTTCAAGTTTTTCTATTTCATTGCCAAAATTTCTAGTCAATCTCATATTTTCTCTTAAGATATAAATTTTGCATTTAGACCACAGGTATGAATTACTAATGCTAGCATCAATAATATGATCTTTGCTTCCTTCTAGTTTAACAGGAAGGATTTGTCTAAAGTCATCACCTAAAACGATAGGCATTCCTCCAAATGGTATGCTATCATTATCAAATAAATCATTAAGTGATTTGTCTAAGGCTTCAAAAGAGAATTTATCATTCATAGGTACCTCATCCCATAAAATTAGAGATGTTTTTTCAATCAATTTAGCTGATTGGATTCCTTTCTTAATCTTACAAATTGAGGTTTGATCTATTGAAAAGGAATCTTAAACCTTGAGTGTGTTGTTCTACCTCCAGGAAGTAGTAAGGAAGCTATTTTTGAAGAGGCAACAACTAAAACAATTTGTCCATTTGACCTAACCTTAGATATAATTATTCTCCATAAGTTTTACCAGTTCCTCCATAGCTATACACAAAAAATAATCCTCCTTGTTTATTTTCCATTGTTGCTATAATTTCGTCATATATAATTTTTTGCTCCATATTAAGATTTTAAACCAATTGATTATGTTCAATCTTTAGCTTAACCATATTGTAATTAAGTTCTTCTCCTAGTAGTCTGTTGTTCAATTCTTGAAGTAAAAATGTAGAAGTTAATGGAAGCTTAAAAGATGTTAATGATGTAGAGCTTGCATTTAATAGTTTTTCTAGTTCATAAAGAACATAATTTTGTAATTCGTGTGTTGGAATTTGGAAATCAGGATTGTTGTATAGATTTTTCAATCTAATCACTATATCATTAGACATGGATGCTTTTGAAGAAGAGATTTGGTATTAGTTACATCACAAACTAGGAGAATTATTGTAAAAAGATGCCTTAATTGAGAAGAAGTTGCGCATTGGGTTGTTTCTTTTAATCCTTCATCCCATTCTCGATCATCTCCTAATAGTTCAAGTGCTTCACATGCTTCTTGAAATGAAGGGTATAAAATATTATTTATTGTTCTTAAATCTTCATAACATGTCGCACCTTTAACATATTTTAGTAACTTTATTAAATAATATAACTCACCAGCATTTGGGTGTATATAATATATTCTGCCTATTGTATTCCCTCCAATTCCTGGTGTCCATTGTTTATCTTTATGATTCCAAGTCCATTCTCTTAGAAATTGATTGTAGGTTAGATGTCTAGCATGAGGGTATTTTTTTTATTTGTGTTCATCCATTCAGTTAACATGGTTTTTTCCCACCCTGGTTTATTAAAAATAGAATGAAAAGTTTGATTTTGATCAAATGCTATATTGTGCATCATTGGTAAATGGACTGACATTCTTAATATAGCTAGATTTCTATGGTGAAGAGGAAAAGCAAAGATTCTCCAAGCAGCTTCATGTGGACAAATATATCTACAGTTGAGATAAGCTTTGATTTCATCTATTTGTCGATATGATGTTTCTGAATCATTAATTATAATGTTTTCTTCTATAACCATTCTAATTCTGTCTAGTCCTTTAGTTAAGTATTTGAACAAATATTTGATCAACATTGATTGAGAGCAGATTTCTACATTGATATGAGCTTGATACTTAACACACAGAGTTCTATTATATGGAACGACATATTTTATTGTCTAACTTGATACCATCTCTTACAACATAATTGTTATTATCTCTTCTTTTGTAGGAAATAAATCCATTATCCTCAATTACAATTTCATTTTTAAATTGTTTTGGGAATTTCTTTAAACATATTGCATTCTTCATACATGCTAAATCCATTTTTACTGGTCCACATGGACCATGCATCATGTACTCAGCAACAACTTCATAGCCTAGAGGATCAAAATTTTTATCTGGTATTTCTGCCGAAACAATTTGGTTTATTCACTCAATTGTCTTACATTTATAATCACTATCCAACCATAAAAGTAAATGGCAATGAGGGAGGCCTCTTTTTTGGAACAACGTAAAGATCTATAAAAAGATTTAATTTGTGTTAGGTATTTTCATTTTCAATTATTTAATAAGTTGTAAGGGAAAGAAAACTATTTGATTTACATAATCCAATACTTACCTGCGATAATAGGACCAAAAACTGCTCCAGTTTTTATAAATATTAACATATAGTTTAATTTCATTGCAAACACCTTAACAATCAAATCAGGCCTATCTTGAACCTTTTGACCCTGAATAGTTCTTAATGCTTTTGTAATTTCTATCCATTTTGGATTCCATGTAAAGGTAACAAATAAAACAGGATTGCCATAATTTCTACAAATAGTCATAGCATCTTGATAGTTTTGAAACATGTATCTAGGACTGCCCATGTAAGTGGAAGGGAGAATAATTTTTTGACCTAATGTGTTGGCACCATTATCACATCTTACAATAGCATCTTGGATGCCTTTGTATATTTCAGATCGTAGGTTTTTTTTTTTCTTATGAAATCTGGTCTATCTTCTTCAATCGTAGTATATATATCTACCAAATATTGTTGGAATAGTTTTCCACCTTTAAAAATGGTATTTCCACCTATGAGTCCTTCTTGGAGCTGAAAACAATAGAAACTTCTCATTGAAATTCTTTTTCTGTGTGGTTTTTCCCCATAATATGATTGATTCCAACTTATATCAATTCTAAAACCATCTTCTCCATATGGAAACAATATGGGATATTGTAATGTTATAAAGGATGGATGTAATTTTGTGATTCTTTATAATTGACCTGATTGAAATTCCACAACTATGTCTCGACTAGTTTGATCTTCACCAATATCTCCAACAATTAGTCCTCCAATGTCATTAGAAGTTGGTTTTTCATATTGAGAAGAATCTTCTTTCCTGCGTGCTAATAATTTCCACTTTAATGGTATTTTCTCATTAGTTTGGAATCTATCTTTAACAGCTCTAAAAAGTTTTACTAATTGACTAATTTCATCAAACATTTGGATCAATATTTTAATAATGTTAGGATCCAATTCGAAGTCACTTTTTTTACCTTGTAAAGTGATCATTCTATTTTGCACTTTATGTTTGGTGTCATACACATATAATTGTGCAAATTTTGGAATATCTCCTTTAAAGGTAATCAAAGAACCCATTAAGTAGTGAACCTGTCCACTTATTTTAAAAACAGGTGGTCCTCTAGAATTATTAATAGTTGTTTAAATTTTAGTACCAAATGATGTAAAAGCAAACATTGATTTATATGCTCTTACATTTTTTCTAAATTTTTTGCTAACAGGTGCTCCTTAATAATCTAAAAGTTTATCAAGATAATGTGGTGTCTCTTTAGGCAAAGGCAATGATATCTTTCCATCTTTACAGCGTAATGTATATTTTTGCTTAGATAATTTTTGAACGCATTCCTCTTCCCAATATAAAGCATCGCGCTGTAAACATACAGAGGACCTATCTCCAAAATAAATATATTCTTCATTATTAGCTAAAATTTTAAAAGAATTTGATTCAATGGGAAAACTTTTAGTTTGGGATGGAGAGATGCTTGAAGATCCTTGAAGGAGAATGCCATGGTTGTTTTGTAAATTAGATAAAGCCTTGTATCTTTTAGACTTTCTAGAATACACGTTATTATTAATATTTTTTTTGTTTCATTGTTGTAGCAACAATATAATATTCTACAGCTGCCTGCTTATAGTTGTTATATCTGTGTTTTACATAGAATTATTAGTTATTTATCAGAATATTTAAATAAATTAAAATATGGAAAAAAATATGGAGAAGAAAATGTGCAAAAATGATTTAGTCACTATAATCATTGTCATTTTATTGTTTTCTAAATCCAAAACAAATCATATACAACATAGAGGAAATTATAATATTTACAGTAATAAAAAATATCTTTTATAAATATAAATTGCGATATCCAAAATTAAAAATGTGTTAACCTGTTGTTCTGTTGTAGAATGATTTGTTGAGTGTCTATAGACAAACAAACTTTGTTCAACAGAACCCTATATTATATCACATTGAATTTAAAAAATGATTGTCAATATCTAATGCTAACTTATTTTTATCAAACTTGAGGGAAAAAAATTTTAATATTGAAGAAAAAATAAAATATGAAATTTACGCAAATTAGAATTATTACATACCTTAAATTAACAAAATATTGTCTCAGTAATTTTGGAGCTGATGCCATTTGAAACATAACAAATAATAAAAGAGAACATTGGTTAGCTTATAAAATAAGATAAAAGATTTCTTATGAACATAAAAAGATTTTTTTTTTTTTTTTAGCAATGTGGCATCTAAAAACCAAAAAGATTTGGCTAATATGCTTTACATATTTAGGGGCCTAATTCATATTTATTCATGATATCTTAAGTCCAAATGGTTGAGATTAAGAAATTAAAAAAAAAAGAAAAAAATATTATTTTAAAGTGATTTTAAAAATTAATTTTAAAATATTGCTTAATAATTTTAAGATTCTTATTATTAAAATATATTAAATATATATTTAATTAATATACTAAAAAATTATATTTCAATGTTAATTTTAATTGATAATGATACTAAATAAAATGTAACACCCCTATGTTCGGTAGTGCGTTCTACTGTTCCGGTGACAGTGTCTGTCTGGACAGCTAGGATACTTGGAATTATATTTAAATATTAGTGTGGAGATATAAGGAAGTGAAATACAAGAAAAGAAAATACAAGAAAAACAAAGAAAAAATAATAGCAATGAAATAAAACTAAGTTAAACGAGCCGAGAACAATAGCGATGGGTGACCACACCGGGAAGTTGCGGCGTGGATCGTTGACTAGCCCTGGACCGCGGGGAACCCTGGAAAATATTTTTAAGACTTAAATGAACATCTATTGAAGTATAAATGTCATTAGAAATATCAAAGAAAAATTAATTAATTAGTACAAAGAAAAACGAGAAATCGAGAAAACGACAAAACTCGGTATTATCAAAAAATCGGGAATGCAACCCGAATTGGGGCATTGTGGTCATTTGACATCCCGAGTTGCCTTTTGACCTAAATGTCCATTAAAAATAAATGATATTACACTTTGAAAATGTCATGAAAAATTAAAAGGAGATACATTATGTAAATAGTGAAAGTGTGATGGCCAAATTGCAAAAATTGGAAACTTTAAATAAATAACCATTAAATTATTCCTAAGTGTTCCACTAACTCTCATCTTGAGCCACCTATATAAGTAATTGGGACAGATTGTTCCACTAAACCATCTCATTTTCTTCAAGCTTTCATCCATAGCCGAAATGAAATCCTCCCAAATTCACCATGGCCATTTCATGCATGCGCTCAAGTTCTCCATGATCAAGCCATTATTTCTTCAAGCTTCCTTCATGAAAAATGATACTTACACCATGGGCAACCTATAGGCAGCAAAAAGGAGAGGAAATTTCAAGGATTTGTCAAGCTCAAGTTGAGGTTAGTGCTTAATCTTTCCATTTTCCTTCAATAATCCTTGTGTTGAGCTTTGGGTAAGTTGAATTGCTAAGAAAAATTGAGGAAATTATGAGTATTGGTGAACCTTAATTTTGGCAGCCATGGAAATGCAGGGTTGGTGACTTATTCTTATATGTATTGGATGGGAATTAAGGTTGATTAACTCAAATAAAAGTTGTAATAGGTTAATGTCCAAGTATGTACATATTAGTGCTTGAATTAAGGGTTTGAAATGGGACCTTGATGCTTTGGCAAGCTTCCATGTTTGGCAGCCTATAATATCATGAATTTGTGTGTAAATATGAAGTTTATTAATGAAATATGATAGTGTTAAATTGTGGGCAGCATGTGTAAGTGATATTGAAGTATGAGTATATTGAAGTGTATGTGTAATATTGATATTGAGATATATTGAATTTTGGTGGAAGTGAATGTTGGGCTTGAATGGTGAATTGTGTGCATTGAGCACTTAAGTTTTCTGCCCAATATGATTGCTGGAAATGTGTACAATATATATATATATATATATATATATATATATATATATATATATATATATGGAAGTGCTATTGATTGAATATTGAAGTAATGAGGAAGAGAAGGAATATCAAATTGGACTTAACCTATATATATAGCCATTTGAATCATGGTTGCCGGATTGGACTTAACCTAGATTTCTGGGCACCAAACTGGTTTTGGCAGTTTTAAGTCACCAACTTTGGGTGGCCAAATGATTTGGTTAAGGACATAATTTGGGTTTGTGTTCTCCATGAAACTTTGAGGTCTATATCTCAACTTTCCACTGGTAAAATTTCAGGTCATTTAGACCGCCTAGCCCAAGTTATGGCCAAATGAACAAGCACTGTTCATTTGGTCATTTTGGTACAAGTCAAATTGCCAATTCCGGATTTGGTCAATTTGTTCACTAGATTTTAGTCACTTTTTAGGCATGATTCCGAAATGAAAAATATTCCATTTTGTGTCTATTTTCATTTTCTTCACAATTTTATTGGACAGTGAGGTCAGGAGTCAGCTCTAGGGGTGAATTAACCAAATTGCCCCTCGCCGATTCGACCCGGTTTGAAAATAATTCAATATTTCTTCCGGATCCCTGACCTAATTATTTGACCTGCTTAATAATTCTTCTCTGTGATTTTCTCTTTTCCACTATGTTGCAATAGTCCTAAGGACCGCGACGTCACATTTTATGGTTCGAAATTCGAGTTTAAATTGACCTCGCAGTCCTTCCCGAGAAGGTCACCCATCGCTGTGACTCTCGGCTCATTTAACTTCTTATGTTCTGTTTTTCTTATTTATACTTAACTAATTGACAATTACTAATTACTTGTGTTTAGGGCTTATCTAGTTGTCTTAGATGTGGTTCTAATTCTCTTAATTATCTAGACCGACACCGGTCACAGGAATAGTAAAATATACCAGGCTATGCAAATAGGGGTGTTACACTTCAAGAGGTTAGTGCCAATTCCTTTCTCTCTCTCTTTATATTCTATGTTAGGATCATGAATTAGGTGAGAAATTGTAGAAATTGAAACAAATTGTGCATGTTAGACTTTCCCTAAATTTTCAGTAGCCATGAATTAAAGATGGATTAGATGAATTTTTATCGAATTAAAGTGTGTAGTGCTGGCCATGAATGAGAATATATATATTATAACTTTGATCTTCATGTGTAGTGTAAGATGGAGAAATTAAGAATTAGGGTTTGAACTAAATTAGGGTTTTGCTAAATTGATGGTGAATTGGTGTTCTAATGGTCAATTAGTGACCATTTGAGGTGAATTAACCTTAATTTGGAGTGAATTATGGCATTGAATGGTAAAATGTTCAAGCTGCACTAGGTGCCAGAAATTTTAGACTTGAGTCCAGTGTGTTTGGGTAGTAATAAGTTGACTTGTGTAGTTTCAATTGGCGTAAGGCCATTTGAAGGAGAAACTAAGGACATAATGCCACATTTTTTTATGAAGAGATCCTGCCCAGAAAACTAACCTAAAGTGACCTAAAATTTGCCTAAATTTGGGTAACTAAAAATCTGGACCTGGAAAATGACAAAATGAACAGTGTTTGTTCAAATGGCCATAACTTTGTGTAGAGAGGTCTGAATGACCTGATCCTTGAACCCATGGAAAGATTAGACATAGTAGAACAACTTTTATTGAGATTAGAAAGCCAAATTCTGACCCTAACCAATTCAAATTGCTAACCAAAATTAGGTTATCAAAACTGCTAGAACCAAATTTGCCCAGAAAATTTGGGAATGGACCAATCTGGCCAGTTATGGTAAAAATGTCATAACTTGAGCTAAAAAACTCCAAATGGAGTGATTCAAAAAAAGAATTAAAGTAGACACATTAAGGAACAACTTTGATGAAGAAAGTTTAGTCAAATTTGTTAGTAGTATGCCCCAGAGTATATCATTTAGTATGTATCTTGTACATATTTTTATTAATAAAAGGCATTTCCACCTTTTCATTTACATAATATATTTATGTGTAATAGAAAAGGTCCATTGATATTTTGTTAGAAATTCTATTCTTAAGTTGTTAAGAATATGAGTGACAATATTTCTAGTACAAAGTATCATAAATAGGTTCATAATCAAGGATACTTCATAATAAGGACATGACTTATCCAGAAAGATTGTATTCATGTTTGTTCCCAAGTTATTTATATGAAATATCGATAAGATAAAATGGTGAGTCTCATGTCATATAACAAACATGATAGGCACTTATACATGATAAGTAGCCCGAACCAGTGACACTTATGACAAGCACATAGAGTTTACTCTTGTCAATGCATTGTCATAAATCATATCAGTGCATATAATCTTTAGACCTGAGATAGCACAGTTACCTTATATATAGGTGGTTTGAGTTTGTGTAACACCCTCCTTGCAGCAACTCCGTACATTCTATTGTTTGAGTGACCAGTGTCAGTCCGGACCATTTAAACCATTTACAATGCTTTTCAAGCAATAAGTATCCATTCAAACACATTTCCACAATTTAAAACAATAATATACAAATAGTCATAATTTATTTCAATTGAAAAATTCAAAAGAAATAATTGTTGTGCACAAACCTCTGATGACTGTCTCTTGGCTCTGACTCAGTGTTTCCTTCCCCTTCCCTGAGTCTTTGCTAACTGAGAAACACAATTTGAAGTGTTTCAGTACTCATTTAAACTGTCTCTAAGAATAAAACTTAATACTCAATTTATTGAATTCTATTTTTCCTTAGTCAACCTAAGATGTTGACCCTCGATGTAGTCTAGGTGAATTAGGTTTTAATGTAATAAATATGTCACATTTGTAGCCTTTTAAGGTTGGTACATATTACCCAATTCATTTCCATGTATATTGAGTTTTATTGCAATTTGTCGGATTCCGGTATACTAATTTGACCTAACCGGATGACATAGTTCCCTCGGTTTTTGGGTTTCGGTCAAAACTACAAACTTGTAGGTCTATGTCTTATTGCACGCGGGGAAAAATTTTAGGTTATTCTGAGTTTACTAGACCAAGTTATGGTCATTTTACTATTGCTGGTCAGAATGTACCAAAATTGGTCACTTTAGGTCATTTTTAGGTCACTTTTGGTTTGGCCAGTTTTTGGACCCAAAATTGTGCAAGCTATTTGACTTGCTTAAGGTCATTTCTAGCCTTTGGTGTCTTCATAAGACTTGTAGATTTATGTCTAAACTATTCATGGTAAACATTTCAGGTCAATTGGATCTATTTTGAGTGAGTTATGGCCAAAGCAATAACTGCTGCCCAAATAGTCAATTTTCAGGCCTTAAATGCACTAATCCGGATTTGGTCATTTTTCAAGTTACCTTACAAGCAGAATTTTGGTAAGCTTCCTTCATGAAAGTTGGCACTTTTTGTGCCTAGTTTCACCTCCAATTGGTCTCATACCAATTGGAGCCACACACTTAAGGTTCTAAGCCAAAATACACACTTCCCTATTGCACATTGTCCATCACTCAACAAAGGACACATTTAACACTTACTAAGTTACACATTCATGCCATTTCTGTTTTGTACCATAACATGAACACATTTCACAACACATTTTTGGTCATTTTGGCAGCTTATAACCACACTCAAAATGCACCTTATAGTACAGAATTTACCAAGTCCAAATTACACACAATTTAACCACATAACCTAGCTCATTTACATGTCCACATTCAAACCCTTATACACATACACTAGCTGCCACAACAAGTACCATAATTCAAAAATAATATTCCATAAACCAACCCATGAAATAACATATTTTGGTCCACACTTCAATTTGCCGAATTGTACATCCCTTTCACTTAACTTCCAAGCTTCCAAAATCAAGTGTACATTCACATACATCTAATATACATTACCCAATTTATTCCTACACACATAAACACTTAATCAACACTTTAATCTACCATTTACAAGCAAGGATAAACTGTTCTTATGGAGTTTCCATGGCTGCCAAAAATATGCATCTCCCTTAAAACATCAAACTCCAAAAATCCTTCCACAATTCAACTACCCATAACATCCATACAAACTTTAATAAAACAAGCATAAAAAATACCTACTTACCACTTTGGAAACTCTTCAAAACTTCACCAAAACTTGATCTTCTTGCTGCCTATCTACTGCCCAAGGTGTATGGACAACTTTTAATGAAAGATGCTTGAAGTTTCCATGGTTGGATCATGCTTGCATGAAGCTTCTAAACAATGCGGCCATGGAAGTTCTTTCTTCTTGGTTTTGGCTGCTCTTTGGGAAGGTTGAAGAAGATGAAAATCTGTCCAAAATGAAGATGTAGTGGTCCACTTAGGTGAGTTAGTGGAGCACTATATGAGAATATAATGTTTATTTAATCTTAAATTTTAATTTCTCACATTAAGCTCCCAATTTTTGCTATTTAAACTATGTACCACCAATTTAATTTTTCATGACATTTTCCAAGTGTAATATCATGTATTTTTAATGGAAATTTAGGTCAAAAGACAACTTGGGGTGTCAAATGACTACAATGCCCCTGTTCGGGTTGCATTCCCGATTTTTCCGTAACACCGAGTTTTGTCCGTTTTTCGATTTCTCACTTTTCTTTGTACTAATTAATTAATTTTTCTTTGATATTTCTAATGGTATTTATACTTCAATAGGTCTCTAATTATGTCTTAAAAATATTTTCTAGGGTTCCCCGCGGTCCAGGGCTAATCAACGGTCCACACCGCGACTTCCCGGTGCGGTCACCCATCACTAGGGTTCTCGGCTCATTTAACTTGGTTACATTTCATTGCTATTATTTTTTCTTTATTTTTCTTGTATTTTCTTTTCTTATATTTCATTATTTTATGTTTCCTCATCCATATCTAAGTGTAGTTCTAGGCATCCTAGCTGTTCGAACAACACTGGTCACCGGAACAGTAGAACGCACTACCGAACTTAGGGGTGTTACAATTCTCCCCCCCCCCCCCTTAAAATAAATTTCTTCTCGAAATTTTCTTGGCATCAGTCTCTGAACAGCTGTGGGTGCTGTCTCCTCATATCCTCTTCACGTTCCCAAGTAGCTTCCTGGCCTGAATGATGGTTCCACAGCACTTTAACCAGGTGTATCTGTTTGTTCATCAACTGCTTCACCTCATATGCCAGAATTTCTATGTGTTCTTCCTCATATGAGAGGTTTGGATTTACCTCAATCTCTTCAACTAATAGTACATGAGATGGGTCAGATCTGTATCTCCTTAACATGGACACATGAAAGACACTGTGTATCCTTTCTAGCTCTAGAGGTAATGCCAACCGATATGCCAAAGGACCCACTCTTTCCAGAACCTCATATGGTTTGATGAAACGAGGACTCAGTTTCCCCTTTTTGCCAAATCTCGTAATCCTCTTCCAAAGAGAAACTTTGAGGAATACTTTATCACCCACTGTATATTCAATGTGTCTTCTCTTCAGATCAACATAGGACTTCTGACGGTCTGATGTAGCCTTGAGTCGATCTCTGATCAATCTGATCTTTTCCTCTATCTACTGAACAATTTCTGGCCCAATCATCTTTCTTTCACCTACTTCATCCCAACATAAGGGATTTCTGCACTTTTTGCCATACAAAGCTTCATATGGAGGCATCCCAATGCTTGATTGGTAGCTGTTGTTATAAGCAAACTCAATCAGGCAAGTGTGTATCCCAATTACCTTCAAACTCAATCACACAAGCCCGTAGCATATCCTCCAATATCTGAATTACCCTTTCAGATTGGCTATCTGTCTGTGGGTGGAATGCTGTGCTGAAGTTCAATCTAGTTCCTAGGGCTCTCTGAAGACTACCCCATAATCTAGAAGTGAACCTAGGATCTCTGTCAAATACAATCGATACTGGCACTCCATGCAGTTTTACAATTTCGTATATGTACAATCTGGCCAATCTTTCTAGGCTATAGTCCATCTGGACTGGCAAAAAGTGAACAGACTTGGTTAGTCTGTCAATAATAACCCATACTGCATCATGACTATTTTGTGTCCTCGGAAGTCCGTAACAAAATCCATAGTTATCCGTTCCCATTTCTACTCTGGTACTGGTAATGGATGTAACAAACTAGCTGGAACTTGATGTTCTGCCTTTACTTGTTGACAAGTTAGGCATTTGAAAACAAATTCAGCTATATCCCTCTTCATATCCATCCACCAGTAATGCTCTTTTAGTCCTCTGTGCATTTTAGTTCCACCAAGGTGCATAGCAAAAGGAGACTCATGTGCTTCCTTTATAATGATCTATCTCAATTCCACATCACTTAGAATGCACATTCTACCCTGATGTAGCAATAAACTATCATCTCTCACAGAGAATTCAGGTTTCTTGCCTTGCTGGACTTCTTTCAGTAGCTTCTGATATTTATCATCACTCTAAGTAGCCATTCTGATCTGATCAATCAACACTAGCTGTACATGCCATGTAACTACTGTCTGTCCCTCATCATCAATCTCTAAACTGGCATGCTGTGCTTTCAATTCATGTACCATGGACAAAGGAGAAACTCTGAGACTTGCCATAAACTTGCGACTTAAGGCGTCAGCCACCACATTTGCTTTCCCTGGCTAATAGTCTATTAAGCAATCATAGTCTTTAATCAGTTCTAACCATCTCCTCTGCCTCAAATTCAATTCCTTCTGGGTGCCTAAATACTTCAAGCTCTTGTGATCTGTGTAAATGTAACATTTCTCCCCATATAAATAGTGTCTCCAGATCTTAAGAGCAAAAACAATAGCCGCTAGCTCTAAATCATGTGTTGGATAGTTCCTTTCATGCGGTTTCAACTGGCGTGATGCATAAGCAATGACATTCCAATCTTGCATCAGTACATAGCCTAACCCATTGTGAGAAGCATCACTATAAACTGTGTATTCTTTACCCGGTGTAGGTAAAGTAAGGACTGGAGCTTCAGTCAAATACCTCTTCAACTCATCAAAACTCTGCTGGCATTTATTTGTCCACTGAAATTTTACATCTTTCCGAAGTAGCTTGGTCAGTGGAGAAGATAACATAGAAAATCCTTTCACAAATCGACGGTAATATCTAGCTAAACCCAGAAAACTACGAATTTCTGTGATATTCCTGGGGGGCTTCCAATTAAGTATAGCTTCTACCTTGCTGGAATCTACCTTGATCCCTTCAGCTGACACAACATGTCCCAAGAAGGAGATTTCTTTCAGCCAAATTCACATTTCGATAATTTGGCGTATAGTTGTTTCTCCCTTAAAGTCTGCAGTACAATCCGCAGATGTCTGTCATGCTCCTCTGCATTCCTCGAATATATCAAAATGTCATCAATAAACACCACCACAAATTGGTCAAGATATGGTCTGAAGATAGTGTTCATCAGATCCATAAAAGCAGTTGGAGCATTTGTTAACCCGAATGGCATTACCAGAAACTCATAGTGGCCATATCGAGTTCTAAAAGCAATTTTTGGAATACTCCGCTCTTGCACCTTCAACTGATAATAACCAGATCGTAAATCAATTTTGGGGAATACAGCTGCACCCTTCAATTGATCAAACATATCATCAATGTGAGGCAATAGATATCTGTTCTTTATTGTCACCTTATTCAACTGCCGGTAGTCAATACATAAGCGGAGGATACCATCTTTCTTCTTAACAAACAATACTAGTGCTCCCTAAGGTGACACACTAGGGCGGATGAAGCCCTTTTCAAGTAGTTCTTGCAATCTTCAACTCTTTCAACTCTGTTGGTGCCATTCTGTATGGTGTTATGGAGATTGGATCCACACCAGGCATAACATTAATTTCAAACTGCACTTCTCTCTCCGGAGGTAATCCTGGCAATTCATCAGGAAACACATCTGGAAAGTCATATACTGTAGGGATGTCCCTCAATGCTGGACTCCCCACTTGGGTGTCTACCACATGTGCCAAGTATGCTTCACACCCCTTTCTGATCATTTTTTTGGCTAGTACAGTCGAAATGATATTTGATGGCAATAGCTACCTCTCCTCATGTATTACCACATCACTGTACTGAGGGAGACCAAAAGTGACTGTCTTCAGTCTACAGTCAATCATGGCGTGATGCCTGGCTAACCAATCCATGCCCAAGATGATATCATAATCTCTAAAGGGCATTTCAATGAGATCAGATAGAAAAGTGTGTCCTTGGATCACCAAAGGACAATCCCTATACATTCTATTAACCCTGACCTCTTGTCCTAATGGACTTATTACTAGCACTTCAAAGTCCATTTTTGTACATGGAACAGCAATGCAATCAATGATGCTAGCACTCACATAAGAATGGGTAGAACCGCGATAAAATAACACAAACAAATCTTGATTAAAAGTTAAGAAGGCACCATCCACAACATCAGATGTCTCGGCCTCTTCTCTCTGTCTCATTGCATAGACTCTGACTGGAGCACTGTCTTGCTCTGATTGTTTCACTGTGCCTTGGCTGCCTGCTGGGCTACCTCTATCCCTACCTCTACCTCTGCTGGGTGGTTGTGAACCTCTGGTGACAGGGCTCTGAACTGACCCTTCTTTAGCAGTAGGAGGTGGTCCAACTCTGCGAGTACTGGTGCAGTCCTAGTGCCTCTACAGTTATAACAGGCTCCAATAGCCTTGTAGCATACCCCACCATGATTTCTTCCACAAGTTTCACATTGGCGGGGAGGGTAGGAACCTCTGGTACTCTGTTGACCAGATAGAGGAGGTTTCTGTCCTGAATATCTTCCCCTACCAGACTTCTTACCACCTCTGTTGTGTCCCCCATGGTTCTTCCTCTTTCCAGTAGGACCACTGGAACTATGTTCTACTGACTTTCCCTCTTTTTTTGACTTCTCTGATTTCTTTTTCTCTAGGGCCGCTTTAGATTCAATTCTTTCCAACTCTAGTGCTTGAGAAATAAGCTCAGAGAAGTTGTTATGTTTGAATCCGACCACTTGTAATCTTATACTGGGCTTTAAGCCAGTTTCAAACCTCTTGCATCTCTCCCTGCTGGTAAAAGGTAGACTTACTCCATAATGGCTTAGGCGGAAAAATTCCCTTTCATATTCAGCCACCGATCTACTCCCTTGTTTCAGACTTAGGAACTCTTGCAGCTTCTGGTCCACATAAGCATCAGGGACATATTTTTGTCTGAACTCCCTGAGAAAATCATTCCATGTTAGCACTGCAGGTTTTACCAAACTGTGGGGAATGGTTTTCCACCAATCATATGCATCCCCCTGTAGCAGAGATACTGAATATTCAAATTTGAGCTCCTCTGTACAATGTAGCTTCTTGAATACCCTATCCATTCTCTCTAACCACTGTTCTGCCTCTAGAGGATCTACTGTCCCCTTAAACTCAGTAGCCCCATATTTCATTAATTTATCATACTGCCTAGCAGAAGACTGTGGTTGTACCACTGGTGTCTGTAGTGGGACTTGAGTAGGCACATTACCAGCCATTTGTTGAAACATTGTAGCCATCTGTTGAGTAAACTGAGCAGGAAACTACAGTACTGAGGGGGCTAGTGCTGCTGAACCACTGACATTGTGTAGGGCTGGGGCATCCCCTTGTACCTCAGCCTCTATAGATTGATCGACTGAACGATCACCCTCTTCCATAGTCAATGCGAGGATCTTAGACCTCCTGAACAATTAACACAAGGAGATTTCCTCCTGTTAGTGCATATTTATAATGTAATATGCTGTATGTATCAAACAATGATATTGAGCAGTTGTACTATGAAGAAAGAATATTCAAATTACAAGTGAAAATAGAATTTAAAAACTTACTCTGATACCACTTAAACATGTCACACCCTACCCCTCTGTAAGGCATAACATGATCCCGTAGTATACCTAATGAATTACCAACTTCGTCTACTGATAACCCATTAAATACACTACAAGGGATTTTAAAACTTTTCTTACTTCTTTTTACAGTAGTGAGCACTATTTACAGGTGTTAAATTTTTTTTTGAACTGAAGGGAAACAGTTAACACATTTGGATTATTGGTAATTTATGTAAAAATTTTGGCAGAGTGCCATCTGTATTTTGAATAAAACAGTTCTTCAAAAACCTGTAAAAAGCACTTCAAATATATTTCTCAATCTCAAACTCCAATCATTTAATCAACACAATATGTTTCTCAACTCAAATTCACAATAATTTTTCAATATTTCCAAAGGCTGAGATAAAAGAAATATAGTACAAATTTTACAAGCCAAAATAATTCACAATTTATTTTACAACTTCAATGTACAATTTTAGTTTACAACTGCTCAAAACCAAGAATACTATATACATACAGTGAACATACATTACAATACAAAATGCAGAATATGGTATACTCAATATACCCGATGATCTCTCACTGAAGCACTAGCAGCCTAGTCTGCTGCCTTGTCAATCAGTCTACCTGCGATAGAAATGAAAAGCTATCGATGAGCCATTGTCTCAGTGGTGCACAACATTAACCAAATACAACTTTAAAACACAAATCATAAGTCATATAAATATTGGATACTAAAACCATAGTTAAATTCAAAGATAATGAATGTCATAAAGAATTTGAACTCCATTCACGATATCACAATGAATCTCAATAAAAACATGGTTAAATTCAAAAGACAGTAAATGTCAATAAGAATTTAAACTCTATTTTACAATATCACAATGAATCTTAATAAATCAAAACATGGTTAAATTCAAAAGACAGTGAATGTCAATAAGAATTTAAACTCCATTTCACAATCTCACAATACATATCAATAAATCACACACAGCTTAATCATGTTCCAAAGTTCAATTCATCCCAAAAGCCGATGGCTAATGAGGAATTCAATTCGTCTCAAAAGCCGATGGCTAATGAGGAATAACATAGCTAGCTAGCAAAAATATGAGTACTCATTTTATTCGTCCTCAACAGGCACACACCTCAACACTTCGGCCAGAGAGGGAATTCAATTCGTCGCACTAGACAAGCTAGTGAGGAATTCAATCAATATACATGATAGCTGTGGTTTCAAACTATTTACAATGCTTTTCAATCAATAAGTATCCATCAAATATCATTCAAACAATTTTTCACAGTTTCAAACCATTGACAATGCTTTTCAAGCAATAAGTATCCATTCAAACACATTTCCACAATTTAAAATAATAATATACAAATAGTCATAATTTATTTCAATTGAAAAATTCAAAAGAAATAACTGTTGTACACAAACCTCTGATAACTGTCTCTTGGCTCTGACTCAGTGTTTCCTTCCCCTTCCCTGAGTCTTTGCTAACTGAGAAACATAATTTGAAGTGTTTCAGTACTCATTTAAATTGTCTCTAAGAATAAAACTTAATGCTCAATTTATTGAATTCTATTATTTTCTTAGTCAACCTAAGATGTTGACCCTCGATGCAGTCTAGGTGAATTAGGTTTTAATGTTACCAATATGTCACATTTGTAGCCTTTTAGGGTTGGTACATGTTACCCAATTCATTTCCATGTATATTGCGTTTTATTGCAATTTGTCGGATTTCGGTATACTAATTTAACCTAACCAGATGACATAGTTTCCTCGGTTTTTGAGTTTCGGTCAAAACTACAAACTTGTAGGCCTATGTCTTATTGCACGCGGGGAAAAATTTCAGGTCATTCTGAGTTTACTAGACCAAGTTATGGTCATTTTACTATTGCTGGTCAGAATATACCAAAATTAGTCACTTTAGGTCATTTTTAGGTCACTTTTGGTTCGGCCAGTTTTTGGACCCTAATTTGTACAAGCTATTGGACTTGCTTAAGGTCATTTCTGGGCTTTAGTATCTTCATAAGACTTGTAGATATATGTCTAAACTATTCATGGTAAAAATTTCAGGTCAATTGGACCTATTTGGGGCGAGTTATGGCCAAAACACTAACTGCTGCCCAAATGGTCAATTTTCAGGCCTTAAATGCACTAATCCGGATTTGGTCATTTTTCAAGTTACCTTACAAGCAGAATTTTGGTAAGCTTCCTTCATAAAAGTTGGCACTTTTTGTGCCTAGTTTCACCTCCAATTGGTCTCATACCAATTGGAGCCACACACTTAAGGTTCTAAGCCAAAATACACACTGCCCTATTGCACATTGTCCATCACTCATCAAATGACACATTTAACACTTACCAAGTTACACATTCATGCCATTTCTGTTTTGTACCATAACATGAATACATTTCACAACACATTTTAGGTCATTTTGGCAGCTTATAACCACACTCAATATGCACCTTATAGTACAGAATTTACCAAGTCTAAGTTACACACAATTTAACCACATAACCTAGCTCATTTACATGTCCACATTCAAACCCTTATACACATACACAAGCTGCCACAACAAGTACCATAATTCAACAATAATATTCCATAAACCAACCCATGAAATAACATATTTTGGTCCACACTTCAATTTGCCGAATTGTACATCCCTTTCACTTAACTTCTAAGCTTCCAAAATCAAGTGTACATTCACATACATCTAATATACATCACCCAATTTATTCCTATGCACATAAACACTTAATCAACACTTTAATCTACCATTTACAAGCAAGGATAAACTGTTCTTATGGAGTTTCCATGGCTGCCAAAAATATATATCTCCCTTAAAACATCAAACTCCAAAAATTCTTCCACAATTCAACTACCCATAACATCCATACAAACTTTAATGAAGCAAGCATAAAAAATACCTACTTACCACTTTGGAAACTCTTCAAAACTTCACCAAAACTTGATCTTCTTGCTGCCTATCTACTGCCCAAGGTGTATGGACAACTTTTAATGAAAGATGCTTGAAGTTTCCATGGTTGGGTCATGCTTGCATGAAGCTTCTAAACATTGTGGCCATGGAGGTTCTTTCTTCTTGGTTTCGGCTGCTCTTTGGGAAGGTTGAAGAAGATGAAAATCTATCCAAAATGAAGATGTTGTGGTCCACTTAGGTGAGTTAGTGGAGCACTATATGAGAATATAATGTTCATTTAATCTTAAATTCCCAATTTATCACATTAAGCTCCCAATTTTTGCTATTTAAACTATGTACCACCAATTTAATTTTTCATGACATTTTCCAAGTGTAATATCATGTATTTTTAATGGACATTTAGGTCAAAAGACAACTCGGGGTGTCAAATGACCACAATGCCCCTGTTCGGGTTGCATTCTCGATTTTTCGGTAACACCGAGTTTTGTCCATTTTTCGATTTCTCACTTTTCTTTGTACTAATTAATTAATTTTTCTTTGATATTTCTAATGGTATTTATACTTCAATAGGTCTCTAATTATGTCTTAAAAATATTTTCCAGGGTTTCCCGCGGTCCAGGGCTAATCAATGGTCCACGCCGCGACTTCCCGATGCGGTCACCCATCGCTAGGGTTCTCGGCTAGTTTAACTTGGTTACATTTCATTGCTATTGTTTTTCCTTTGTTTTTCTTGTATTTTCTTTTCTTTTATTTCATTATTTTATGTTTCCTCATCCATATCTAAGTATAGTTCTAGGCATCATAGCTGTCTATACAACACTGGTCACCGGAATAGTAGAACGCACTACCGAACTTAGGGGTGTTACAGAACATCTGGAAAAATATTTTAACTAAAGTGAGGAACCGTAATTAACTCAAATATTAATAAGAAAAATTTAGGAAAAATTTTAGAAATAAAATACAACTAAGTTAAATGAGTCGGTGCCCTAGTGATGGGTAACCTAGTGGGAAGTTGTGGTTCTCGCAACTAGGAGCCCTAGACCCGAGGGTAAATTCATAAAATAATTTTTGGGACTCCAAAAAATTCATAGAATGCCAAGAAAATGCTTAGAAAATATTTTCAATCGGTACAGATAATTTTGGTTTGTTAAGCCAAACGGAGGGCATTTTGATCATTTTATCTTCAGAGGTGATTTTTGGCCGACTTGTCCAGTTAAGCAAAAAATTATTATGACACAAAATGTAAATAAATATTGTTAAAAATTTAATTGAAATTAAATAGACAAGAAAAGGATAGAAATTGAGAGAAATAGGAATTATGACATCATAATGATGTCATTATAATCCTCCCACCAAATCAAATATTGACACATGGCACTAATTTGTTTAAAAAGATTTAATGGGTAGAAAAATGAAGAAAAAAAAAATCAAAAGCTCCTTATCTCTTTCTTCAAGCCGAAACTCTCTCTTCTTGTTGTCCACCATTATCAAGCTTCCCAAGCTTGATTTCTTTGGTTCTCACCCATTAAAGCCTAAGTTTCCCAACACAAAAACTTGTTCTTTCATCTTGGTGAATCTTTTAGGAGCAAAAAGAAGTGAAAAAGAAGAACCCTAGCAAGTTTGAATTTGTCACACCTTACTCCTCTGTAAGGCATAACATGATCCCGTAGAATACCTAATGAACTACCAAACTTCACCTACCGATAACTCATTAAGTACCATACAAGGGATTTTACTACAATTTTCTTACTTTTATAAGTGGTGAGCATTTTCTAATAGGTATTAAAATCATTTATTCAAAGTTAAAACTTAGTTAAAATTTTTGGCCCATTTTATTTTTCCCTAAATTTTATAAAAATTTTGGCAGAGTGCCGTCTGTATTTTGAGAAAACAATTCTTCAAAGACCTGTAAAAAGTACTTCTAATAATTTATCTCAAAAAGTACTTCTAATAATTTATCTCAAAAATTTCAACAACTTCACAACAATCCCAACCAATTTCTCAAGTTTCAAAATTCAATAATCATCATTTCTCAATTTCCAAAAATTCAGTAATCATCAAAATACTATCAATCAATTTCATTCAAATTAAAATAAAATAGTTCCATTCATATTTCATTAAAGATAAAACAATTTATATACATCATACTAAAAATTTACATTAGGAAAATCCAAACTAAAATTTATTACAAACTTTATACAAACTACTCAAGACCAGTTTTACATGTCCATACCTTTACATACATTACATACATCAAAATAAATTTTTACAGTCAAGGTATAAAATATACCCGATAACTTCAAGGTGTAGCTCCTTCCTGTCTCACTCACTCACTGTTCTTCTAGTCTCTATATCTGCGACAGCAATAACAGCCATCGCTGAGTACTAAGACTCAGTGGTGCACAACATACTAAAATAATCTTTATGCAGAATTTAAATCATATTTATTCAAAAATTGGGCTGAACATGAGAGTTAAACACGAAACATGAATTATGAGATTTTAATCCAAACGATTTCATTTTGAAGTGTCAAAACCAATTTCATAAAACCCACAGTTATATCATGCCATTCGAAACAAATATAATCTCAATAGCCAGAGGCTAAGGAGAAGTCACATCACAAGGCTAGCTAGCTCAAATATATGGATATCCATTCAATTTTTTCTTCTACTGGCACACACTTCAACACTTCAGCCAGAGAAGGAATCAAAATTTGAAACTGATTACCCCTACTAGTCATGCTAGTGAGGTGTTCAAATATATGGTCATGACACTGTGGTTTCAAAACTTATCTTAACAATTTTCTAAACATTTATGCCATCTCAAATATACACAAATAACTTCCAACAATTTAAATCAAAAGCAACATAAATACTTCATCATAATAATGTCACAATTCAATATTTCAAATAATTCAAAACAATATGCAGAAGATAATTTACAGAAATTATACGTTGCGTACAAACCTTAAGCGAGTCGCCTCTTGGCCTTCACTCGATTCCTCGGGTTCTTTCCCGGTGTTCTTTTCCACTGAAACACACAGTTTCACAGTGTTTTAGCATCATAACTTAGCATAAATCCAAAAATAAATTTAAATTCACTTTTACCTAGCTCTAATGTGCTAAACTTGACGTTCTTTAAATTTTGTGTTTCGGGATTACTATTCACTACACTATTCAAGTCAATTTGTTGACTTTCTAAGGCTTAATAGGTATGGGAATTCAAACTTCACCCACATACCACATTTTGGTCACTAAATTTGTTGGTTTTGGTTGTTTACTCAAATTCTAAGTCTTTTAGGCAAATTTGCAAACTTTTAGTTTTGGTGTCTTAAGTTGCACTATTCCATTAGTCATTTTTCTGTTAGAATTTGGCAAACCTTTCTTCATAGAAAATGTTCCCTATTGTCTTAACTTTATTCTCCTTTTTGAATCTCTCCATTTGGAGTTTTGTAGCTCAAGTTATAGCCATTTGAATCATGGCTGTCGGATTGGACTTAACCCAGATTTCTGGGCACCAAACTGGTTCTGGCAGTTTGAGGTCACCAAATTTGGGTGGCCAAATGACTTGGTTAATGGCATAATTTGGGTTAGTGTTCTTCATGAAAGTTTTAGTCCTATATCTCAACTGTCCACTGGTAAAATTTTAGATCATTTAGACCTGCCTAGCCCAAGTTATAGCCAAATGAACAAATACTATTCATTTGGTCATTTTTGTACAGATCAGACTGAGAAAATCCGGATTTGGTCAATTTGTTCACTAGGTTTTGGTCACTTTTTGGGCATGATTCCTAAATGAAAATTGTGTCATTTTGTGTCTATTTTCATTCCCAATTGGTCTCATACCAATTGGAGTTGTAAATTTTTAGTTTTGGTCCCTCAAAGGGACCTTGGTCCTGCTGCTTGCAGCATGACCCTAAGCAACCCAAATTTGCATTTGGTTCCCACACTTCTAACATACTCCAATTGGTCTCAAATGACCATTTTTCATCTCTGTCGACACCATATTTTGGTTGATCCCTAGACTCAATAAAAAATTCTTTTTTTGAACAGCTAATCACGTTTCCAGTTCATCCTTGATAGGCGGTCACATTTCCGATCTCTCCTCACAAAGACTTGAATCAATGCTAAGTCCTAGCATCCCTTAAAACTCAGCCGATCTCTCAAATCATTTACCGATCCCTCAAACCCGTTGCCGAATTTCCGGACTCGTCGGGTATATTCCTGATCTCTGTTGATGAATAAAATGAACAGGCACTAGATCTCTTCCTACCAGTTTTATTGCCGACCTCCTTTCCGAAAGTTTAAGAGCTAAAGTTTTGGTTCGATTCCGATCTTAAGTGTTCGAGTTAAATTTTCAGTCAAGTTCTGTTCAGCATTTCTTCCCTACCGATCTCATGTTCAAAGTGCTTTCCGATCTCTCATACTTAGATTAATAATCACATTTAGTTTTTGTTTTGCTGTGCTCATACAATCAAATACTCAGACAAACGATGGTTTAAAATTTTCCGATCACAATCATTCATTGAACAAAAGGCATTTCATTTCATGTCATAATTTGTACAAGTTATTCTACTGGGATCACCCCACTGATCTACATTTGGATCACTCCTCTCTCCTCTCACCCTGGCTTCATCCTCACTGTCTTCATCATTGTCCTCGGGAGCCACATCGGCCATCCAAGAAAAGTCTTCTTCGGTAACGCCCCGGAGTGCGGCCAAGAGATCCTTGTGAGCCTTCACATAGGCCTCGGCTATTCCGTCACCATCTCCTCATCCCTCTCCTTAAGCTCCTTGTCTTTCTCCTTAAGCTCCTTATCCTTCGCCTCAAGTTCCTCTATAAGTTGAGCGACTGAGCGCTTCGTTGGCGTGAAGCACTGGACTTCCTTAAGAGCACGGTCCTCTCATCCAAAGCACGATTCTGCTCGCCAACCGGTCTTCATGGAGCTTTGCCCGCCCTCGACTTGAGATATATAATCCCGAGCGGATGAGAGTTGGGATCGAGGGAATCCACCTCCGATTCTTCTTCCCGATCTCTTTACCCAGCGCCGAATCCTTTCCGATCATGGTCCGGTTCACGCACACTCCACGCTTAAGCTCATGGTCCGAGTCAATATGTCGTCGAGACCATTCTCAGGATAGCTGTCCGATCCTCCTGAAAGAAGATGGTAGACCCCGTGACTTTGGCGAAATCGAGTTCTCCTTGATCCGATTATTCCTCAAGCGATCGATCAAGATTTGAGCGCCCGAGAAGAGGTCCTCCCGAAGCTTGAGTAGGCCCCCTTCCTCGCTTGGAACAACCGCAAGAGTCGGAGGTCGCTCCTCCGATCTAGGAGGAGATCGGGTAGCTTCAGTGTTCGGCGGACCCGAAGGTTGGGGAGGATCACTTTGTATCTCCCCAGGTTCGTGACCGGGCGTTTGGAGTCGTTCCGAACGCTTTATCTCCTTTATCTTCCGGGAGATCTCTCTCTCCTTCTTCCGTTTCCTTGAACCCTCACCACCCGCCATACCTGCACAAAGAAAAGGTTAGTGAGATCACTAAGGTCGTGAGAATTGAGATATAGAAAATACCGATGCCGAGGTTAGAGAGCGGAAGTTCGCGGTCTTGGCCAGTGAGCAGCTGAACAGTCCAATGGTGCAAATTTCAGCCACCGAATCCAAACAAGAATACTTTTAGTGGCAGCCTCACTCTTGAGATCCATCACTATCAAACTTTCCTCTTCGCTCGTGGTAATATGGTTCGAAGCAAGGGTCCCCGTACCACCACCATGGGGAAGTCCTCAAAGCGGCTCGGATCTTTGCTCCTCACAATGAAGAAACGATTCTTCCAGTTCTTAAGAGACGAGGGCAGATCGGAAAAGAGCCCGCAATTAGGCTTCGCCTGGAAGAACCAGTGGTCATCGTCCTTTCGGCGAGATAGCCGGTGCAACTTGGCGAACACTTTAGCCGTAGGTCTGATTCCCTTAGCTCGGCATAGACCTCGGAAAGCTACCAAGATCCGCCACGAGTTGGGATGGATTTGAACAATGGATGCTCGGTGAAATTTTAGGACTTCCTTATAGAAATCGTCTAGAGGGAACCTCGCATCGCCTTTTAATCGCTCTCATACACCATGACTATGTCGTTCTCTTCAAAGGAGTGATCGACACGAAGATCGCCATGGCACTTGATCAGCTCATATGAATCAGGACAAATGTTGTATTCTTGAACAAACGATTGCAGATCGGATTCCCGAAGAACCGATGGAAGCTCGTCTATAGGAAGGGTCTCTCTCCTTGAAGGTGGTGCAAGCCTTGATGGTATGACCCGACCCCGACCTGGAGCAGAGACCCTAGGGGGTTCAGGTTGCGTGCTTGGCCCGACCGCCTCTTCTTCATCAGACGATGACCATGAGAACTGAATGGAAGGAGGGCTTGCCGCTCTCTGACCTTCGGCACCGCTCATTTTCAAGAAAAAAACAAAGAACTTAAACTAAAAAGAGGATTAAAGCCCTTACCGGAGTCCGACGGCTGAGAAACTGGAGAAAATGAGAGAACTTTGAAGTTGTGAGCAGGGGATTGAAAATGGAATGAGAGAACAACTGGCTAACCCTCCCCTATTTATACTAGTCCGAGCATTTAATGCTCGCGAGGTTCTAGGCGGCGCATCGATTGGTGAGACTCGACAGCTGTTCTGACACTTCTCTCAAATATCCGAATGTTCAAAGATCGGTTAATTGGAGATCGGCATAATAAGTTAAATATTTTGAATAAAGGATCAGTCAAGTGTCATTCAAGTAAAGAACCAGATCGGATAACCACCTTAGAGATCGGAAAATAATCAATAAGATGATAACTGCAAAATAAAGTCTTTATTTGCAAAAAGATCGGATTACATCATTTGGGCGATCTCTAGAGATCTGATTACATTGACAGACTACATCATTTTGGCATACATTGGAGATCTGACTATATCAAAAGGCCGATCTAAGGATCGGTTTACAACTGATCCCAAGGATACTCCCAGGAGATCCATGGATCAGTTTATAACTAATTCCAAGGATACTCCCAGGTGTTCCAAGGATCGCTTATAATCGATCCCAAGGATATTGCCGACGGATGCTTCATCCATTTAACACCCAATGTGGATCGAATCGTTTCGGAACACTCAATGTGATGAGAAGCCGAATGAACTCGGTTGAGCAACTCGAGATCGGTACAACCAAGCCCGCAATACGGATCGGTCAAATCCAGCTTCTCTCACCATCGCCAATTAGGACCATCCAATCACCGGATCGTAAATTTTCATCGAGGAAAAGGGAATTCCATCTAAGAGGATCAAAACCACGCTTGTAGCGGAACTTTCCCTGAATGTAGAACCAAGAAACAAGGAGAAAGAGAGAAAATCGAATGAAGGAAATGCCACTATCAACGTGGGTATATATAGGGAAAATGGGCATTTAATGTCGAAGGAAACCGAAGCGGACGCTTCGAAAATCGAGATGTAATTAATGCTTGGACCGAATCCAGACTGATCAAGGGATAAAAAGAGATCAGGAGATAGGAGATCAGCATGAGAGATCGGAATAGGAGCTAGGGGAGGGATCGGAAGACAAAAAGAATAAGACAAATTCCAATAACCGCCGCCGTAATCGAGCCGAGGTAGTTAAAGCGTGGCGACGAGATCTCCACCGCACGCCTAAGAATCGCCCGCACGTCGACAGTGCCGTGGTATGTCATGACATCCAGACATCCCAATCTCCACCGTTGATCTCACTTGTAAGGATGAATCCGAACCCTTGGATCAAAAGAGAAGATGATAATACCAGCGTTTTCACTCTCACTCTCGATCGTTCCGACAAGAGGATTCAAGACCGCTTGATTAAAAGAGGAAAAGGACAAATACTTTGAGAAGCGATCTCAGCCATTCGTTTTGATTCTCTTTAATTCCTGAACATCCGATCATGTACTTCAAAATCCTGACCCTCCATCTCCCTCAAAATGAATCCTGACCCTTCATGGGGAGCACCCGATTCCTATAAATACCTGCATGAAAAACTGTTCAGGGAGGGACAAAACAAATATAGGCAAGAGGAAGCAATTATCGTGGAGGAACTCAAACTTCATTCATTTGTTACTCATTGCTTTGTAGTGATTAAAAATACTTTTGAAACTAGTTTTCAGGAGTGTTTTCTTGAAAAGATTTTGAATATTGGAACTCTACATTTCCAGTTTGTTCATTATCCGTCATACTCTCATCATCTCTGCTTCCCTTTCCTCTGTTCAAGCTCAACTTCCTTTCACCTGGTTCTTACCCTGTTACCTTTTAGCTAAAGCATCTCTCGGTTTCACGACAGACATCAACTCTCAGGCTGATCAATCCGCCATCACTATTTACCACTTCACAGTTATTTCAATATATTTGGCTCCTCACAGGTAAGAGTTCACACTACTGCTTACGTTTGTTTCCTGCACTTCCTTTGTTCTTCATACATCTGCAACTTTCTTCAAGGGTATTTTGTACAAGAGAACCCAAGAGAAAATATTGTTATAAGAGTTCATGTTACTGTTTTATTAAGCGTCCACGTTTATTTCCCGCATTTTCCTTGTTCTTCTTACATCTAGACCATTTCTGCACAAGCAATCCCAAAGAAAGTCACTCTCAAATCATTTTTAGTGATCGTTCATTTTAGTGATCTCCGTCATCTCTGAAAACCAGTTTTCTGACTCTTTGTAGTATGTAAATGGTTGGGTAAACGTAGGTAGCTGCAACTTAGAGGTCTCCTTTAAAAAGAGGACCTGAATAACACGTCAGGAAGATAGCCGAACTATTAGGCCGACGTAAACAGCAATTTGACAAAGATGTCATGAAATGGAATAAGACCAAAGTAAACGAAACAGAGTGGATCGGTCATTAATAGATATTGGTAAAATGACTACATGAAAAGGTCAGTGAATCAAGTCTAGTGTTCCCCGTTCAGCCACAGGATATCCATAAACCTTATCCCCGGCATTTTTGAAGGTCAGAATTCTTAGTTTTAGGTTCTTAAGACCCGTAGCTGTGGTTAAATTTTTAAAGGTCGGAAAAGTCTGTGTCCGAGTCTCATCAAAATAGAAGGGGTCGGAAGAGTCCTTATCCTATCCTTGCCTAAAAGTTTTAAGTCAACTCTTAAAGGAGATCGGAGGAGGATTCTTATCCGGTCTCCCTTCAAAATTTTAATAAACATTAAATAGGGATCGGAGGAGAGTTCTTATCCGGTCTCAACCTCAAATTTTAATAAACATCTGAAAGAGATCGGAGGAGGGTTCTTATCCGGTCTCCTCCCAAATTTTAATAAATAACTTAAAAGAGATCGGAGGAGGATTCTTATCCGGTCTCCCTTCAAAATTTTAATAAACATTAAATAGGGATCGGAGGAGAGTTCTTATCCTGTCTCAACCTCAAATTTTAATAAACATCTGAAAGAGATCGGAGGAGAGTTCTTATCCGGTCTCATCCTCAAAACTTCAAATAAATAATTTAAAAGAGACCGGAGGAGGGTTCTTATCCGGTCTCCCCTCAAAATTTTAATGAACAAAAAAAAAGATCGGAGGAGAGTTCTTATCCGATTCTCACACCCGTTCACTAAGGTTGTCTCATTTACTTATGTATCTGGGTGATCCAAATTTAGTGAAAAATCAAACATTCCTTCTACCAAAAGGATTAACATTGCCGCATAAGCCCTTCTAACTAATTTGTAAAGGACGCAGAATTAAATCTACTTACCCTTATTAAGGGACGAGGTGGGGTGCCTAACACCTTCCCCACCCGTTTACGGACCCCGAACTTAGAATCTCTGTTTTGAAGTGGTTTCATTTTTTAACTTCCCAAATGGTTTTCCTTAGCTTCCCTCAAAACTAAGGTGGCGACTCCTCACTTTTTCCCACTTCGGTGAGTGATCGTCCGGGCGACCGCAAAATCCCATCATGATACTTAGCGACTACTGGGATTTCTAGGGACCCAACCCCAGTCTAGAGGCCCAAAAGTAGGCTTAATTTTTGTCCGATCAAATTATATTTAGAGGGGCTCACTCGGCGATGTCTCATATGCTAATTATTATTGCTACTAACTATTTTGTTTTGCCTGTTCTATCTCCTACAGTGCTCTTCATTTCAAAGAAAAAGGAAAAGAAAAAATGGAAAAATAAAATCCCCCTGAATTGGGAAGAGGTAAAAGTGTCCCTTCACACACTGAACACTTACACAATGTCCTCACCCACTATGGTCCTAACCCGGGCTTTCTTACCCTCTTAGGAAAGTAGGAGGGGGTCATGTAGCGGTACCCGTGGGTTTTACCCCGTTAGTATCCGTGAAGGCTTCTGCTCAAATTGAAACTTGTTCTATTTACCGTGATACCCGTGGAATTTTCCCGACAATATCATGGGGGTAGAATGGGGCTCTACTGTTTACAGTAGGGGCAATTTGGGAACCTGTGGCTATTAGAAAAATTAGATCCTGAGCTAAACCGTCACGATAGCTGAAAGCCGTAGTAAACTGCCTCATAAGATAGAACTATCCAGATAGGTAGCGCTTACCCGGTGTTAGGAGTCTCCCTACTATAGGACAAAAGGGGCATACTTACTCTTACCCTATTCTGCTTTAATTTCCTTTTGTTCATTTCTTTCGTGGTAATCTTGAATCCTACTAAAACGCCTACACATTTTCCTACTTTGATAAATGTGTACGCAGCACTCACAACAGTATGATTCAAAATTACCCTAATTTGTCTTACTAACAAATTCTCCCGCAGGCGTTACCAAACCAAGGGTCTGTAAAAGGATAGGCATCATTTTTTATCATGGCATCCTCGAGTCAGTCGGCAGAAAAGGCTCAGAATGCTAAACTTTGGTCCGAATCAGTTCATAGTCCGCACTTCGCAAAATGATGCTTCCGAGGCACTGTTAGCTCGCTACCTTCGCTAGATCCGACAAAATAGAGGTCAAAATGAACAACCTCGAGGGTATGTCTAATAGATGGAGGTTGCTTCACTGTGTCAAGGTATAGTTTGAAGAGAAGTACGGAAGGATTGCAACCTTAATGCAAGTCAAGGTCCAAATCCCTGCATTAAAAGCCATGTTGACGGTTTGGAATCCTAAGTACGGAGTGTTCTCTTTCAATGACATTGATACGGCCCCCGCTATGGAGGAATATCAGGCATTGCTGGGGATCCCATACTCATTGCAGAATCGGATCTACTTACACCTCGAGCATAGGCGCACACGAAACGGTTGGCACATCTGTTGGGTTCTCCCCCCGAAGAAGTTAAGTCCCTAGAAACAGTCATAGGGAACCCGCATGGATGGTATTGGACGTACCTTGAGACGCGGTTAGAGCATTACCACCAACAGAAACAGTGGGATCAAGCTTCCATGGCACTCACCTTGGGAATCTATGGTCTGATCCTGTTCCCGGGGCCATTGGGGATCATCACTAGCGGTGCAAAGGAGGTATTTTGGACAAGAGAAAGGCAGGATCATCCGATACCGCAATCCTTGCCGAAACCTTGTTAACCCTAACTTACTGCATAACAGGAAAGGGTCCATTAAGTGTTGCTCTCGCTATTATACCTCGACTATCACCACATGTGTCCTATGGAGACAAAAGGATTGACTTGGTACCTTGACCACCTCCCATTGAGAAGATGATCCGGTTAGTGATCGGTTCAAGAATGAAAAACAGTGGAGGGAACGGAGTCTGAGTTTCAATAGCAATGATTAATGTTGGAGGAAGTCAGGACGCCAAGCCAACCCGCCTTGATTGGTACAGAGGTATTCATCGGTGTCCCTAATTGGAATAACCGTATACAAGTTACACTCCAAAGATCGTAATGAGGCGCTTTGGCTCAACACACCCATGTTCAACATTAAAGAATACCACCAAGGTCACTTCTACCATGAGCTCAAGGAAGAAGAAGGGTTGAAAATGGCTCGCAAGTCCTGGGAAAACATCACTCTAATGGAGAAATCACCCAAAGGCCCGAGTGCCTCGGACGATTACCTTAAATGGAGAGCTGATAGGGACCAAGAACGCTCTACCATAGAATTCAAGGACGACAACCCTCGCCAAGACGCCCTATTAGAGGAAGCTAATAATCGCCTGGTTGACTCGCTACAAAAGGCAAATACCGAAAACTCACAGCTGCAAGAACGAATGACACAATTGGAGGACCAACAGCAGAAACTTAAGAGAAGGGTAAGAAAGCTCAAGGAAGAGGCAAGGGCCGAAAGAATAGGGTTCGAAGAGCAAGAGGTACAGTGGGAAAAGGAAAGAGACTCTCTCCAAGCTGAGGTTAAAGAAATGAAAGGGCAGAATAGTAAGCTTCAGGAAAGGATGAAGTACCAAGAGGTACTCGTTGAAGAGTATAAACAGGAAAACAAGAAGAAGAAGCTTGAATTAAAAGAACAGGCACTCCTCATCAACGACATCTTGAAAGAGTGTGCTAAAGAAAGGAAAGAGAAAGAGAAACAAGCTGCCCTCTATCAAGGATCAAAGAAAATGTGGACCAGTTGGAGAAGATGATAGCACAGGGAAAAAAGGAACTATTACCTGAATCCGAGTATGCTCTGAAAGTGTTCGACCCTGCCAAGCAAGAAGAAAGGTTATATGAGTATCTCAGAAAATGTCATCTTATTATAAAGAATCTTCCAGAGCCTAGGCCAATGTAAAAGATACGATGTACAAATTACTCAGTTAATGAAGTGATTTTTGGACCATTGTTTAGCAAAATTTGTGAATGAATAGTATGACTCCCGTAGGAACTTCCTCGCTAGGGTTATGTGAAAAATTGAAATGCGCTATATGGACAGGTATCATAAATGCGCATTCATTCCGTCATTCACTACGACTATCGAACGATGCCATAATAAAGTTGAGGCGATTATCCTTTTGCAGACTCCAACCTGGCTCTCAAACGCCACTGTATCCTTCGTCCGGACAAGGGCTTTTAGTTTCTTTGCAAAACTCAAATTCATTTAAATTTTTTTATCCCTCACAGGAAATCAATATTGATTCAAACAAGGCAAGTCTGACCAAGCACACGATCCAACCCAAGCGAGTGTACTTAACAAGATCTCGAACGAGGAAGATAATGGAAAATCAGGAGCAAGTACAGAACCTACAAGGACAGGTCTCCGAGTTGAAGGATCAGCTTTCTGAAATTATGAGACTAATGAAGGAAATGTCTCAGAGCAAACCTGCTTCAGAACCTAGCCCACCATTACCTCCTCCGCCTACAAAGAAATGATCCTCAACAAGCTTCAACCTCTTTTACCTTTCGCCTCCCATTCCGACCCGACAATCACTGTCAATCCGATGACCATAAATAATGACCCACCTTTTTCCTATTACCCATTGCCTCAAATGCCGAGCCTCACCATTCAATCCCGATCCCTCCAGTTTACTCCACCCCTCAGCTCCCGGTTGGAGGAGTGTATCATGCGGTGGAAGGAGAACATAGGGCAAGAGAGAACGAGAAACTATCGGCTCTAGAAGAAAGACTGAGAGCAATAGAGGGGCTGAACATGTATGGTTCAGTCGATGTATCGTCACTGAGATTGGTGCCAGATGTGGTGGTACCACCCAAATTCAAGGTTCCGATTTCACAAGTACACCGAAACTCGATCCTCAGATCCACCGGCAACCTACATTGCCAAAATGTCCGCTTTAACGGAAGACGATAGACTTCTCATTCACTTCTTTCATGAGAGCCTCCGAGCAGCTCCGAGATGGTGCATACAATTGGACAGAGCAAGTCGCACTCGGAAGGATTTAGCCGATACCTTTCTAAAGCAAGATAAATTCAATTGTGATGCGGCACCCACAAGGAGGGATCTCCGAACTCTGCAGTAAAGACCGGAAAGTTTCAAGCAAGATGCCCAACGATGGAGGGAGAAGGCTGCAAGTATATCCTCCTGGATCGACAATGAACTCGCTCCTATTCATTGAAACATTGAAGGCTCCCTACTTCAACCTGATGATTGGAAATACCTCCAACAGCTTTCGGATATCATCCAAGCCGTGAGAGAATTGAAGCTAACTGAGAATAGGAAGGCTACAGGAGTTGATCGAGAACCTCGTGAAAAGACCGCCAATTTTGGCAAGAAAAGGAGAGTGATGTGCATTCCATCACTAGATGTAATAATTTTCCCCAATTCCCCAAAATAACCACCGCCATATCCTCCTCTCATGGCCCAACTATCGCAAACATCCCACCCCTTTCCCTAATTATTCACAACCACGCCCACAATACGCCCCACCGCAAATTTCCAACCAAGACCACCTCCTCCTCCAGCTCAACCACGCCACCACAAAATAACCCAAGACCTCCAAGGAATCTGATCCACCCCTTCCTCCTCTCGCTGAAATATACCGATACCTTGTCAGTATAAACCAAATCGCACTCACCCCTTTAGACCCAATCCACCGCCATATCCTGTGGTATAATGCCACACTCGTTGTGAGTATCATGGAGGAGCACAAGGGCATTCAATCGACAATCGCGGGGCACTCAGAGGGAGAGTGCACGCTTTAATCCGGAACGGGTGGTTGAAGATTGAGGGGAATGGTTCCCTCCCCAATGTCACCTCAAACCCACTGCCCAACCATAATGTGGGTAGTGGTGTAAATATGATTGAGTCTAAGGGAGAGGGATCAACACCTGAAGTGGATAAGCTGGTTCCTTACTTTGAGGAGATTTTTGCTATAGCAACGAGGGAAGGTTACCTTTGCCCTCAGGTAGCGGGGGCTGAGGAGGATACTGGGTGTCCTTATCACGAGGGGCAAACACCACGAGCCGCGAGATTGTGAGGGGTCTGCAAGAGGTCCTAACTTATTGTCTTTAAGGTTCCGAGATGTCGAAGAGGTCAAAGACTAAGGGGAAGTGAACACCACAAGATACAAAGAATACCTCTACCTCCAAACCCAGAATCACCTTCTCACCCCCGGTAGCCTCTCCGCCAGTAACAGTTATCCGAACTCCACCTCAGCTCCCCATCACCAACACTCATGCTGTCCCTTGGAACTATAATTTCCAAGTTTTTACTCAGGGAGCGTCAAGCAGCACATCCGCTCCTAGTTCGCCTCTCCGCACCACCAAAACCATGTTTTGCTCCTCACGAGCATTTCAGATGACTTATGATGGACCTACCAGAACATCACTCCCAAACCAGTTCTCGGCCCGTTATTGCAACAAGATCCTCTCCACTGAACAAGAAGTCGAGTTTATAACTCAAGTGGAAGGTGTTACTGAACGAAGAAAGAGAGAAGAGGAAAGGGATAGTAAAAATGGGAGAGTCACAAAAACACTAAGAGGAGGTTGAGAAAGCAGGGGAAGCAGAGCCTTTTGAGCATAGAGAAGAGGAGGAGCTGCAACTCCAAATAAAGAAACAAAGCGAGAAAGACCTGAAGGAGCATTTGACGAAAAAACCCGCCCGAATATCACTGTTATCATTGATCCTGAGCTCGGAAATCCACCGACAAGCCTTACAAAGGATCCTGGATCAGGCCTTTGTCAACCCTGACATTACTCCGGGGCAGTTTGAGAAGTTAGTGGGACAAATCCAGGCATCCAGCTCTGTAGCCTTTTCTGAAGGGGAGGTAGACCCTGCAGCTTAGGGCATAATAAAGCTCGCATATAACGGTGAAATGTAAAGGTCAGATAGTGGCCAAGGTCCTCATCGATAACGGATCGCCCTCAATGTACCGCTTAGCGCTACCTTGGCTAGATTGCCGCTGACCAATCGGACATACGCCAAAGTGCTATGGTGGTGAGAGCTTTTGACTAACAAGGAGAGAGGTGTTGGGGACATTGACTTGCCAATCCAGTCGGTGCATGTACTTTCAATATCACGCTTCAAGTGATGAACATTGAGCCACCTACACCATGTCGTTAGGGAGGCCTTGGATCCATTCTCGCGAATGTCGTTCCTTCCGACTTTGCACCGTAAGATCAAATACATTAAGGACGGCAAAATCATCACGGTGAGGGGGAAGAAGCTATACCGTCACCAAGCCGCAATCACTTCCCTATGTGGAAGCGGCCGAGAATCGCCGAAAGCTCTTTCCGTGCCCTTGAGTTACAAGATACCGGGAAGGAGGGGGCCATGGCTATGGTGGCCAAAGTAATGTCAAGAAGCGGTATGAAGAGGGTAAAGGCCTAGGCGCCACATTACAAGGGATTGTCGAGCCTATACCGCCATTCGTAAGATAGGCCGTTGTGGTTTGGGGTATGAGGAGGATGCCCTCGCGATGGGCGATTCTCGATGAGAAAAATGCTTCGGATCGTAGATTTGACCGTAAGATGGGAAAGGTGAAAGTAGTCCCGAGAATCACGGAAATCTTCACCAAACCGGTCATTCAACATCCGCAAGTACGTAAGAATCACCGATGATCTATCCATAGATGTCATCCAACCGATTCCTTGTATGAGGCCCTAGTTTCGCCAATGGTCAAGAGCAGAGCTTGACAACCGGACAACGGAGGATATCCTCGTACTCAATCTCGAGTAAAGTACCTCAGTTATCTACACTTGATCACTTTGTCCATGGTGACAAGTGTAATAATCAGAATGGACCTTTTCTTATGGCATTAATATTAATGAATTAATAGCGCATTTTTAATCCAATACTCTTTTCTTTCCTTTTAATTCCATCCTTATAACATGTTCTATTCTTTATTCCTTCAGGACAATTCATCAATTAACACCTAATAATCCAATAGACTCAGAAATTCCTCTGGTTAATTTTGAAATCCCCATAACTGCCATTACTTCAAGTGATTCTGAGGAAGACCTTACAGAGGAAAGCAATGAAAAGATGAACCCTCCTCGTGCCTTATGAAGATGAAACGCACAATAAACTTAGGCTCGGAAGAAGTAAAAAGGGAACTTAAGGTAGTGGAGAGTGAGGAATTGGGAGATATGATCGGTCTGCTTAAGGAATTTCTCGACGTATTTTCATGGAGCTATGACGATATGGTCGGTTTGGACCCTCAGATAGTGACGCACAAGATTCCTTTAATTCCAGGAACGATCCCGCCGGGTAAATCGAGGAGAATGAATCCAGATACACTGCTCAAGGTTCGGGATGAAGTCAAGAAACAGTATGACGCCGGGTTCTTAGAAGTGGTCAAATACCCCCAATGGGTGGCTAACGTCGTCCCGGTAATGAAGAAAGACGGGAGAGTCAGGGTGTGCGTTGACTACCGGGATCTTAATAAAGCTAGTTTGAAAGACGATTTCCTCCCCACATTGATGTGCTAGTTGACAATGCCGCTGTTTGGGCGGATGTTCGTGTATTGATGGGGCATCGTGGTACAATCGATTCGATGGACAAGGAAGACAAGGATAAAGCGCTTTATCACCCAATGGGGGTATTCTCGCTATCGGGTCATGCCCTTCGGGTTGAAGAATGCCGGCTACTTACCAAATACAAGCAATGGTCACATTATTACACGATATGATGCTTAAAGAATTGGATGTGTATGTGGATGATATGATCATCAAATCACTGGTAGAGGAGAGCCTCGTTCATGTGATAAGGAGGGTGTTTGAAAGGCTCAGAAATATCGCTTGAAGTCTGAACCTCGCTAAGTGCATATTCGAGCTAGATCGGGAAAATTGTTGGGATTCATAGTAGCGAGAAAGGGATAGAAGTGGACCTGCATAAAGTTCGAGCTATTCAAGAAATGCCGCCCCAAAACAGAAAGGAGGTGCGCAGCTCGGGAAAGTTGAACTACATTTCGAGGTTTATTTCTAATCTCACCGCCAAAGTTGAGCCTATTTTCAGACATCTCTAAGAACAACCCTACCCAATGGGATTCGGATTGTCAAAAGGCTTTCGAGACAATCAAGCAAGATTTGTCAAATCCACCAAGATTGGTCCCACCTGTGTGAAGGCCTTTAATCTCGCACTGGCACCAACAGAATTCTATGGGGTGTGTTTTGGGGCAGCATGATAATTCCGACCGAAAAGAGAGGGCCATTTATTACCTGAGCAAGAAGTTCAATGATTGTGAGTCAAGGTACTCCTTCTTAGAAAAGACTTGCTGCGCGTTAGCATGGACAGCAAATCGCCTCAAGCACTATATGTTGAATCACAAGACATGGCTTATCTCCAGGATGGATCCTATCAGATACGTATTCGAAAGTCCATTCGTGCCGGGAAGGATAGCCAAGTGGCAGGTTATACTCTCCCAATACGACATAGTCTACATGACCCGAAAAGCGGTGAAAGGTAGCGTGATTGCTGACCTCCTAGCAGAAAACCCTATCCAGGATTATGAAGCTCTAAATTTCGAGTTCCCTGATGAACATATTAATGAGGTAGACTGCAAAGAAGACGAGCCAACCGATGTATGGGAAATGTATTTTGATGGAGCAGTCAATTTATCAGGAAATGGAATCGGAGCTGTACTAGTATCCCCGGACGGAAAACATTTCCCGATAGTCGCTAAATTGGGGTTTGACTGTACCAACAATGTCGCAGAGTATGAAGCTTGTGTAATGGGTCTACATGCCGCTATAGAGATGAAAATCAGAAAGTTGGAGGTGTACGGAGACTCGGCTCTGATAATCTATCAAGTCAAGGGAGAATGGCAAACTAAGGATCCCAAGTTGATCCCATATCAGAAGTACTTACTGGAGTTGATCAAGAAATTCGAAGAAATCTCTTTCACTCACCTGAGTAGAGACAAGAATCAATTTGCTGATGCCTTAGCTACTCTAGCTGTTATGGCTCAAATCGAAGAAGGGCAGACGTTTCAGACGTTGAAGATTAAGGTAAGGGATGAGCCAGCCTATTGCTTCATGATTGAAGAAGAGCCCGACGGAAAGCCTTGGTATCATGACATCCTAGTCTACTGTAGAACCAGAGAATTCCCTTCAGGGGCAAGCAAAAATGAAAAGAAGATGATTCGGAGGTTAGCATTAGGGTACTTTCCCAGTGGAGAAACCCTATACAAAAGAAGCTCCAACGGCGAATTACTGAGATGCGTAGATGCAAAAGAAGCAAAGAGAATCCTCTTTGAAACTCATGAGGGAAATTGTGCCACTCACGCCAATGGTCACATGATGACGAAGCAAATCATGCAACGTGGGTATTTTTGGACCACAATGGAAAACGATTGCATCGAATATTTCCGGAAGTGCCACAAGTGTCAGATTTACGCAGATCCGATAAATGTACCACTCACAAGCTGTTCAATCTCGTCTCACCGTGGCCTTTTGCAATGTGGGGCATAGATGTGATTGGTCCCATCAATCCCAAGGCATCCAATGGGCACAGATTCATCCTTGTAGCCATCGACTATTTCTCCAAGTGGGTCGAGGCGACATCCTATGCTCACATCACGCAGAACACGTTTCTCAAATTCTTCAAAAACAATATCATCTGCCGGCATGGTCTACCGAATGAAATTGTCACTGATAATGCCAAGAACTTGAATGGTCCGAAGATTCAGGAATTATGTGACCAATACAAAATCCGACACCTCAATTCCTCCCCATATCGTCCCCAGATGAATGGAGCGGTGGAAGCTGCAAACAAAAACCTCAAGAGAATAATCCGGAAAATGACGGTCACATATAGGGATTGGCATGATATGCTTCCCTACGCTCTTCACGCATACCGGACTTCCGTAAGAACCTAGACCGGGGCAACGCCATACTCACCGTCTACGGGATGGAAGTCGATTGCCTATTGAGGTTGAAATCCGCCCCTAAGGATTCTCAAGGAATCGGGATCGATGAGTCGAATGGATCCATCAAGGTTGGATCGATTGAATTTGCCGGATGAGAAAAGGTTAATAAAGCAGCATGTCACGGACAATTATACCGTAGAAGAATGGCGTGGCATTTGATAAAAATGTACGCACACGTGAATTCCAACCCGGGACCTAGTATCAAGAAAGTGTCATGAACCAAAACGACCCCCGGGGCAAGTGGTCACCAACCTATGAGGGACCCTATGTGGTTAAAAAGGCGTTTTCTGGAGGAGCCTTGATCTTGACCCACATGGACGGTGAAGAATTCCCGAGACTACCAATGCCGACATCACAAGAGATACTCTGCCTAAGGAGTATAAAGCATGAAAACCCTAACGGGCATTAAAAAAAAAAAAAAAAAAAAAAAAAACCTTCTTGGGGTGAAAACCCAAAAGGGCGTCCCAAGAACCGAAGCAGAGAAATAAGGAAAGGGGCATGCAACCACGGATAGAGAAGAGACCGTTACGGCATGAGGCTTCAGAAGAATCGAAATAATGGCAGTTAAAAGACTTCAAAACTAACCATAAGGAATATGTGAGATCTATCTTTGTACCTTTTCCTCTCCTTTGAAAGTCTATTCTTTCTAATAAAGTTATACTTCACTCCTTCTGTTGTTATTTTCCCCATGCTATCCTTTCTCTTTGTTTAATGCGCTATTAATTAGTTAAAATTTTTGCCATAAGATTTGAATTTGAAAATTGATAACCTCACGTACTTTATTATGAGATTTGCAGGAAATAGCCTTCAAAAAAAAAAAAAAAAAAAAAAAAAAATTATAGAGGTGAAAACCCGAAAGGGCGCTTCTGGTCGAATGGACGAAGAGAAAGTGAAAACCTGCAAGGGCGCTCTCCGTAGAGTAAGAAGAAAGTCGGGAATGAAAAAGGGGCATCCGAAAGAATGAGATCATAGGTCAGGTCTTGCAACTCCTCCTCCATTAATCATCCGCCTTCATTATCTTGTTAAGTACACTTCTTCAGGGAAAGAACTTCATGTGTCAGGGTTAGACTCGCCTTGTAAGTTGATTTTAATTTCCTGCAATTTAAATTTCTGCTATCAACCTCTGGATCCTTGATCCAAGTTGATTTTAATTTCCTGCAATTCCACCATCAACCTTTGGATCCTTGATCCAAGTTGATTTTAATTTCCTGCAATTCCACCATCAACCTCTGGTTCCTTGATCCAAGTTGATTTTAATTTCCTGCAATTTAAATTTCTGCTATCAACCTCTGGATCCTTGATCCAAGTTGATTTTAATTTCCTGCAATTCCACCATCAACCTCTGGTTCCTTGATCCAAGTTGATTTTAATTTCCTGCAATTCCACCATCAACCTTTGGTTCCTTGATCCAAGTTGATTTTAATTTCCTGCAATTCCACCATCAACCTCTGGTTCCTTGATCCAAGTTGATTTTAATTTCCTGCAATTTAAATTTCTGCTATCAACCTCTGGTTCCTTGATCCAAGTTGATTTTAATTTCCTGCAATTCCACCATCAACCTCTGGTTCCTTGATCCAAGTTGATTTTAATTTCCTGCAATTTAAATTTCTGCTATCAACCTCTGGATCCTTGATCCAAGTTGATTTTAATTTCCTGCAATTCCACCATCAACCTTTGGTTCCTTGATCCAAGTTGATTTTAATTTCCTGCAATTCCACCATCAACCTCTGGTTCCTTGATCCAAGTTGATTTTTATTTCATGCAATTTAAATTTCTGTTATCAACCTCTGGTTCCTTGATCCAAGTTGATTTTAATTTCCTGCAATTTACATTTCTGTTATCGACCTCTGGTTCCTTGATCTAAGTTGATTTTAATTTCATGCAATTTAAATTTCTGTTATTAACCTCTGGTTCCTTGATCCAAGTTGATTTTAATTTCCTGCAATTTACATTTCTGTTATCGACCTCTGGTTCCTTGATCTAAGTTGATTTTAATGTCATGCAATTTACATTCCTGTTATCAACCTCTGGTTTCTAGATCCAAGTTGATTTTAATTTTCTAGGTCATTAACTTAGGTGTGCTTTAGTTCCCTAATTTCAAATACCTAATCGTCCAAAATATGAGTCGGATTCTTTACATAATTCCTATACGGAAATCTTTCCTTTAATAGAAATTATGTAAAGAGGGGCAGCTGTCGACACCATATTTTGGTCGATCCCTAGACTCAATAAAAAATTCTTCTTTGAACAAACTAATCACGTTTCAGTTCATCCTTGATAGGCGGTCACATTTCCGATCTCTCCTCACAAAGACTTGAATCAATGCTAAGTCCTAGCATCCCTTAAAACTCACCGATCTCTCAAATCATTTACCGATCCTCAAACCCGTTGTCGAATTTCCGACTGCTCGTATATTCCTGATCTCTGTTGATGAATAAAATGAACGGGCACTAGCTCTCTTCCTACCAGTTTTATGGCCGACCTCCTTTCCGAAAGTTTAAGAGCTAAAGTTTTGGTTCGATTCCGATCTTAAGTGTTCGAGTTAAATTTTCACCAAGTTCTGTCAAAGATTTCTCCCCTACCGATCTCATGTTCAAAGTGCTTTCCGATCTCTCATACTTAGATTAATAATCACATTTAGTTTTTGTTTTGCTGTGCTCATACAATCAAATACTCAGACAAACGATGGTTTAAAATTTTCCGATCACAATCATTCATTGAACAAAAGGCATTTCATTTCATGTCATAATTTGTACAAGTTATTCGGCTGGGGGATCACCCCCAGCCTGATCTACATTTGGATCACTCCCTCTCTCCCTCTCACCCTCGGCTTCATCCTCACTGTCTTCATCATTGTCCTCAGGAGCCACGTCTGCCATCCAAGAAAAGTCTTCTTAGGTAACGCCCCGGAGTGCGGCCAAGAGATCCTTGTGAGCCTTCACATAGGCCTCGGCTATTCCCGTCACCATCTCCTCATCCCTCTCCTTAAGCTCCTTGTCTTTCTCCTTAAGCTCCTTATCCTTCGCCTCAAGTTCCTCTATAAGTTGAGCGACCTGAGCGGCTTCGTTGGCGTGAAGCACCTGGACTTCCTTAAGAGCACGGTCCCTCTCATCCAAAGCACGATTCTGTTCGGCCAACCGGTCTTCATGGAGCTTTGCCCGTCCCTCGACTTGAGATATATAATCCCGAGCGGATGAGAGTTGGGATCGGAGGGAATCCACCTCCTGATTCTTCTTCCCGATCTCCTTACCTGTGCGCTGAATCCTTTCCCGGATCATGGTCTGGTTCACCAGACACTCCACGTTTAAGCTCATGGTCCGAGTCAATATGTCGTCGAGACCATTCTGGGATAGCCTGTCCCGATCCTCCGGAAAGAAGATGGTAGACCCCAGGACTTTGGCGAAATCAGAGTTCTCCTTGACAACCGATTATTCCTCAAGCGCCGATCAAGATTTGAGCGCCCGAGAAGAGGTCCTCCCGAGCTTGAGTAGGCCCCCCTTCCCTGCTTGGAACAACTGCAAGAGTCGGAGGCTGCTCCTCCGATCTAGGAGGAGATCGGGTAGCTTCAGTGTTCGGCGGACCCGAAGGTTGGGGAGGATCACTTTGTATCTCCCTGTGTTCGTGGATCGGCGCTTGGAGTCGCTCCGAACGCTTTATCTCCTTTATCTTCCGAGATCTCTCTCTCCTTCTTCCGCTTCCTTGAACCCTCACCACCCGCCATACCGCACAAAGAAAAGGTTAGTGAGATCACTAAGGTCGTGAGAATTGAGATATAGAAAATACCGATGCCGAGGTTAGAGAGCGGAAGTTCGCGGTCTTGGCCAAAGGAGCAAATGAACATTAATGGTGCATTTCGGCCACCGAATCCAAACAAGAATACTTTTAGTGGCAGCCTCACTCTTCGAGATCCATCACTATCAAACTTTCCTCTTCGCTCGTGGTAATATGGTTCGAAGCAAGGGTCCCCGGTACCACCACCGCGGGGAAGTCCTCAAAGCGGCTCGGATCTTTGCTCCTCACAATGAAGAAACGATTCTTCCAGTTCTTAAGAGACGAGGGCAGATCGGAAAAGAGCCCGCAATTAGGCTTCTCCTGGAAGAACCAGTGGTCATCGTCCTTTCGGCGAGATAGCAGGTGAAACTTGGCGAACACTTTAGCCGTAGGTCTGATTCCTTAGCTCGGCATAGACCTCGGAAAGCTACCAAGATCCGCCACGAGTTGGGATGGATTTGAACAATGGATGCTCGGTGAAATTTTAGGACTTCCTTATAGAAATCGTCAGAGGGAACCTCGCATCGCCTTTAATCGCTCCTCATACACCATGACTATGTCGTTCTTCAAAGGAGTGATCGACACGAAGATCGCCATGGCACTTGATCACCATATGAATCAGACAAATGTTGTATTCTTGAACAAACGATTGCAGATCGGATTCCCAAGAACCGATGGAAGCTCGTCTATAGGAAGGGTCTCTCTCCTTGAAGGTGGTGCAAGCCTTGATGGTATGACCCGACTCGACTGGAGCAGAGACCCTAGGGGTTCAGTTGCGTGCTTGGCCCGACCGCCTCTTCTTCATCGACGATGACCATGAGAACTGAATGGAAGGAGGGCTTGCCGCCTCTCGACCTTCTGACCGCTCATTTTCAAGAAAAACAAAGAACTTAAACTAAAAGAGGATTAAAGCCCTTACCGAGTCCGACGGCCGGAGAAACCGAGAAAATGAGAGAACTTCAAGTTGTGAGCAGGGATTGAAAATGGAATGAGAGAACAACTGGCTAACCCTCCCTATTTATACTAGTCCGAGCATTTAATGCTCGCGAGGTTCTAGGCGCGCATCGATTGGTGAGACTCGACAAATGTTTCCGACACTTCTCTCAAATATCCGAATGTTCAGAGATCGGTTAATTGGAGATCGGCATAATAAGTTAAATATTTTGAATAAAGGATCAGTCAAGTGTCATTCAAGTAAAGAACCAGATCGGATAACCACCTTAGAGATCGGAAAATAATCAATAAGATGATAACTGCAAAATAAAGTCTTTATTTGCAAAAAGATCGGATTACATCATTTGGGCGATCTCTAGAGATCTGATTACATTGACAGACTACATCATTTTGGCATACATTGGAGATCTGACTATATCAAAAGGCCGATCTAAGGATCGGTTTACAACTGATCCCAAGGATACTCCCAGGAGATCCATGGATCAGTTTATAACTAATTCCAAGGATACTCCCAGGTGTTCCAAGGATCAGTTTATAACTGATCCCAAGGATATTGCCGACCGGATGCTTCATCCGCTGTCGGAACACCCAATGTGGATCAGAATCGCTGTCGGAACACTCAATGTGATGAGAAGCCGAATGAACTCAGTTGAGCAACTCGAGATCGGTACAACCGAAGCCCGCAATACGGATCGGTCAAATCGCTTCTCTCACCATCGTCAATTAGGACCATCCAATCACCGGATCGTAAATTTTCAATCGAGAAAGGGAATTCCATCGGAAGAGGATCAAAACCACGATTGTAGCGGAACTTTCCCGAATGCTAGAACCAAGAAACAAGGAGAAAGAGAGAAAAATCGAATGAAGGAAATGCCACTATCAACGAGGTATATATAGGGAAAATGGGCATTTAATCTGTGGCGGAAAGCAGCGGGCGCTTGAAAATCGAGATGTAATTAATGCTTGGACCGAATCCAGAGTGATCAAGGGATAAAAGGGATCGGGAGATAGGAGATCAGCATGAGAGATCGGAATAGGAGCTAGGGGAGGGATCGGAAGACAAAAAGAATAAGACAAATTCCAATAACCGTCGTCGAATCGTGAGCCGAGGTAGTTAAAGCGTGGCGACGAGATCTCCACCGCACGCCTAAGAATCGCCCGCAATCTTTGACAGTGCCGTGGTATGTCATGACATCCTGTACATCCCAATCTCCACCGTTGATCTCACTTGTAAGGATGAATCCGGAACCCTTGGATCAAAAGAGGAGATGATAATACCAGCGTTTTTCACTCTCAGCCCTCAGATCGTTCCGGACAAGAGGATTCAAGACCGTCGGATTAAAAGAGGAAAAGGACAAATACTTTGAGAAGCGATCTCAGCCATTCGTTTTGATTCTCTTTAATTCCTGAACATCCGAACATGTACTTCAAAATCCTGACCCACCATCTCCCTCAAAATGAATCATGACCCTTCATGGGGAGCACGATTCCTATAAATACTGCATGAAAAAGCGTTCAGGAGGGACAAAACAAATATAGGCAAGAGGTCGCTATTATCGTGGAGGAACTCAAACTTCATTCGTTTGTTACTCTGTTGTTTTGTAGTTATTAAAAATACTTTTGTAACTTTTTTTGATTTGTGTTTTCTTGAAAAAGATTTTGAATATTGGAACTCTACATTTCCAGTTTGTTCATTATCTGGTCATACTCTCATCATCTCTGCTTCCCTTTCCTCTGTTCAAGCTCAACTTCCTTTCACCTGGTTCTTACCCTGTTACCTTTTAGCTAAAGCATCTCTCGGTTTCACGAGACATCAACTCTCGGTGATCAATCCGCCATCACTATTTACCACTTCACGCTTATTTCAATATATTTGGCTCCTCACAGTAAGAGTTCACACTCGCCTACGTTTGTTCCTGCACTTCCTTTGTTCTTCATACATCTGCAACTTTCTTCAAGGGTATTTTGTACAAGAGAACCCAAGAGAAAATATTGTTATAAGAGTTCATGTGCTGTTTTATTAAGCGTCCACGTTTATTTCCCGCATTTTCCTTGTTCTTCTTACATCTAGACCATTTCTGCACAAGCAATCCCAAAGAAAGTCACTCTCAAATCATTTTTTTAGTGATCAGTTCATTTTATTGATCTCCGTCATCTCTGAAAACCAGTTTTCTGACTCTTTGTAGTATGTAAATGGTTGGGTAAACGTAGGTAGCTGCAACTTAGAGGTCTCCTTTAAAAAGAGGACCTGAATAACACGTCAGGAAGATAGCCGAACTATTAGGCCGACGTAAACAGCAATTTGACAAAGATGTCATGAAATGGAATAAGACCAAAGTAAACGAAACAGAGTGGATCGGTCATTAATAGATATTGGTAAAATGACTACATGAAAAGGTCAGTGAATCAAGTCTAGTGTTCCCCGTTCAGCCACAGGATATCCATAAACCTTATCCCCGTAATTTTTGAAGGTCGAATTCTTAGTTTTAGGTTCTTAAGACCGTAGTCGTGGTTAAATTTTTAAAGGTCGGAAAAGTCTGTGTCCGAGTCTCATCAAAATAGAAGGGGTCGGAAGAGTCCTTATCCTATCCTTGCCTAAAAGTTTTAAGTCAACTCTTAAAGGAGATCGGAGCAGGATTCTTATCCGGTCTCCCTTCAAAATTTTAATAAACATTAAATAGGGATCGGAGGAGAGTTCTTATCCGGTCTCAACCTCAAATTTTAATAAACATCTGAAAGAGATCGGAGGAGGGTTCTTATCCGGTCTCCTCCCAAATTTTAATAAATAACTTAAAAGAGATCGGAGGAGGATTCTTATCCGGTCTCCCTTCAAAATTTTAATAAACATTAAATAGGGATCGGAGGAGAGTTCTTATCCGGTCTCAACCTCAAATTTTAATAAACATCTGAAAGAGATCGGAGGAGAGTTCTTATCCGGTCTCATCCTCAAAACTTCAAATAAATAATTTAAAAGAGACCGGAGGAGGGTTCTTATCCGGTCTCCCCTCAAAATTTTAATGAACAAAAAAAAAGATCGGAGGAGAGTTCTTATCCGATTCTCACACCCGTTCACTAAGGTTGTCTCATTTACTTATGTATCTGGGTGATCCAAATTTAGTGAAAAATCAAACATTCCTTCTACCAAAAGGATTAACATTGCCGCCTAAGCCCTTCTAACTAATTTGTAAAGGACGCAGAATTAAATCTACTTACCCTTATTAAGGGACGAGGTGGGGTGCCTAACACCTTCCCCACCCGTTTACGGACCCCGAACTTAGAATCTCTGTTTTGAAGTGGTTTCATTTTTTAACTTCCCAAATGGTTTTCCTTAGCTTCCCTCAAAACTAAGGTGGCGACTCCTCACTTTTTCCCACTTCGGTGAGTGATCGTCCGGGCGACCGCAAAATCCCATTGCGACAATCTCAAACAAGGTCAAACACACCACTTGACCAATTCTCACATTTTTGCCTCTAAACCCTAGGTGCCAAACCCTAACCACACTAGTAGTTACATTTAACCAAATCTAAGCATATCAATATCACTTCCACATTCATACAAGCTTGCCTACACTTTTAATCCAATCAAATTCATGCATTACCATAGAAAACCCTGGCTGACCAAAATCCATGATTAGTCCTCTAACAATTAATTTCATTTCCTTTTAAGTTTATTTCTAAGTTAGTTAAGATATAAACATAACTAATAAACTAAATTTTGCAACTTAAATCACTAACCTCAACTTGGATGCTAAATCTTCAATTTCCTTCTTCTTTTCTTCTTTCTTTTGTGATCAATCTTCTTCTCAAGTGAGGTTAACAAGTTTTTATGGAAGAATTTGGGGCAAGGTAGGGTTAAGTGGGTGTTTATAAGCTTGAACTCAAGCTTTCATAGAGGAAAACAATGGTGGAGCTAAGGGAAGGATGCCTGCCAAAACTTGAGGTAAGAGGAAGGGTTATTTTCTTTTTTAGTTTTTAGGTCTTTTATGGTTACTTTTATGCAATTGAGTTAGTCAAATATGGTGGGAAATTAAAAATTAATTTTGACATCATTTTGATGTCATAAAAGTGATGTAATTAATTTTTTTTTTCATTTATTTTTCCTTAGTTTTTTAATTTAAATTTTTGATCCCAAAATTTTTTTTTTCTCTGATTTTATTTGACAGTTAGGTAAGGAGTCAGCTCTCGGGGTCAATTGACCAAATTGCCCATCGCCGGTTCGATCCGATTTGCAAATAATTCAATATTTCTTCCGGCTTCTTGACCTAATTATTTGACTGGCTTAACAATTCTTTTTTTGTGATTTTCTCTTTTCCACTGTGTTCGTAATAGTCCTAAGGATTGCGGCGTCACATTTTACGATTCAAAATTTGACTTTAAATCGATTTCGGAGTCCTTCCCGAGAAGGTCACCCATCATTGTGACTCTCAGCTGATTTAACTTCTTATGTTCTATTTTTCTTATTTATACTTAACTAATTGACAATTACTAATTATTTGTGTTCAGGGCTTATTTAGTTGTCTTAAGTATGGTTCTAATCCCCTTAATTATTCAGACCGACACCGGTAACCGGAATAGTGAAATATACCGGGCTATGTAAATAAGGGTGTTACAATTCTCCCCCCCTTAAATAAATTTCGTCTCGAAATTTTACCTAGTATCAATCTCTGAACAGCTATGGGTGCTGTCTCCTCATGTCCTCCTCTCATTCCCAAGTAGCTTCTTGGCCCGAATGATGGTTTCACAGCACTTTCACTAACGGTATTTGCTTGTTTCGTAGCTGCTTCAAATTTTGTCTAGTTGAATTTCTTTTTTTTGATTCACTCCATTTGGAGTTTTATAGTTCAAGTTATGGTCCAAAAACCACAATTGGCCGGATTGAATTTTTCTAGACTGACCATATCTACAGTGCAGTGAACAGTGACTGTAACTCACTTGTTGAACAAGTTCTGGTCATAATTTGGGTTAGGTTCCTTCATGAAAGTTGTTGGTCTATATCTTAGCTTGTTTCTGGTAAAATTTCAGGTCAATTGGACCTTTCTACATTGAGTTATGGCCAAATGAACAATCAATGTTTATTTGGTCATTCTGCAGAAACAGACTGTAGGTCACCCAGATTTGGGTAAGTTTTTAGTCCACTTGGTTTGGTTTTATGGGCATGGTTTCTTCACCAAAGTTGTGCCATTATGTGTCTAGTTTCATGTCCAATTGGCCTTGCACCAATTGAACCTCTACAATTCAAGTTATGGCTGCCCAAACCTGCTGGACTCATGTCCAATTCTGCAGGTCACACTAATCTCAATTCCCACTACACAAACCACTTCATTTCTTGTTTACACATATCTAAATGGTCACTAATTGACCATTAAAACTCACTTTAACCATTACATGATCAAAGTCTCCATTTTATACCCAAACCCTAACCCATTCCATCTCAATTCATGCATTCACTTACCTTTCACCATTCTAAACAATAGGTTAGTGTTATGGGCAGCAACAATACCAAATTTATTCAAGGAAAATAATCAAAACCCTACCCTTCACATAGCTACTGAAAATGGGGGTTTACATAATTATCAATTTCATTTACGTTTCTCTCATTTTCTAGCTCAATTTTTGTCCCAACATGCATTTCAAAAAGAATGCAAGGATTGGTCACTAACCTCTTTGGAACTAAGATTGGGTCTTGCAAAACTTCAGTTTTTCTTCAAAATTTTGCTGCCCAAAGCTTCACTAAGATGAAAGAGCAAGTTTTTGTATTGACAATTAGGGTTTTTGATGGAAGAAAGCTAGGGAAAATCAAGCTTGAAAAAGCTTGTTCATGGAGGGTTAGGGAAGGAGAGTTGACGTCAAGGAGAAGAAGAAGGAAGAGATTCTGATTTTTTTTTCATTTTCAGCTCATTTAGTCTCTTTTATAGAAAGTTATGCCATGTGTCAAAACAAGATTGGTTGGGAGATTTTTAATGACATCATTATGATGTCATAAGTCCATTTTCCTTCATTTACTCTTCATTTCTTGTTTATTTAATTGCAATTAAATTTTTAACAATATTTATTCATATTTTATGTTATATAAATTATTTGTTTAACTGGACAAGTTGACCCAAAAATCATCTCTGAAGATAAAATGACTAAAATGCCCTCCATTTGGCTTAACGGGCCAAAATTGTCTGTACCAATTGAAAAATTTTTCTAAGTATTTTCTTGGCATTCTAATGCCATAAAAACCTCAATGACCCTTCTCTGGAGTCCCAAAAATTATTTTATAATTTTTCATAAATTTTTTTTTCTTATTAATATTTGAGTTAATTTTTGGTTCCTTACTTTAGTTTAAATATTTTTCCGAACGTTTCAGCTGTCCGGACCGACACTGGTCACCGGAATAGTAGACTGTATGGACTAGCTAAAATGAAGATGTTACAACTCTTCCCCTCAAATAAAAATTTCATCCTCAAAATTTACCTAATGCAAACAGTTGAGGGAACTATTGCCTCATTATCTCTTCACTTTCCCAAGTTGCCTCTTCAGTGTTGTGGTGCCTCCAAAGTACTTTCACTAGTGGAATTTGTTTATTTATCAGTTCCTTCACTTCCCGAGCTAGGATTTGTATAGGTTCTTCTATGTATGTCAAGTCCGGTTGGATTTCAATCTCTTCCATGGAAATGACATGTGAAGGGTCTGAGCGATATCTTCTCAGCATAGAAACATGGAATACATTGTGTATTTTATCTAGTTCTGGTGGTAAAGCTAGCCGATAGGCTACTGGTCCCACACGTTCAATGACTTCATATGGGCCAATGAACCTAGGGCTTAACTTACCCTTTCTCCCAAACCTCAGTACTTTCTTCCACGGTGAGACTTTGAGAAACACTTTATCGCCAACTGCATACTCTATCTCTTTTCTCTTCAGGTCGGCATAAGACTTCTGTCTATCTGAGGCAATCTTCAGGTTAGCTTTGATTATCTTCACTTTTTCCTCAGTCTATTTCACTAGGTCTGGTCCTACCAGCTTCTCTTTACCCAATTCAGTGCAACACACTGGGGTTCTACATTTCCTCCCATACAGTGCTTCATACGGAGCCATTTGAATGCTAGCTTGATAGCTATTGTTATATGCGAATTCTGCCAGTGGGAGGTATCTATCCCAACTCCCCTCAAACTCAATGACAAAATTCCTTAGCATATCCTCCAGGATCTATCACATAATTCACATTGTTACTATCATTTCAATTTATTAATTGCGAAAATTCAATTAGTTCTTGGGTTTACCTGGATTACTCGTTCTGACTGTCCATCCGTCTGGGGATGAAAAGCCATGCTAAAGCGGAGTTGTGTGCCCAAGGCTTCTTGCAACTTTTTCTAGAATCTCGATGTAAACCTTGGGTCTCGGTCATATATGATGGAAAGTGGAATTCCATACAGTCTAACTATCTCACTGATATACAATTCTGCTAGCTTCTCCAGTGAGTAGTCAGTCCTAACTGGCAGAAAATGTGCTGATTTTGTCAATCTATATATTATCACCCATACTGCATCATGCCTCCTTTGGGTGAGAGGTAGACTACTAACAAAATCCATAGTGACCCGGTCCCATTTCCATTCAGGTATGTTTATAGGTCAGAGTAACTCGATGGAACCTGATGTTCTGCTTTAACTTGTTGACATGTCAAACACTTAATCACATAGTTAGCTATATCCCTCTTCATACCAGGCCACCAATAATGAAGCTTCAAATCATTATACATTTTTGTGCTCCTCGGGTGCATAGCATAAACACTAGTGTGTGCTTCTTTCAGAATACTAGTCTTCAGTTCCCATCATCTGGTACACACACTCTTCCTTTATAGTACAGACACCCATCTGCTTTCACCTCATTTTCAGTTTCCTTCCCCTCAGGAATTTTACCCATAATGGCCATTAGTTTTTCATCTTCCCTCTGCCCATCTTGTATCTGCTGTAGCAGGGTTGGCCTCACTTGCAACTTAGCCAAAATAGCTCCATCTTGAGCTAAGGACAGACAGGCAGTTAGTGATCTTAAAGCTGTGATGGACTTCCTGCTTAAAACATCAGCAACTACATTTGCCTTCCCAGGATGATAATCCATCACACAATCATAATCCTTCAAGAACTCAATCCATCGCCTTTGCCTGAGGTTGAGCTCCTTCTGGGTTGGTAAGTATTTTAGGCTCTTGTGGTCCATATAGATATAATATTTTTCACCATATAAATAATGCCTCCATATCTTCAATGCGAAGATAATTGCTGCTAACTCATGTGGCCTTAACTGCCAAGAAGCATAGGCGACCACTTTCCCCTCTTGCATCAATACACACCCTAGCCCATTATGTGAGGCATCACTGTAGACCACAAAGTCTTTTCCAGACACTGGCTGTGTTAACACTGGTGCTTCTGTCAACATAGCCTTCAGCCTCTCAAAACTGACTTGGCACTTGTCGTTCTAGCCAAATTTCACATTCTTGTGCAATAACTTGGTCATTGGAGCAGCTATAAGAGAGAACCCCTTCACAAATCTTCTATAATACCTAGCTAGCCCTAAGAAACTTCTGACCTTAGTTGTATTTTTGGGAGGCTTCCATTCCATCACTACTTCTATCTTTTTGGGATCCACTCTAATCCCCTCAGCTGATACTATGTGTCCAAGAAAAGAGATCTCACTCATCCAGAAGTCACACTTGGACAACTTAGCATATAGCTTCTTTTCTTGCAGGGTTTGCAGAACAATCCTCAAATGTTCATCATGTTCTTCCTTGGTCTTGGAATACACCAGAATATCATCAATGAAGACCACTACAAACCGATCTAAGTATGGATGGAAGATACGGTTCATAAGGTCCATAAATGCTGCTGGTGCATTTGTCAAACCAAACGGTATCACTAAAAATTCATAGTGTCCATACCGGGTTTTGAATGCAGTTTTTGACACATCTGCATCCTTTACCCTCAACTGATGATACCCTGATTTGAGATTAATTTTTGAAAATACACTGGCTCTTTTCAACTGATCAAATAGATCGTCGATTCTGGGCAATGGATATTTGTTCTTCACAGTTACTTTGTTCAACTGCCGGTAATCAATACACAATCTCAAAGTTCCATCCTTCTTTTTCACAAACAGCACCGGAGCTCCCCATGGTGACACACTGGGGCGTATGAACCCCTTATCTAGCAACTCTTGCAACTGAGTTTTCAACTCCCTCAATTCAGTGGGTGCCATCCTATAAGGAGCAATAGAAATGGGTGCTGTACCCGACATTACCTCAATAGCAAACTCGACTTCCCTTTCTAGTGGTAAACCAAGCAACTCTTCAGGAAATACATTTGGAAAGTCTCTTACTGTGGGTATATTACACAAGTTTGGCTTAGCTTGCCTAGTATCAACTACGTGTGCTAGGTAAGCTTCACAGCCTTTTCTCATCAATCTTCTTACAACTATGGCTGAGATAACATTGGACAGAAAATCTGCTCTTTCACCCACAACAGTGATCTCATTACCCTCAGTAGTTTTCAGAGAAATCCTCTTCAATTTGCAATCAACTATTGCCTGATGACGTGATAACCAGTCCATACCCAAAATCACGTCAAACTCATGGAAGGGTAATTCAATTAGGTCTGTCGAGAATTCATACCCCTGAATCCTCACGGGCAACCTTTATACACCTCATTCACTACCACACTGTGGCCTAGTGGATTTGTGACCAGAATGTCTTGATCACTCTCCTCTACTGGAACTCCCCTCTCTATGGGTAGTTTGATGCAAATGTAGGAATGAGTGGATCCTAGATCCACCAATGCATGCACAGAAGTGTTGTAGAGGGAAAACATACCCCTGATGATATCCGGGGCATCTTGCTCCTCCTGAGCTCTGATGGCATAGGCCCTGGCTGGTATTCTAGTGTCTGGCCTCTCAGCTGACTCGGATGAAGGCCTCAGTGATGGACCAGCTGCCTCAAGTTTACCAGGTTTCCTACCCCTTTGTGGTGCAGGAGTAGGTCTGTCAGTTTGTGTTGGAGTAACTGTAGTAGTCCTCTTCGGACAATTCTTGATCTAGTGTTTTGTCGATCCACACCGCAAGCATGCACTGGTCACTTGCCAACATTCCCCCTTATGCCACTTCTGACAGTACTGACAAGCAGAAGATGTAGGGGCTGGTCCCCTAAACACCGTCCCTGGAGAGTTGCCCATAGATAGTGTGGACTGGCCTCTCCTAGGTGTGAACTATGGTCTGGCCCGAGGTGACCACGACCTGTGGTGGTCCTGAACTCTGAGCAGGAGGACCCTTGCTCTTCTTACTGGGAGCAGAAAATGTACTGGACTAACCCAGACCCCTCTTCTGTTGTCTTTCTCTTTTATTTTGTTCATTGATTCTGACCCTTTCCACTTTTGATGCAACATCCACTAGCTTAGCAAAATCTGTGATCTCCAATGCTGTGATCATGACTTTGATGTTATCATTGAGTCCTTCTTCAAACCTTCGGCACCTCTCTGCCCTTGTAGGGACTATCTCCCTCCCATATCTGCTCAGTCTGACAAACTCACATTCATACTCAGCCACTGACAACTGTCTCTGTCTCAGACTGATAAATTCTCTTCTTCGCTCTTCTAAATACACTTCGCTAATATATTTCTTCCTGAACTCTGTGAGGAAGAATTCCCAGGTGATCCATTCAGGTTGCACCTCACTGGTTACTGTGTCCCACCACTGATATGCATCATCCTGAAGTAGGGACACAGCACCCACCAGGTTTTGCTCAGGGGCGCAGTTTAGCTGTTTCAGCACTCTGATGGTTCTATCCAACCAATTTTCTGTGGCCATGGGATCATCTTCCCTCTTCCCAAAGAAGTCCACAGCCCCATGCTTCCTCAATTTCTCCAAATGAGATTTCTGTGGTGGTGGTGGTGGTTGTGACTGTGGTTGTGGTGGTGGAATTGCCCCCATCATTTGCCGGTAAAACTCGGTCATTTGTTGAAATAGTGAAAACTGAGGTTGGGCAGGTGCCTCAGCTGCAGGTGGAGCAGATTCTCCCCTGCCTCCAGATTCAGCCCTCGATGGGGCACGACTCTCCACCTCTTCTTCAATTGCTCTTTGCGAAGCAGGACCCATATCCTATTCAAAATAAGAAAACAAACAGATCTGCATCAGTGTCAGCTCAACACTTACAAATGTAATGGAATGGTATGCACTCTATCTAGGCCCAGAAACGCCTAAACCGATGCTCTGATACCACTAAATGTAACACCCCTTACCCATCTACAGTGTAGCCGAGCAAGTTATGCCACTCAGTGTGCCGAAGCACCAATTTATGTTTCTATTACAATTTATCCCTTTATAATTCATTTACTTTCAATTTTGATAAATCTGAATTTATTCACAAATTTTATAGAAAATCTGGCAGAGTGCCGGCTGTAAATTGGAAAAACAGTTCTTCTGAACATGTTTAAAAACACTTCCAAAATAATTTCCAAATCCAAACTCTATTATACATATTCAAGTCAATCTCAAAATCTTAATCTCAAATCACAATACTATTTTTAAAACTTTTCTGTTCACTTCATCACTTGAAGCATATTCACAATTAATTCTCAATATTTCATTTATCAGCATACATTATGCAAAAGATCTCAATAATATGAAATTTCATATATTTACATTAATACATAATTACAGGAGTTTATAGTTATAATCCAAACTAATACAAAATGCAAAAATACAAAAGGGCCACCTATAGTCCAAATGTCCTACCATATGCAGTGCAGATGCGAGGTGACTCTGGACCCCGAATGCAGCTTTGAAGACTCACCCCGTCTGATGTTTGCTGGGCTCCCCAGCTAGGTATCCAGTACCTACGCGTGGTAAAAGCGACGCACTAAGCAATTCTGCTTAGTGGTGACAATATAAAATAAAATAAAATAAGATAAAACAAAGATGTTGAATGTTTGTTTACATTTTTGGTAGACTTAACTTCTGATATTATTTGCATTATTATACGATTAAAATTTTGATAAGCTTCATTAACATTGCCTGATTAACCCATACTAATTGACTGGACTAGATAAACGGGTAAACTGGCACTGGGTACTAAGTACCTCAGACCATCACACCATCAGTCACATTGTGTCTCCCGGTGTACAACAGAACAGCTAATAAGCTGTAATAATTAGCGGGGTTAAAACCCAAGTGTAATAATTCAAATAACATAGCCGAAGGCTATTTTGTGACAAAATGGCATGGGAAGCCATAAAACATAGAATGGCATGAAGCCATATGCAGTATTGCTAACAGAACCCTATTGGCATGCCAAGCTATCCAAACCAATCTTGTTAGGTATACTAGGGCATTTTACACTTTTGAGTTTTACAATTTTTGAATTTCAAGTTTTGGTGTTACTATTCACTTCATTAGTCAACCAAAATGTTAACTTTTGCATAGAAAATAGGTACATTGGTTTTAATACTCCCAACATACCACATTTTGCATTTAAAATTTGTTGGTATTGGTTGCCAATACCATTTCTAAGCTTAATGTTAATTAAGCAGAATTTTCAGTTTTTATGCTTCATGTTTACTGTTCCATTAGTCATTTTTGCAGTGGGAATTTGGCAAAATGATCAACATGAAAGTTGTTCCTTATTTTGTCTAGTTGAATTTCCTTTTTTTGATTCACTCCATTTGGAGTTTTGTAACTCAAGTTATGGTCCAAAAACCACAACTGGCCAGATTGAAATTTTTCTGGACTGACCATATCTACAGTGCAGAGAATAGTGACTGCAACTCACTTGTTGGATAGGTTCTGGTCATAATTTGTGTTAGGTTCCTTCATGAAAGTTGTTGCTCTATATCTCAACTTGTTTCTGGTAAAATTTCAGATCAATTAGACCTTTCTACATTGAGTTATAGCCAAATGAACAATCACTATTCACTGTTCATTTGGTCATTCTGCAGAAACAAACTGCAGGTCACTCGGATTTGGGCAAGCTTTTGGTCCACTTGGTTTGGTTTTATGGGTATGGTTTCTCCACTAAAGTTGTGCCATTATGTGTCTAGTTTCATGTCTAATTGGCCTTGCACCAATTGAACTTCTACAATTCAAGTTATGGCTGCCCAAACCTGCTGGACTCATGTTCAATTCTGCAGGTCACCATGGGCAGCCACACTAATCTCAATTCCCACTACACAACCACTTCATTTCTTGTTTACACATATCCAAATGGTCACTAATTGACCATTAAAACTCACTTTAACCATTACATGATCAAAGTCTCGATTTTATACCCAAGCCCTAATCCATTCCATCTCAATTCATGCATTCACTTACCTTTCCCCATTCTAAACAATAGGTTAGTGTTATGGGCAGCAACAATATCAAATTTATTCAAGGAAAACAATCAAAACCCTACCCTTCACATAGCTACTGAAAATGGGGGTTTACATAATTATCAACTTCATTTAAGTTTCTGTCATTTTCTAGCTCAAATTTTGTACCTAAACATGCATTTCAAAAAGAAAGCAAGGATTGGTCACTAACCTCTTTGGAACTAAGATTGGGTCTTGCAAAACTTCAATTTTTCTTCAAAATTTTGCTTCCCAAAGCTTCACCAACATGAAAGAGCAAGTTTTGTATTGACAATTAGGGTTTTTGATGGAAGAAAGCTAGAGAAAATCAAGCTTGAAAAAGCTTGTTCATGGAGGGTTAGGGAAGGAGAGTTGACGTCAAGGAGAAGAAGAAGGAAGAGATTCTGATTTTTTTTTTCATTTTCAGCTCATTTAGTCTCTTTTATAGAAAGTTATGCCATGTGTCAAGACAAGATTGGTTGGGAGATTTTTAATGACATCATTATGATATCATAAGTCCATTTTCCTTCATTTACTCTTCATTTCTTGTTTATTTAATTGCAATTAAATTTTTAACAATATTTATTCATATTTTATGTTATATAAATTATTTATTTAACTGGACAAGTTGACCCAAAAATCATCTCTGAAGATGAAATGACCAAAATGCCCTCCATTTGGCTTAACGGGCCAAAATTGTCTGTACCAATTGAAATTTTTTTTTTTAAGTATTTTCTTGGCATTCTAATGCCATAAAAACCTCAATGACCCTTCTCTGGAGTCTCAAAAATTATTTTATAATTTTTCCTAATTTTTTTTTCTTATTAATATTTGAGTTAATTTTTGGTTCCTTACTTTAGTTTAAATATTTTTCCGAAAGTTCTAGCTGTCCAGACCGACACTGGTCACCAGAATAGTAGACTATACGGACTAGCTAAAATGAGGATGTTACATAGAAATTCTTGTAACTTTTGATCCACATATGTGTCTGGGATGTATTTTTGTCTGAATTCTCTGATGAAGTCATCCCAGGTCAATACTGGTGGTTTAGCCAAGCTGTGGGGGATGGTCTTCCACCAATCATATGCATCCCCTTGCAGTAGTGACACAAAGTATTCAAACTTCAATTCATCTTGGCAGTGCAGCTTCTTGAACACTCTATCCATTCTTTCAAGCCATTGCTCTGCCTCAAGCGGGTCTACTGTACTCTTAAATTTTGTGGCCCCATACTTCAACAATTTGTCATACTGTCTGACTGGAGGTTGTGGTTGTACCACAGGGGTCTGGGGTGGAGCTTAAGCAGGCATACCTCCAGCCATTTGTTGAAACATCGCAGCCATCTATTGTGCAAACTGTGCAGGAAACTGCGGCATTTGTGGGGCTGGTGCTACTGATCCACTGACATTCTGTAGAGCTGAGGCTTCCCCTTGTGCGTCAGCTTCAACAGATTGCTCGACTGAGCGATCCCCTTCTTCCATTTCAGTCTGAAGTTAGGGTATCTCCTAAACAAATAACACAAGGAGATTTCCCTCCATTAGTTCATATTTATGATGTAATGCACTGTATGTAACAAATAAGGACATTGAGCAATTGTACTTAACAAAGAAAAGACACAAATTCATAAGTTAAAACATACTTTAAAAATTTGCTCTGATACCACTAAAATATGTCACACCTTACTCCTCTGTAAGGCATAACATGATCCCATAGAATATCTAATGAACTACCAAACTTCATCTATTGATAACTCATTAAGTACCCTACAAGGGATTTTACAACAATTTTTTTTACTTTTATAAGTGGTGAGCATTTTCTAATAGGTATTAAAATCATTTATTCAAAGTTGAAAACTAGTTAAAAATTTTGGCCCATTTTATTTTTCCGTAAATTTTATAAAAATTTCAGCAGAGTGTCGTCTGTATTTTGAGAAAACAGTTCTTCAAATACCTGTAAAAAGCACTTCTAATAATTTATCTCAACAATTTCAACAACTCCACAACAATCCCAACCAATTTCTCAAGTTTCAAAATTCAACAATCATCATTTCTCAATTTCCAAAAATTCAGTAATCATCAAAATACTATCAATCAATTTCATTCAAATTAAAATAAAATAGTTCCATTCATATTTCATTAAAGATAAAACAATTTATATACATCATACTAAAAATTTACATTAGGAAAATCCAAACTAAAATTTATTACAAACTTTATATAAACTTTATACAAACTGCTCAAGACTATTTTACATGTTCATACCTTTACATACATTACATACATCAAAATAAATTTTTATAGTCAGGGTATAAAATATACCCGATAACTTCAAGCAGGTAGCTCTTCTGTCCTTAGTAGCTCACTTTACTGCTCTTCTAGTCTCTATATCTGCGACAGCAATAATAGCCATCGCTGATTACTAAGACTTAGTGGTGCACAACATACTAAAATAGTCTTTATGCAGAATTTAAATCATATTTATTCAAAATTAGACTGAACATGAGAGTTAAACATGAAACATGAATTATAAGATTTTAATCCAAATGATTTCATTTTGAAGTGTCAAAACCAATTTCATAAAACTCACAGTTATATCATGCCATTCGAAACAAATATAATCTCAATAGCCAGAGGCTAAAGAGAAGTCACATCACAAGGCTAGCTAGGTCAAATATATGGATATCCATTCACTTTTTTCTTCTACTGGCACACACTTCAACACTTTAGCCAGAGAAGGAATCAAAATTCAAAACTGATTACCCCCATTAGTCATGCTAGTGAGGTGTTCAAATATATGGTCATGACACTGTAGTTTCAAAACTTATCTTAACAATTTACTAAACATTTATGCCATCTCAAATATACATAAATAACTTCCAACAATTTAAATCAAAAGCAACATAAATACTTCATCATAATAATGTCACAATTCAATATTTCAAATTATTCAAAACAATATGCAGAAGATAATTTACAGAAATTATACGTTGTGCACAAACCTTAAGCGAGTCGCCTCTTGGCCTTCACTCGATTCCTCGGGTTCTTTCTCGGTGTTCTTTTCCACTGAAACACACAGTTTCATAGTGTTTCAGTATCATAACTTAGCATAAATCCAAAAACAAATTTAAATTCACTTTTACCTAGCTCTAATGTGCTAAACTTGACGTTCTTTAAATTTTGTGTTTCGGGCTTACTATTCACTGCACTATTCAAGTCAATTTGTTGACTTTCTAAGGCTTAATAGGTATGGGAATTCAAACTTCACCCACATATCACATTTTGGTCACTGAATTTGCTGGTTTTGGTTGTTTACTAAAATTCTAAGTCTTTTAGGCAAATTTGCAAACTTTTAGTTTTGGTGTCTTAAGTTGCACTGTTCCATTGGTCATTTTCCTGTTAGAATTTGGCAAACCTTTCTTCATAGAAAATGTTCCCTATTGTCTTAAATTTATTCTCCTTTTTGAATCACTCCATTTGGAGTTTTGTAGCTCAAGTTATAGCCATTTGAATCATGGCTGCCGGATTGGACTTAACCCAGATTTCTGGGCAGCAAACTGGTTCTAGTAGTTTTAGGTCACCAACTTTGGGTGGCCAAATGACTTGGTTAATGGCATAATTTGGGTTTGTGTTCTCTATGAAAGTTTTAGGTCTATATCTCAAATGTCCACTGGTAAAATTTCTGGTTATTTAGACCTGCCTAGCCCAAGTTATGGCCACACTGTTCATTTGGTCATTTTTGTACAGGTTGAGAAAATCCGGATTTGGTCAATTTGTTCACTAGGTTTTAGTCACTTTTTGGGCATGATTCCTAAATGAAAATTGCGTCATTTTGTGTCTATTTTCATTCCCAATTGGTCTCATACCAATTGGACTTGTAAATTTTTAGTTTTGGTCCCTCAAAGAGACCTTGGTCTTGCTGCTTGTAGCATGACCCTAAGCAACCCGAATTTGCATTTGGTTCCCACACTTCTAACATACTCCAATTGGTGTCAAATGACCATTTTTCATCTCAAACAAGGTCAAACACACCACTTGACCAATTCGCACATTTTTGCCTCTAAACCTTAGGTGCCAAACCCTAACCACACTAGTAGTTACATTTAACCAAATATAAGCATATCAATATCACTTCCACATTCATACAAGCTTGCCTACACTTTTAATCCAATCAAATTCATGCATTACCATAACAAACCCTAGCTGACCAAAATCCATGATTAGTCCTCTAACAATTAATTTCATTTTCTTTTAAGTTTATTTCTAAGTTAGTTAAGCTATAAACATAACTAATAAACTAAATTTTGCAACTTAAATCACTAACCTCAACTTGGATGCTAAATCTTCAATTTCCTTCTTCTTTTCTTCTTTCTTTTGTGATCAATCTTCTTCTCAAGTGAGGTTAACAAGTTTTTATAGAAGAATTTGGGGCAAGGTAGGGTTAAGTGGGTGTTTACAAGCTTGAACTCAAGCTTTCATAGAGGAAAACAATGGTGGAGCTAAGGGAAGGATGGCTGCCCAAACTTAAGGTAAGAGGAAGGGTTATTTTCTTCTTTAGTTTTTAGGTCTTTTATGGTTACTTTTATGTAATTGAGTTAGTCTAAAAATTAATTTTGACATCATTTTGATGTCATAAAAGTGATGTAATTAACTTTTTTTTTTCATTTATTTTTCCTTAGTTTTTTAATTTAATTTTTGATCCCGAAATTTTCTTTTCTCTGATTTTATTTGACAGCTAGGTTAGGAGTCAGCTCTTGGGGTCAATTGACCAAATTGCCCCTCGCCGGTTTGATCTGATTTGCAAATAATTCAATATTTCTTCTGGCTCCTTGAACTAATTGTTTGACTGGCTTAACAATTCTTTTTCGTGATTTTCTCTTTTCCACTGTGTTCGTGATAGTCCTAAGGACCGCGACGTCACATTTTATGGTTCAAAATTTGACTTTAAATTGACTTCGCAGTCCTTCCCGAAAAGGTCACCCATCGTTGTAACTCTCGGCTCATTTAACTTCTTATGTTCTGTTTTTCTTATTTATACTTAACTAATTAACAATTACTAATTATTTGTGTTCAGGGCTTATCTAGTTGTCTTAAGTATGGTTTTAATCCCCTTAATTATTCGGACCGACATCAGTCACCGGAATAGTGAAATATACTGGGCTATGCAAATAGGGGTGTTACAGAATTTCACTCCATTAGAGGTGTAACACCCTCCCGATAACCACTCCGTACATCCTACTGTTCCAGTGACCGGTGTCGGTCTAGACAGCTAGAACGTCCGGAAAAATAATTAAACTTAAGTGAGGGACCAAAATTAACTCAAATATTAATAAGAAACACTTAGTAAAAATTTTAGAAATAAAATACAACCAAGTCAAACGAGCCGGTGCCCAAGCGATGGGTAACCGGAGGGAAGTTGCGGTTTTCGCAACGAGGAGCCCTAGACCCGGGGGAAAAATTGTAAAATAATTTTTGGGACTCCAGAGAAGGGTTACTGAGGTTCCCATGGCATTAGAATGCCAAGAAAATACCTAGAAAAATTTTTCAATCGGTACAGACAATTTTGACCCGTTAAGCCAAACGGAGGGCATTTTGGTCATTTCGCCTTCAGAGGTGATTTTTGGCCGACTTGTCCAGTTGAGTAAATAATTAATATGACATAAAATATGAATAAACATTACTAAAAATGAAATTGGAAATGAGTAGTGAAAGAAAAGAAAAGAAAATGAAAAATAATGCAAATAATGACATATTATGATGTCATTCAAGATTTTCCACCAATCACCATTAAGCCCTCATTTGACTAACTATTAAAATGGACTAAAAGAAGACCAAAATAATAAAAATTGCAGCAGCTACTTCCCTCCCCAAAAGCTAGCCGAAAATTGCCCTAGACACCTCCTTTGATTTTTTCAATCAAGCTTGATTTTTCCCTTGTTTACACCACAAAACTCTAACTTTTCTTCATTAAAGCTTTACTCCACATCTTAAACAAGCTCTTGGCAGCCAAGAAGAAGAAAGAAAGTGAAGCTTTCTCAAGCTTGGATTGGCATACAACAAGGTTAGTGCATATATGTAATTAAAGTTCATTAATTCCATGATTTAGGCTTGTAATGAATTAGAAATTGTGAAATAATGAAACAAATTCAATGTATATCTCCACCAAAGAATTCGGAAGCCCTAATAGAGGAATGGTTTTGGATGTTTTTAATGGACTTAGCATGAATTGGAGGTTATGTTTAAGCTATATACCTATATAGATGTTGAACTAGGGTGCTAATTGAGGTTTATGGGTAAATTGCATTGGATATTAGGGTTTTGAGGCATGAAAAATTGACTTGACTTACTAAACTGTTAAAGAACAATCTAATGGTCAATAAGTGACCATTTGAGGTATGTTGAATACAATTTGGACTGAAAAATGGTATGGCAAAGTCAAGGTATAAACTGCCCTAGGACAACAGCATAGGGACTGAAAATTCAGTCCCTTTGCACTGCCATAACTTGGGCTGTGTTAGTCCAATTGAAGTTTGGCCAATTGGACATGAAACTAGGCTTATAATGGCACATTTTTGCTGAAGAAACCATGCCCAAAAGACCAAAGCAAGAGGACCAAAACTTGGCCCCAATCCGGATACCCTGCAGCTGGTTCTGCAGAATTGACCAAATGAACAGTAACTGTTCATTTGGCCATAACTCACTGTAGATTTGGTCAATTGACCTGAAATTTTTACAGAAATAAGTTAAGACATAGACAAACAACTTTTATGAAGGAACCTACCCCAAATTATGGCCAGAACCTAACCCAAATGGCTATGGCAGTCACTGTTCATGCTACTGTAGATATGGTATTTTCTGCAGAATGCAAATCCGGCCAGCCTGGGTTTTTGGGTCATATCTGGAGCTACAAAACTCCAAATGGAGTGATTCAAAAAAGGAAATTCAACTAGACAAAATAAGGAACAACTTTCATGTTTTACATTTCTTCAAATTCCTACAGTAACAGTGTCCAATGGAACAGTGAAGTTGACTCACCAAAACTGAAAATTCTGCTTGTGTGGGTTTACACTTTGAAATGGTATTAACACTTAATGCCAACAAGTTTTAAACACCAAATGTGGTATGTTGGGAGTGCCAAAGTCAATGTACACATTTTTATTCTAAAAGTCAACATTTTTGTTGACCAATGATGAATAGTGACACCAAAAATTTGAAATTCACAAATTGAAGAATTTAAAAGTTTCAAATGCCCTAGTATACCTAACAAGATTGGTTTGGATAGTTTGGCATGCCAATAGGGTTCAGTTAGCAGTACTGCACATGGCAATATGCCATTCCGTGATTTCATGGCTTTTAGCCATTCTGACTTTATATTGAGACTTGGCCCTGTGCCTGATATTATTTACAGCTTGTTAGCCGCTCATGCACACCGAGATGCATATGTGACCGATGGTGTGCCCGAGGTACTAGGTACCCAGCGCCATCCGTTATCCAAATCCGATGCGTCTAGTGTAGGTTACTTAGGGCAACCAAATGAATAAAAGTGAACAACGTTAACGAAATAATGGATATACCAATACCAAACAAAGAAAGCATACACATTCTATACACATTCATTTTCTTGCTATTTTCTTCTATTATATTATTGCACCACTAAGCATTATTGCTTAGCGCGTTGCTTTTGCCACGCGTAGGTACTGGAGATCCCGATCGTGAGCCCAGTAGACCGCAGACTGGGTGAGTTCATCCTGTAGATCTACACAGTGTCCGTGTCACCTCACTACCTGCAGTGCATTGGTAGGGCACTAGGTGTCATTTTGTCATTTTGATATTTTGTAGCAGATTTTTACTTTCTCATATGTATTTGAACTCATGTAATATATTTTGATGTTCAAGTAAATAATGAAAGTTATGACTATGAATGCAAAAATTTGAGCATGTATTTATCGCTTGTATATGAGAAATGGATGTTTGAGAAATGAAAAGATTATTGAGAATTGAAATTGAGAAATATTGTTGAATTTTGATATTGAGACTCTGTTGATGAATTGAAGTTGGGTTTGTTTGAAAATTATTTGGAAGTGTTTTCACAGGTTCTGAAGAACGGTTTTCTCCATTTTTAGCCGGTACTCCGCCGGATTTTCTTTAAAATTTTCGGAACCTTAAATGAATAATACTTTTGATAAATGGCTTAAATAAATTGTATTTCATAAATTATATGCAAAAGCATGATATAAATTAATTGAGGAATATTAGAGTGTGCCGGTACACCGTGTGGCATTACTTACTCAGGTATACTGTACACGGGTAAGGGGTGTCACAAGAGGTTAGTGACTTAACTTGCTTTTCTCTTTCAATTTATGTTGAAGGAGTATGAATGAGTGTAAATTTGCAAAGAAATTTAATAAATATCATGTGTATGCCCATCCGATAATTTCGACAGCCTTGGATATGGGGAGGTTTTGAGGATTTCATGGAACTAGAAATGGTAGTATGGCTGCCATAATATTAGTCTCTTAAGTGAACTAATGAAATGCAAGTTAAATGCATGATTTGAGATGTTAGGGTTAGGGTTTGGGTATAAAATGGAGACCTTGATCATGTAATGGTGAAAGTAAGTTTTAATGGTCAATTAGTGACCATTTGGTTATGTGTAAACAAGAAATGAAGTGGTTTGTGCAGTGGGAATTGAGGTTAGTGTGGCTGCCCTTGGTGACCTGCAGGACTGGGCATGAGTCCAGCAAGTTTGGGCAGCAATAACTGGAGTTGTAGAGGTTCAATTGGTGCAAGGCCAATTGGACATGAAACTAGACACATAATGGCACAACTTTGGTGAAGAAACCATGCCTAGAAAACCAAACCAAGTTGACCTAAAGATTGCCCTAATCCGGGAAACCTGCAATCTGCCTGGGTAAAATGACCAGATGAACAGTGTTTAGTCATTTGGTCATAACTCAGTGTAGAAAGGTCCAATTGACATGAAATTTTACCAGAAACAAGCTGAGATATAGACCTACAACTTTCATTATGACCATAACATATTCAAAAAGTCACCTGCAGTCACTGCTCAAAATACTGTAGATTTGGTCAGTCCAAAAAATTTGGAAAATTTATAATCCGGCCAGTTGTGGTTTTTGGGCCATAACTTAAGTTACAAAACTCCCAATGGAGTGATTCAAAAAAAGAAATGTAGCTAGAAGAAATAAGGAACAACTTTCATGTTGACCACTTTGCCAGATTCCCACTGCAAAAATGACTAATGGAACAGTAAACACAAAGCTTAAAATCTAAAAATTTTGTACAATTAACATTAAGCTTAGAAATGGTATTGGCAATCAATACCAACAATTTTAGAATGCAAAATGTGGTATGTTGGAAGTATTAAAACCAATGTACCTATTGTCCATGTAAAAGTCAACATTTTTGTTGACTAATGAATTGAATAGTAACACCTAAACTTGAATTTCAAGAATTGTATAATTTAAGAGTGTAACATGCCCTAGCACACTTAGCAAGATTGGTTTGGATAGGTTGACATGCCAATAGGGTTCTGTTAGCAGTACTGAATATGGCTTCATGCCATTCTGTGTTTTATGGCCTCACGTGCCTTTCTGTGATATAATAGCCTTTGGCTATGTTGATTGAGTTGTTATACTCGGGCTTTATCCCTGATAATTATTACAGCTTATTAGCTGTTCTATTGTACACTGGGAGACACAATGTGACCGATGGTGTGATGATCTGAGGTACTTAGTACCCAGTGCCAGTTTACCCGTTTATTCAGTTAAGTCGACTAGTAGGGGTTACTCGGTCAATGATAATAAATCTTACCAAATTTTAATCGAATAATATTGCAATAAATATAAGAAATTAAGTCTACTAAAGATGTAAACATACATTCTGCATACTTACTTTATTTTAGTTATTTTATTTTATATTGTCACCACTAAGCAGAATTGCTTAGCACGTTGCTTTTGCCACGTGCAAGTACTGGAGACATAGCTGGGGAGCCCAGCAGACATCAGACCGGGTGAACTTTCAGAGTTGCATACTGAGTCCAGAGTCACCTCACATCTGCAGCGCACTTGGTAGGACATTAGGACTTTGGATGGCATTTTGTATTTTGCATTTTGTATTAGTTTTGGATTGTAACTATAAACTCTTGAAATTATTTAATAATGTAAATATATGAAATTTCATGTTATTGAAATTTTCTGTATATTATGTTGAAAAATTAAATGTTGAGAAATATACATGAATGTGATTTGAATGGTGATGTGAACAAAAATATTGAAAATAGTGTGTAAATTTGGAGATTAAGTTGAGATGTGTGTATATTGGAGTTTTGGATTTGAAAACTATATTGGAAGTATCTTTTAAACAGGTTCAGAAGAACTGTTTTTTCAATTTACAGCCGGCACTCTACCGGATTTTCATTAAAATTTACGAAAAATTCAGATCAATCAAAAATTATAAATAAATAAGTAAAAAGGGTAAAGTGAATTGAAATATGATTTGGTACTCCGGCACACTGTGTGGCATATTTTGCTCTGCTACACTGTAGACGGGTAGAGGGTGTCACATACAATTGGTATCAGAGCCGCTCGCGTGTCCTCTTGGGCGATGGTGTGGAAAACCTCAGCAAGGACGCTGAGTCCCTAAAGGGGGGGAGAAAGGTCCCTTAGGCAAATCCCACATCAGTAAAGTACGGAGATTGCCTTAGGCTCAAAAAGTAATAATATATAAAATGGGAGAACTAATCACCAGAGGCGCCTTTTGGTGGAATGGCCTGGAGAGTTGGAAGAACTCCAGGGTTAAGCATGCTTGCTTGAGAGAAATCCTAGGTTGGGTGACCTCCTAGGAAGTTCTCCATTCCACCTATGGGACAAAACCGTGAGGCTTATGGCCAAAGCGGACAATTCCTCTAGTGTAACGAGCCTGATCGTTACAGTTTGATACTGCTTTCATACTTGTACTGTGTATGAGTATATGGGCATGTGTTGGCTCCAACTAGTTATATATGGAGGTAGGTGTTGATCAAGATGGAATCTGTTCCTCTAAGTAAATAGAGATAAAATCCTATGTTCATTTAATTGTTCTTGATGTTTCAAGTTCCAGGCCAGGACAGATAGATTTAATCAGAAAAGAGTTTCTGATGAGAAAATCTTTTAATCAAGAACTGAAATTAAAAGAGAACATAATATTCATAGCAAATGCAGTTTGACATAAACCATGACTCCAGCTTGAGTTGGGATTTTGTAACACAGAGATTCTAGTGCATGGTAACATATGATTATAGGTTCATTTAAGGTAAACCTTATTACTGATTGGGTGGCCATGGCATGCTATGCTTGTCACACTCTACTCCCCTGTAAGATGTAATATGATCCTGTAGTACACCTAATGAATTACCGTACTTTGCCTACCGATAACCCATTAGATATACTACAAGGGATTTTAAAATAATTTTCGTGAAATTTCAATCATCAATTAAAATCTGGAGTTATAAAAATTTTTCAAAATTTTGGCAGGTGCCGGCTATATTTTGAGAAAACAGTTTTTCAATCCTGCAAAAGAAAATGCTCCCAATATGTTTTCTCAAATACAACTCCAATAACTTCATTTCAATTCACAATTCAAATCTCAATAAACAATCAATTCATTTTCAAACTAATCTCATCATAAGGAAACATTTCATTAATTATAAGACTCAAAATTTATATTACAAAACTATTCAAGTAAATGAAATCTCAAATTTATATTTACAATAATTTATATTTAATTGCATACCAAAATATTTTACAAGAGTTTTTATACAATTGCTCAAATAATTTACATACATATTATTACATGCATACATCAAAACCTGTGTACATGGGTATACCTATGACATACATGGAGCTAATCTGAATGTCTCTTCAAAGAAGTTTACTCAATTGCTCTATGCTCTTTTCACCTGCGACAGCATACAAAGCTATCGCTGAGTGGTGAACTTAGTGGTGCACAACTATAATTTAAAACATAGTACAATATACATTGACAAAATTTACAATAAATAATTTGGAAATCTGAATACTCATCAAATTCCAAAACTCAAAATATTCATTGCCAATAATGTAAATCATTTGTATAAAATGACTTTGATCACGAAATTCAATTTATCAAATCATAACTAACCATTTAAGGTAATTCCAACAAAATCAATTATACATAAATCATAATTGAAATCACAATTCTTTACTATTAAAAAACATTATGTATCTCAAAAACCATTATGTATCTCAAAAACCATTTTGTATCTCAAAAACTATTCTGTATCTCAAAAACCATTATGTATCTCACTAACTATGCAAGACTAATCCGAAAGGGCCATCTTCGGGGTGATTCTAACTCCCTATGGTCGGGGAGGTCGAATCATCATGCACAGTACACATAACAATAATGAATCTTCCGAAAGGGCCATAACATAAAAAACTTAAATCTAACCTCTAATATGAGGAGAATCTAAGCCTGTGCACGTACTATTGTAATCAAAACACAACTAACTCCATTATCTTCTCAACAAATGAGAGAGACGGGTAATAACCTAGTCAAGTATCTATAGTGAGATATAAAACAATATCACAATCCTTTTAGTGAGCATAAATCACAATACAATTCGATTCAAAGTCAATTCCAATATCCAATAATTTTTATGCTCATCACAATTCAAATCATAAATTTACATTTTTCCATGCAAATTGCCCATCACAATTTAAAACATGTTCTATCACAATTTTCCAAAACATAATTTATTCAATCCACAACAATGCTTAATACTTGTGGAAATACCATTTCACAAAGCTAAATTCATACATACTATAACAATTTCAATAATCATTGAATTAAATCTAATGCTTGTTAAATATAATACATAAGAAAAATATGTCATTTAATCATATGAAATATTCAGAACAAAATCAGTTAAAAACTAGTTGTGCACAAACCTTTGATAACTGTCTCTTGCCTCTGACTCAGTGTTTCCTTCCCCTTCCCTGAGTCTTTGCTAACTGAAACACACAATTTGAAGTGTTTCAATACTCATTTAAACTGTCTCTAACGATAATGCTTAATAATTAATTTATTGAATACTATTATTTTTTTAGTCAAACTAAGATGTTGACCCTCGATGCAATCTAGGTGAATTAGGTTTTAATATTACCAATATGTCACATTTGTAGCCTTTTAGTATTGGTACATGTTACCAAATTCATTTCCATGTATATTGCATTTTATTGTAATTTGTCGGATTCTGGTATACCAATTTGATATAGCCGGATGACCTAGTTCCCTCGATTTTTGGGTTTCGATCAAAACTACAAACTTGTAGACCTATGTCTTATTGCATGCGGGGCAAAATTTCAGGCCATTCTGAGTTATGTAGACCAAGTTATGATCAATCTACTAATGCTGGTCAAAATGCATCAAAATGGTTACTTTAGGTCATTTTTAGGTCACTTTTGGTTCGGCCAGTTTTTGGACCCGAACTTGTGCAAGCTATTTGACTTGCTTATGGTCATTTCTGGGCTTTGCTGTCTTCATAAGAATTGTAGATATGTGTCTCAATATTCATGGTAAAAATTTCAGGTCAATTGAACCTGTTTTGAGTAAGTTATGGCCAAAACACTAACTGCTGACCAAATGGTCAATTTTCAGGCTTTCAATGCACTAATCCGGATTTGGTCATTTTTCAAGTCATCTTCCAAGCAGAATTTTGGTAAACTCCTTCATGAAAGTTGGCACTTTTTGTGCCTAGTTTCACCTCCAATTGGTATCATACCAATTGGAGCCACACACTTAAGGTTCTAAGCCAAAATACATACTGCCCTGCAACATATGTCACACCCTACCCCTCTGTAACGCATAACATGATCCCGTAGTATACCTAATGAATTACCAACTCCGTCTATTGATAACCCATTAAATACACTACAAGGGATTTAAAAAACTTTTCTTACTTCTTTTACAGTGGTGAGCACTATTTACAGGTGTTAAAAACCTTTTTGAACTGAAGTGATAAAACTAACACATTTGAATTATTTGGAATTTCTATAAAAATTTTGGCAGAGTGCCATCTGTATTTTGGATAAAACAGTTCTTCAGAAAAACCGGTAAAAAGCACTTCAATATATATTTCCAAATCTCAATTCCAACATGTTTCTCAACACAACATATTTCTCAACTCAAATCCATAGTAATTTTTCAAAGACTGAGATACAAGAAATATAATACAATTTTTACAAGTCTAAATAACTCATAATTTATTTTACAACTTTAAAGTACAATTTTATTTTACAATTGCTCAAAACCAAGAATAATATATACATACAGTGAACATACATTACAGTACAAAATGCAAAATGTGGTATACTCAATATACCCGATGATCTCTCAATGTAGTACTAGCAGCCTAGTCTGCATCTGTCGATCGATCTACTGCGGCAATGAAAGCTATCATTGAGTAAAATTTACTCAGTGGTGCACAATAACAATTTGAAATGCGATATATAAATCTTTTATTGGCAGTTCACAAATCAAATGATTCACAATTCCATTTCACAATTTACAAAATTCATCTAACACAAATTTGATCAAATAACTGAATAATACCGTTTTGCAAATCAATAACACAATTCGATCAAATAACTGAATAATACCGTTTTGCAAGTCAATAACACAATTCGATCAAATAACTGAATAATACAATGTTACCAATCGATAACATAATTTAAGCCATGACACAATTTTTCCACACATGCCGTGTTGTACACCACGACAAGACACACTCACCCCAATAATCGAAATCAATGAGGGAGGAAGCTAGCTGAATAATGAGTACTCATCCACAGTCACCTCAGACTGGGAAGTCAATGAGGGAGGAACATAATCACACTCACCCTGCATCGATAAGTCAAAGAGGGAGGAATATATCACACTCACCCCATAAATGGAGGAGGAACATAGTAACAGTGTCATGCCAAGTGTGAATCAAAACAATTTCAAATCATAATATTTCATATAAACCATAATCACGTTTTATCTCAAAATTTCCATTTGCAAAGTTGGCAACAAAATAATTTCCAAATAATGTTCCCAAAACCAAAGCAATCAAAAACTATTCATAACTCATTTCTCCTAATAAATTTGCTAGTAAAAGTAGTAAATATTAAAATTATTGTGCACAAACACAATTAAAACAATAACATATAAATAATCATAATTTATTTCAGTTGAAAAATTCAAAAGAAATACTTATTGTGCACAAACACAATTTAAAACAATAACATATAAATAATCGTAATTTATTTCAATTGAAAAATTCAAAAGAAATACTTATTGTGCACAAACACAATTTAAAACAATAACATATAAATAATCGTAATTTATTTCAATTGAAAAATTCAAAAGAAATACTTATTATGCACAAACACAATTTAAAACAATAACATACAAATAATTATAATTTATTTCAATTGAAAAATTCAAAAGAAATAACTATTGTGCACAAACATAATTTAAAACAATAACATACAAATAATCATAATTTATTTCAATTGAAAAATTCAAAAGAAATAAATATTGTGCACAAACATAATTTAAAACAATAATGTACAATAGTCATAATTCATTTCAATTGAAAAATTCAAAAGAAATAGCCGTTGTGCACAAACCTCTGATATATGCCTCTTGGCTCTGACTCAGTGTTTCCTTCCCTTTCCCTGAGTCTTTGCTAACTGAGAAACACAATTTGAAGTGTTTCAGTACTAAATTAAACTGTCTCTATCGATAATGCTTGATAAGTAATTCACTGAAAGCTATTATTTGCTTAATCAACCTAATATATCGACCCTCGATGCGTTCTAGGTAAATTAGGTTTTAGTGTTACTAATATGTCACATTCGATAGTATTTTAGGGTTGGTACATGTTACCAAGTTCATTTCCGTGTATACTGCATTTTCTTGCAATTGCTGGATTCCGGGATACTAGTTTGACCTAGCCGGACGACCTAGTTCCCTCGGTTTTCGAGTTTTGGTCAAAACTACAAACTTGCAGATCTATGTCTTATGGAACGCGGGGCAAAATTTCAGGTCATTCTGAGTTATGTAGACCAAGTTATGAACATTTTACTATTGCTGGTCAAATTTCACCAAAATTGGTCACTTTAGGTCATTTTAGGTCATTTTAGGTTCGGCCAGTTTTTGGACCCGAACTTGTGCAAGCTGTTTGACTTGCTTATGGTCATTTCTGGCTTTGGTGTCTTCATAAGACTTGTAGATATGGGTCTTAACTATTCATGGTTAAAATTTCAGGTCAATTGGACCTGTTTTGAGTGAGTTATGGCCTAAACACTAACTGCTGCCCAAATAGTCAATTTTCAGACCTCAATTGCACTTAATCCGGATTTGGTCATTTTTCAAGCTACCTTGCAAGCAGAATTTTGGTAAGCTTCTTTCATGAAAGTTGGCACATTTTGTGCCTAGTTTCACCTCCAATTGGTCTCATACCAATTGGAGCTACACAATTAAAGTTCTAGGCCTAAAACTCAAACTGCCTTATTGAAATTCTTGCATACACATCAAGCATCACTTTTAACACTCACCAAACTTAACATTTAAACCAATTCTGGTTGTACCACAACCTAAACATAATTCACAACACATTATAGGTCATTTTGGCAGCTTACAATTACATTCAACATATACCAAGAAGTGCAGAATTTGTCCAATTCAATTTACAACAATTCAATCATCAATTCATGCTCATTTACAAGTCCCACTTCACACCACTATTCATGCACTCAAACTGCCATAACAACCAACACATTTTAACATCATTATTCCATAAACCAAGCATGAATTCCAACATTCCTCAAGGGTTAGCAACTACCACAATGGTACACTTACATTCCATTACTTTCCAAGCTTTAAATCTCATTTTACATTTACATATACTAAGTATACATTACCCAAACAATTTTCTACACAATATACATTTAATCAATCATTTAATTCACCATTTACAAGCAAAAATAAACTACCTTTAAAGAGTTTTCATGGCTGCCAAAAATAAACATCACCATTAGAACATCAAACTCCAAAATTCTTCTCACAATTCAAGTACCCATAACCTCCTTACTAACTTTAATGAAGCACTAACCAAAAACTCAAACTTACCACTTTGAAAACTCTTCAAAACCTCTCCAAAACTTGGTCTTCTTGCTGCCTATCTACTGCCCATGGTGTGGTGGTCAAGTTTAATGAAGAAACCTTAACCATTGGGAGCTTGGATCATGGACGCATGGAGGTTGGAGCTTGGACGGCCATGGGAGAATTTGGGAGCTTTTTGGCTTGGCCATGGGAAAGTTTGAGGAAGCAGATGGCTGTGCAGAAGTTAGTGGAAGATGACAGGTTTTTAATTGATTTACAAGGTGTTAGTGGTCCACTAATGTAGAAATAACATTAGTTTAATCAAAGATTTTATTTTCCCACATTAAGCTTCCCATTTTTGCTATTTACATTAGGTACCACTAATTTAATTTTTCATGACATTTTTCAAATATAATATCATGTGTTTTCAATGGAAATTTAGGTCAAAAGACAACTCGGGGTGTTAAATGACTACAATGCCCCTGTTCGGGTTGCATTCCTTTTTCGGTAATACCGAGTTTTGTCCGTTTTTCGATTTCTCACTTTTCTTTACACTAATTATTTAATTTTTATTTAATATTTCTAATGATATTTATACTTCAATAGGGGTCTATTTAAGTCCTAAAAATATTTCCCATGGTTCCCCGTGGTCCAGGGCTAGTCAATGGTCCACGCTGTGACTTCCCGGTGCGGTCACCCATCGCTAGGGTTCTCGGCTCGCTTAACTTAGTTGCATTTCTTTGCTATTATTTTTCCTTTATTTTTCTTGTATTTTCTTTTCTTGTATTTCATTATTTTATGTCTCCTCACTCATAACGAAATGTAGTTCTAGGAATCCTAGCTATCCGGACAACAATGGTCACCGGAACAGTAGAACGCACTACCGAACTTAGGGGTGTTACAATTCTCCCCCCCTTAAAATAAATTTCGTCCACGAAATTTTACCCAATAGCCATCTTACAATAGTCATACATTTATTTTCTCCTTTCTATATGATGGTATAATATTCTTTTCCTCAAATTTGTATAAGACTTTTAACAATCTAATACAACGTTTAATTTGTTTGTATAACACCAATCTCCTCTTACTATTGTGCTATCTAATATTTCAGTTCATGTTCTTTCTTGAATGACCCTTGAGGTCATGTTAGAATGATTTATCTAGTCGTTGGTCCTCTGACCATTCTAGTCAATAGTCTTCCTCAAATTCGTTACATTTTTTTTTTCTTTTATATCTGAACCAACTGTTCAAATTTTTACTTCCATAACTCTTTTTATCTGTCATTATTCTATAACTTACTTCCTTTTGTGCTGAATTGTAACCTTTCGATATTCTAACTTTTAAGTTTTAGATCCCTAAGTAGGATTTTCAAACTTATTTCAAACAATTAAATTCTGTCCTGGCATAACTATACCAAAACAGATGCCGTTGGCAACTATTCTCATCTAGGTGTGCTATCGGGTAATACGTAGCTCTACATAATAATCTCAAGTTAGTAATGTAATCTGCAGCTTACAGTATAAACATCAAGAACATTGCATAGTTACTATGATACATCCCAATAGATCAAATTTTTTGATATTTTATTCTTTTCGAATTTACTGATATTCGAATCTTATTTTGATTACAATATCCATTATCAATTTCTAACAGTAACCTCCTTGCCCTCATCTAGAGCAATTCCATTACTGCATCTTACTTATACGTCCTCTTGCCTTACATTAAGTAGGCTCGCCAATTAGCTTTATAATTTATGGTGTGTTAGAAAATACTTTTCACCGATAAACTCTTTCAAAACTAATTTCACTTATTATCACAATCCTTATCTTAAAGGACTAATCACTAATGCATCAAAATTTATTCCCCTGTAAAGGAATAACAATAGAATATATAGTTCTAAAACTAACATAAAAGTATGCAAACTCCAGGTCAAACAATACATATATGTATCTTAATTGCTGATTGAGAAAGTACCAGCAATAATGTCAAAAGTCTCAGCCTCTTCTCTCTGCCGTATAGCGTATACTCCAGCTGGAGCATCACCTTGTTCTAGCTGATTCACAGTACTTTGACTTCTAGGTGTACTGCCCCTACCTCTACCTCTACCTCTACTAACTGATGGTGAACTCTTTGGGGTAGAAACTTGGGTTGATCCCTTTGGTGTAGTAAATGATCCAGAACGACCTGGATTTACACAATCCCTAGCAAAATGGCCAGTCTCTCCACAGTTAAAACATGCTCCTAAGGCTCTATAACATACCCCACTATGTGGTTTACCACAAGTTTCACAAAGTCGATCTGACAGCGCATTCCTGGGTTTCTGTTGAGTTTGCTGATCGGATCGAGGTGGTTTCATCCGTAAGATCTATCTCTACCGGACTTCTTACTATCTCTGTTGTATCCCTCAAAGTTTTTCCTCTTTCCAGTAAGACCACTAGAACTCTGTTCTACTGACTTTCTCTCTTTTTCTGTCTTCTCTGATTTCTTTTTCTTAGGAGCCTCTTCAGATTCAATTCTTTCTAATTCTAGTGCTTGAGAAATAAGTTCAGAGAAGTTGTTATGTTTGAATCCGACCACTTGTAATCTGATACTAGGCTTCAAGCCGGTTTCAAACCTCTTACATCTCTCCCTACTGGTAGAAAGTAGACTTACTGCATAATGGCTCAGGCGGAAAAATTCCCTTTCATATTCAGCTACCGATCTACTCCTGTTTGGACTTAGGAACTCTTGCGCTTCGATCTACATAAGCATCGAGGACATATTAGGTTAGCAACTGCAGTTCTACTGCATCGTGGGAATGGTTTTCCACCAGTCATAAGCATCCCCAGAGCAAAGATCGAGTATTCAAATCTGAACTCCTCTGTGTAGTACAGTTTCTTGAATACCCTATCCATCCTTTCTAACCACTGTTCTGCCTCTAGAGGATCTACTGTCCCCTTGAACTCTGTAGCCCCATATTTCATCAATTTGTCATATTGTCTAGCAGAAGACTGTGGTTGTACCACTGATGTCTGTATTGGGGCTTGAGTAGGCACATTACCAGCCATTTGTTGGAACATTGCAGCCATCTCACGAGCGAATCGAGCAGGAACAGTGCTGCGGGTGGTCTTCTTGAACCATCGATATTATGTAAGGTCAGCATCCTTGCACCTCAGCCTCTATAGATTGATCGACTGAACGATCACCCTCTTCCATAGTCAATGCGAGGATCTTAGACCTCCTGGACAATTAATACAAGGAGATTTCCTCCCGTTAGTGCATATTTATAATGTAATGTACTGTATGTATCAAACAATGATATTATGATGAAAGAATATTAAAATAACATGTGAAAACAAAATTTAAAAACTTTGCTCTAATATCACTAAAACATGTCACACCCTACCCCTCTGTAAGGCATAACATGATCCCGTAGTATACCTAATGAATTACCAACTCCGTCTACGGATAACCCATTAAATACACTACAAGGGATTTAAAAAACTTTTCTTACTTCTTTTACAGTGGTGAGCACTATTTACAGGTGTTAAAAACCTTTTTGAACTGAAGTGATAAAACTAACACATTTGAATTATTTGGAATTTCTATAAAAGTTTTGGCAGAGTGCCATCTGTATTTTGGATAAAACAGTTCTTCAGAAAAACCTGTAAAAAACACTTCAATATATATTTCCAAATCTCAACTCCAACATGTTTCTCAACACAACATATTTCTCAACTCAAATCCATAGTAATTTTTCAAAGACTGAGATACAAGAAATATAATACAATTTTTACAAGTCTAAATAACTCATAATTTATTTTACAACTTTAAAGTACAATTTTATTTTACAACTGCTCAAAACCAAGAACAATATATACATACAGTGAACATACATTACAGTACAAAATGCAAAATGTGGTATACTCAATATACCCGATGATCTCTCAATGTAGTACTAGCAGCCTAGTCTGCTGCCACTGATCTGTCTACTGCGACAAGAATGAAAGCTATCACGAGTAAAATTTTCTCAGTGGTGCACAATAACAATTTGAAATGCGATATATAAATCTTTTATTGGCAGTTCACAAATCAAATGATTCACAATTCCATTTCACAATT